>NC_047090.1:13305000-13607500 GCF_902459505.1 Geotrypetes seraphini | reverse complement strand
CTAGCACAGTTACTTACTGTAACAGATGTTATCCAGGGACAGCAGGCAGATATTCTCACATGTGGGTGACGTCATCCACAGAGCCCGATACGGACAATGTAAAAGTGTACTGTCACTTTAAGCCTGCCCGCATCGCGCATGTGCCTTCCCACCCAATGCCAGCTTATGAGCTCATCCGTTCAATGCCCAAGTAAAGAAGCCAACCAGGGGAGGTGGGTGGGATGTGATAATATCTACCTGCTGTTTCTAGATAACACCCATTACGGTAAGTAACTGTTCTTTATCCCAGGACAAGCAGGCAGCATATACTCACATGTGGGACTCCCTAGATTATGAAATGGTATGGATGGAGTGTCGGCCTCTAAATAAAACAAAATTAGGAAGGTCTCTGCTAAAAAAGCATATATATTGTCATATTCAAGCAGGCGGAGCAAGGGAAGAAAAAGAAAAGAGAATAATAAGAGGCATACAACCCGTCCTCCAAAAGAGGAATGGGTAACAAGGTAACAGCAACGTGCAGAGAGGTTCTAAAAGGAGACAACCTCGGAACATCAGGCAAGTCCAAGTATAGATGAGGAAGATGCCAAAAGGACTCAAGGAGAAAAAAAATCCCAGAAAGCCATTTGTTTCTTCTTGAGACGACAAGAAATGAGAGGGAAAACCAAAAATGGGAAAAAGAAAGGATGGTTTCTGTTGTTGTAGGATGAAACCGGGAACAAAAGCATAGAATATTAGGAAATTCTGTTTCGCATGAGTGGTGGACGCTTGGAACGCTCTCCCTGAGGAGGTCGTGATGGAGACCAACATTCTGGGATTCAAGGGCAAGTTGGATGCACACCTTCTTGCAAATCACATTGGGGAATACGAGTAAACAAGGTTTCTCAGCAGGGAACACCTGGCTTGGCCTCTGCGGGTGCGGGTCGCCAGACTGGATGGACCTAGAGTCTGATCGGGCGAAGCCATTTAAAAAAAAAAAAAAAAGAAAGGAGAGAAATTTCTTCCTATGGACGTCATCAGAGAACTGAAAAGAAAGACTATCTGACTGAAGATTAAGTCATATATGAACAGTTCTGCCAGGGGGCTGTGTGAGAGCTCTGGAATTTCTTGTAAAAAGAACAGAGCCAATGGAAGAAAAGGAGAGGAGAAGCAGTTTTCACAGTATATGCTGAAAAGAAAACAAAGGGGACCAATTGAGAAGGGATTGAATAAACAGTGAATGGGAGATAGAAACTATTAAATGCTCCCGCTGAAGCAGTAAAGTTTGAAAATTAAGAGAGCAGAATATGCAAATTGATGTGAAGAATCTGGCTACAGGCTGTACTGAGAGAAAGAGAGAACAGAGCTCAGACATCAGAATGCAAATGAAGCATTGGTAGGACAGGTGCAATGAAGAGAGCAACCAAGAATGTGGAAGCAATCAGAAGAGGAGTAAAGCCAGAAAGCAAAGTAGTCCAATGGAAGCAAGTCCAGAGTGACTGGATGGCTGGGAAAAAATAGTTAAGGAGATAATTAGACAGAAAAGGCATAGCCTTTGGGATGGAAAAATTATGTATGTACCAGAAGTGGCCTGGAACCTGAACCTTGAAGGTTTGGTCCCAATACCAGAACTGCATGTTTGAGTAAAGTTTTAGAAATGGAAAGAGTGACTTGTGCTTGATCACAGGGGAAGCTCAGGGGTTGGAGTCTCCAGTAGTGCACTATACTGTAATTACATGCTCGTGCATTAGAGGTGGTTCTCAAATGGTTGTGTAAAAGTAAGAGAGGTGGTCAAAGCCACCAAAGAATGGAGATGTTTACGAATAATCCGAAAAGTTGGAAAAATCTGACAATCCTAAGGGAAATTTAAAATGCCACTAGGAGTGGGGCTCAAACCCATGTGAGCACATTTCCACTGGATGATAAACCATGTCACAATCCTCCCCTTTGCTGTTTGCGCTCACCATTGAACCCTTAGCAATTATGATTCGGACTCATCCTCGCCTCAGTGGGATACAAGTGGGAGGAGTGGAACATCGTATATCATTATTCGCTGATGATGTTCTCCTATACCTGACAAATCTGGAATGCACTATATCCCAATTACTCCATATTTTTGAGGACTATGGGATGGCCTCCGGCTTTAAGATCAATTTAGATAAGACTGAACTGATGGATCTTACTTTAGGGACAAACTGAGTGAGGGCTCTCCGGGGTGCATTTCCATTTAAGTGGGTATCTAAGGGACTTCAATATTTGGGGATTTCTCTACCTGGTGAGTTAACTGAGTTGTATGAGGCTAATTATGGACTGCTTATGTGGCAGCTTCGATTGGACCTTCATAGATGGCAGGGGCTCTGGCTTTCTTGGGGAGGGCGAATCGCGGTGCTTCAGATGAATGTTTTACCTCGATTATTATTCCTGTTTCAGACTTTGCCTATTCCCATACCATCGCGGACGTTTAAAATGTTGCAAGCAGAATTTCGGACATTTATATGGCAAAATAGAGCTCCTCGGCTCTCCCGGAGAGTTATGTGGGTGAATAGGGCATGGGGAGGGAAAGGGGTCCCTAACTTTTCTTGGTATTATCAGGTGGCGCAACGCCAAATGTTGTTGGAGTGGGAATTGGGAGCCCATAAATGGGAGGTTCATTTGGAACAGTGCTTTGTACCTCAGGGTCGTCTGGTGGCTAAACTTTGGTCATCTCAAACGGTTCGTCAATGGGAATTAGAGACTGACAATCCTTACATCTTGCACTTAATCACCCTGTGGGATAAAATTAAAAGGCTTTGTAATGAGGGGAGGGAGAGCTCCACTTTAGCAACATTAAGGGAGGAGCCACAATTTGGAGTGGGGAGAACTAATCCTGTATTTGAGCGGTGGGATAGTTTGGGACTGCGTACATTTAGAGATTTCTTGCTTATGGGGACCTTGATATCATTTGAGGCTTTACAGCATCATCCTGGGGTGCTACCTGGGGATTACTTGGCCTACTTGCAAGTAAAACACTTCATGCTGGCTAGAGGATGGGCTGCCCTTCCCCAGATTGAGACTGGGCAACTGGAACAACTTTGGGGAACATTGCAGAGAGTACCTTGATCTATCTCCGTAATTTATCAATATTTGAGGGGGTGGGTTCTACCAAATTTTGGTTTTCATAGTGGGAGCGAGATCTCCACTGTTCCTTTACCTCTAAAGAATGGGACACCATTTGTGTGGAGGTGGGCAAGGCATCCGCTGCGCTCTTATATAAGAGAATGCATATAAAGTGCTGAGCAGATAGTATTACACCCTGGAGCGGCTGCACAAGATGTATCCTCAGGCGTCAGCCACATGTTGGCGGTGCCATGCAGGAGAGGGTACCTTCTTGCACATTTGGTGGGAGTGCCCTGTGTTAGTTCCATGTTGGCAAGCCGTGATGGGTTCTTTGGAACATACCCTAGGGGGTTCCTCTTCCTGTTACCCCCCCAAGCTTGTATGTTGGGGATGTCTAATATTTGTGAGACTAATTGGCAAACCAGGATTTTACATCTGGAATTAGCAGCGTTTAAATGAGAATAAGATACAGGAGCAGCGATGGTACCGAGGTAAACATAGCATCAATACTGAGTCTCAATACAGGTAAATAACACAGAGCAGAATGGATCGGTACTGAGCAGAATCCAATGCTAAAGCTGTGTCAATACCGAAGGTAAAACAGGGGCATCGAGACCAAAATTATTGTAAGCTAATGGCCAGCTGTTCACCATACAGATGCTCTGTATATGGTGAGAGATTGCACCGGTACTAAGAGCTATGAAGCCGGTACCATAGGTGCCACAGGAGTCAGAGCGCTGAAAACCCAATGTGCAGAGCACTTCAGACCTGACAGCCTGCATTGATGATTGATGACATCGATGATAGGCATGCATTGAGTGACTCAATGCTGAAAACGCCAGCGACACTGGTGATGATATCAATGAACTGTCGATGGTCTCTGGTACCAAAGGGAATCGATACCACTCAGATCAATCCGTGGAAAGGAGGCACTTATACCGTATGCTGCTCAGCTGGTATCATATGTGCAGTAGGGTGTCGAAGCATTGGTAACCTTAAGAAGAGGCACGCTTCAAAAATGACAGTCTGCATTGATGGTGTCGAGGAAAGACATGTATCAAGAGACTCGATGCAAGATATGCCCATGACACTTGATGTTAATGTCGATAGAAAAAGTTGAAGTCAATGTACCGGTACCGCTAGGAAAACAGTACCACAGAAAAAGTCCAACTTGCTGGGTACCCAACCAGGCTTAATATCTTCTTGCAGGAACAAAAATAATAAAAAAAGTTGTTTGGTAAGGCATTTATTCTTCGTTTTGTTTGGGGTTTTAGCCCTGGAAGATTGGGAAGAGATCCAGCAGGAAAGACCAACAGCACAGGTCGAGTGAAAATAAAGAAATTTACTTGAAATTGTAAAGGATGTAAAACAAGTAACAAGAAAGAAATTAATGAAAAATATGAAACGGGAGGGCAACTCAACTAGACAAAGTTTAGATACATGTTCTTCACTCTGTCAAAAACGAAAAACTGATGACCTCGCGAGCCAGCATCAGACAGGAAGGCACCTGCACATGCGCGGTGCGGGCAGTCAAAGCTTCTAAAGCTTAAAGTGACAGTACATTTTTTACACGATCCATTCTGGGATCCGTGGATGACATCACCCACATGTAAGAATATGCTGCCTGCTTGTCCTGGGATAACTCTTCTACCTGGTTTTAACCCATTGAATATCAGTCTCAAAATCCATATTAAATGTTCATGACACCTTTTACAAAATCACTTTACTTCTTACCTCAGCTGAATACTACATCTGAACAAATCTGATCTCTCTTATAATCTGCATCCTTAATCTGGATCCTTGCCAATTTCAGAAGAATGGTTTAGCAACATTTAGAAATCAAAGCAACAGCTGAGATACCTCATGAAAAAAAAAGTCTAGAGAGCTGGTAACTATGTTGATACCTTGTTATAGGTTTGGATTTCTACATTTTTCACACTAATACTAGGAAAAGTTAAGTGGTCATGTAGAGAATGGTCTAGTTTATTTTAATTTTTTCTCTTAACCATTTCATAATGAGAAATGTGTGATGAATTCTACCTCTCTCTGACTGTATCTTAAGGAACAATACACATCAACAAAGGCACACAGATTATACAGTCAGTCTCAACATTTAAACACAACAGTCTCTTGAACACACAGATCACATTTACAAAATTATCCCGAGGCAGGATGAAAATCAAAGCATACTGCAAAACAAGGACTGATCCCAGAGTTTATTCCCACTTAGCAAGGTAAAAATTTTTTTTAATTATATACACCAATATAAAACTTGAAAATAATGTCACACAGTTAACACTTAAAGTTCAGATTCCATAAATGAAATCAAATCCAAGCTCAAGTCCAATTCCTAGGTACTATTTGATTGGGTTTGACACAAAGTTTGAATTTAAAAGCCAGTATAGAATTAAAATATGCTGGGAGTAGAGGAGTGGCCTAGTGATCAGAGCAGCAGCCTCAACACCCTGAGGTTGTGAGATCGATTCCCACTGTGGCTCCTTGTAACTCTGGGCAAGTCACTAACACTTCACTGCCCCAGGTACATATTAAGTACCTGTGTAAAATATGTAAACCGCTTTGAATGCATAAACCACACAGCAAAAGCGGTACACAAGTCCCAAACCCTTTACCCTTTATAAAACTTTCTTTCCCTAAGCCTAATAAGCCCTTAGGTTTTCATCTGAGAAGAGAAATAGCACAATAATTATCAAGGTATACAGTCCAGGAAGTAAAGAGAAAATAGATGAGAGGAGAAATATTCCCTACAGGGCTCATTTCCTCAAACGTTATCAAATTTATTCATCAAGAATCTTTATGTCAAAGGGTCAAGTAATGTGGTAATTATGAACTGATTATCCTTATCCCTGATATTTTATACAGAAGTTCACAACTGCATTCCAATGTAGTCATAGATGGCAAGATTTAAAAATACAAGTCCAAGACAATATTTTGCTTCATATATACAAAAATACCAATTCAAACAGCCAGTAATTTTATAAGTTCTTACACCATAGAATATTCATCCATTTACTTCTAATATTTAAAACCCTGAAAATGTCAAATGCTTAGCTAGCATTACAAATTATTATTGGTCTGCAAAAACAAAGCTAACATTTCACAAGATTATATCTTTATGCAGACTCTCAAAATTTGTGACTTCTGAAATACAGGGTCAAAGCCAATATAACAAATGGCAACTTGGACTACGAAACTTGTTATGCCTTTCAGCAATTTTAACTTTCTAGTTACAGATGATTAGGAAATGTATATTACCTTCTAAGAGAAAATCTGCAAAAAATTACCATTCATTTCAGTAAACAAATTGTTTTTAAACATACAAAATGCCATATTTTACGCATGATCACATAAGATCATTTATTATTTATACCGGGGTGCTAAAATTCTGTACATAAATGATTTAATATGGATGACCCAATATGACTTCTAAAAACATATGGTGGTGATTTAACAATGGATTAGTTATGTGTGCTGTACGTTTTATGATGTTACAACTAATTTATACAAAATGAAATACTTACAATTTTAAATTACATACAGAAAGTGTTAAGGATTAACAGAAAAGGGGAAAACATTTATTCTACTTCTCTTTTCCACCAGTAAAAAAAAAAAAAAATGTAAACCTTCATTATGTGATCCCTTTAAATTTAATGTCTCAAAAGTAAGGAATCATTTTGTATCTATTTTATGCAGGTGATATTTGTGCAAATGTCAACCACAGATTTGCTAGTTGTTAAATTAGTAAACACAATAGGGGCCAACAAGATTATTTCATAACTCCAAATTACAAGAAACAGATGTCCAACTCTTAGGGGCCCTTTGGCAACTATCCTCGGATTCTATATATGGTGCCATATTTGGGCATGCTCCTGAGATGCATGCAAAACTTAATTGGTTAACGAGCCATTGAAAAGTAATAACTAGATGGTAACAACCAATTACTGATGTTAACTGGCACCAATTTGGGCTTGTATGCACATCTGGCTACGCACTAAAACGTCAGATGCCCAAATACCATAGCATGCAATTCGAAAGAGGGAATGGCTGTGTCGGGGACATTCTGAAAAATTGCACGTTATTAAATAATGGATCAGTGTGCCCAACTTGAGTGTCAGCACTTATACCAGGTTTCAGCAGGCATAAGGCCCTCAAAGTTAGCGCAAAGGAATCTGTACTAAGCGTAATTCTATAAAGGATGTATGGCCTTTCTAGAATTGCACTTCCAGCACCTTTTTAACACCATTTATAGAATCCGGCAATTAACGCATGGTTACCGCATTAAGGGTCGGGTGGTAGTTTGCCTATTACCATATATTAAACCGTGTTATTGCATTTATACATTTTTTGAGGGGTTGAGACATGAGCAGAGTAGACATGAAAGCATTAGCCAGCTAGCACATTATACTTTGTGCCAAGCTAACTGGCCAATGCAACATTAACGTGGGGGCACTTAGTGCCTCCTAAATAGGAGGCTATAAACGGCCCCATGTCTTACAGATATCATGCACAAACTGAAATAAAAAAGGAAACACCCCCAAAAGTGCCACATCAAATCTGGGTTTAGTGCACAATAAAATTCTGCGTTATATTGCATTTAGTGTACCTTAAAGGATCTGATAATGTGGAGCTATATACATCTTGTTCTCTCTTAACACTAACATATTGACAGGAAACATGGAGACAAAAAGCAAAATAGGTTAACCTCGATCACTTATATTATAGAACAAGCTCTACCACACTTCCCAGAGCATACTTTGAATAGAATTTAGAAAGCCCACCAGAGACCTGTGGAGATAGCACATATTGCAGCAGAAGGAGGAATTCCCAAAGATTAGTCCTGAAGAAACTAGCACTTACTCTATCTTCCTGGTGAACTAATACTACTATTAATTATTTCAGACACGTGGGGGGGGGGGGGGGAATTTGAGGGCCAGCAGGTACAGGCGTCAAGTCACTGTGGGAAAAGGCATATCTGGATGGCTGCACAAAGTTTCTAAGGTGCTGGGTCATAAGCACCAGTGTACAGTTTCACTTTGTAAATGTAAATCCTAATGAACCCATTTAGTGGGCTACACATACCCATCATCATTAACATTGCTGTATATTCACACTATTGCCAAGTTGTTAAGAACTATCATACCCATGCATCCTGAAAGGCTTACAATTACCTGAAACTCTTGCTTTTCTTTTCTGCACAAAAGTACTTCAACTCGCACCCCCTCCCAACACAAGACACATAGTCTTCATGTTTCACTAGATCCTTTCTCAAGTTATCAACAAGTTCCAGAGTGTGCATCCTATTGCAGATTGAAAATTATTTATTGTACATCGCTTTGTAATCTTTGAAAAGGCGATTATCAAATATGAAATAAACTTGAAACTTGACAACCCTTACACAACAGCTCTTCTGCAATATCACTTACAAAAATATTAAAAAGAACCAGTCCCCATAGAACGCCACTGCTAATGCCTTTATTCTCTGAACTCCAATCACGTCATCACTACTTTTTGTTGCTTCCCACTTATCCAGTTTCTAACCCACTCTCATTTTGGCCCGAACCAAGGGCAGGCAATCTATTTTATAATGGCCCCTTATGTGGAATCATGCAAAAGGCTTTGCTGAAATCTGAGTACACCGCAGTCAAAAATTTGTTTGTCAAGACCTCTTTCTAGTACAGTGATTCTCAATCTTTCTTCTGCTGCGACAATGAATATTACAATTTATAGCTCAACAAACACAACCCTACATATTTCACTACTGCTGACAATGATACAAGAGAAACACAGAAGCAATGGTGATGACTGCTGGAGTGGAAGAGCATGGTGGACCAGAGGCCTGCAATATTCCCAGTTGGGGCTGGTGACAGGAGTAGTCTGGATACTCAACTCTCCCCAACCTGTGCAGTCTGCCAAATTTTTGGTGACATGCCCCAGCTCTTGGTGAAACACTGGTTGAGAACCACTGCTCTAGCAAAACCATGCTGCCTCAGATACCACAATTCACTGGATTCCAGAAACTACTGTCCTCTGTTAAGCAGTATTTCCATTCGTTTACTCACCACAGAGGTCAGACTTATCGGCCTGCAGTTCCTCCTTACTTTACATAGAGCTAATCATTTAGGCTTCAGCTAAGCGACACCACAAAGACATACTCGTACCCATGAAGGGAGGTGGTGGCAACAAGAGAGTGCGTAATGAGAATCGGCAGACTACAGACCAGAAAAGTCAGGATCAAATTCTGTTGCCACACCACCTGCTTTTGGGCAAGCCACTTAACTCTCCAGGTACAAACGTATAATGTAAGCCCTCTAGGAACAGGGAAATGTCTACTGTCCAAATGTAACTTGCCTTGATCTTCTAATGAAAAGATGTAAGCTAAATAAAAACTAAAAGCATATATTTTTATGCTTTGGTAGTATTCATGAATGTGTTCCTGGTAGTTGCAATTGAGCAGCATTACAATATATTTGTATTTTGCAATATATGCAAAAATCTGTGTAAATTCAATTGAAGAGCTACACCTGCCTAAGAACACATTTTAAGTTTAGAAAGTTGCCTGCTCAAAAGCTATTCATACTGGTACATAAGTGCTTATGCTGCCTTTATGAAACAGTTGCATCACGTGGGCACACGTGCTTTCATATAGCCGAGGAACCTTGTTATAAAAATTATCTTCCCTAAGACTATGGTGGGTACTCCTGGCGAAATTCTGCACAAAAATTATGAAAATTCTGCACACAATATTTCAAAATTCTGAAAAGTTTATTTGTAGTGTTTTGCGAAGAATTCTCCTATCTTGAGGCCTAAAATTCCTTTCTGCCTTTTCCTCTCTCACGTTCAAGCCTCCTCAGTTCCCTCTCTCACTTCAGCTACAGTTCTGTCTCTCTCTAAATCCCCAACACTCTCTCAATTGTACCCTGAATCTCCTCATTGGTCGCCATTGACCATCATCTCTCTCCCTCTCCCCTCACTGGATAAGAATCTCTTCCACCCTTTCCATCCCTTTTCTGCTCTTGGTCACTCTCTCTTCTCTCTACATTTCCCACCCCCACTTACAGGTCCACCCATCCATGTCCCCTCATTTCACCCACTACCTCTCTCGCTTGCACCCCAAATCCCTTCCCTATTCCCCATGGTCCGGCATCACTCACTCCTCCTCTCTACGGTCAAACATCTCTTCCTTTCTGGCTTGGGTTTCCTTCTCACTCTCTTTCCCCTCTACTTATGGGACCTGCATCCATGTCCCCTCTCCTCCTCCTGCAGGTCTAGCATCCATGTCCCCTCCTCTCCCCACCATGGGTCTAGCATCCATGTCTCCTCCTTCCCCCCAAATTGTGGCCCTGCATCCATGTCCCCATCTCCTCCCCTTCCCCCAAGCAGGTCTGGCCTCTCTCCAGGGACCCCCCCTCCCCACATGAGATCAGACATACTTGCTGGCCTCCCAAAGCAGAACCAGCAGAGGCAGGGCAGTGAACACGCTGCTTGTGGCTGGCCCTGCCAGGGCCTTCCCTCTGCCACATTATCTATCTACAGGAAGTGATGCGGCAGATGGAAGGCCCTGGCAGGGCCGGCCGCAAGCAGCCTGTTCATAGCACTGCCTTTGCCAGCCGGTTGCTGCTTCTTTGGGAGGTCTGCGGGAATGTCTGATCTCACGGGTTGGGGGAAAGGAGCGGTCAGAGAGAGAGAGACGCAAGACCCGCGCGTGGGAGAAGGAGGGAGTAGAGACGAGGACAGGAACAGGGGATGAATGGAAGGTTTGCACAGAATTCTGCACATCATGCGCAGAATTATGTGCAGATGGGGAATTCTGCACTGTGCAGTTGCACAGAATTCCTCCAGGAGTAGGTACAGTATTACATTTAAAACAATTTCCTTTGGCTTAAAATAAGTTTGGGCTTCTTTTATACATTAGGCTGACCCACAGGCCTGAACGTGTTTAGTAAGTAGGATAAGAGATCACTATTAATGCAACCAAGCACTGCAGTTTTGTTGGCAAATAGCAGGCACCATTTCTTATACTGCTGTTTGAGAGAGAAATGAACAGTACTGTTAAAATCATTATGCACTGCTCTTGCTTTAATAGAAAAAGTTGTACAGTTTGCTACATGTATAAGAATGAGGAGGAGACTTGGATATTTCAAACAAAAGCACAGACCACTGTGACTTTCTGTTAAATTCTCCTAGCCTCTCTTAATACATGAAAATTAATGTGAAAAACTTCTAGACACAGAATGGGAAAAAAAGGCCCCAGTAAAATCATGCTGTAAGTCAAATATAACCTATATGCTGGGTTACCACAAAATATGAAACATAGTACTAAGTTCTAAAATTTGAAACAAATTTGCATTAAATAGATTAAATAAACCTTTAAGGATGGAGGAGTAGCCTAATAATGTAATGGGTAGAGAACTTGGGCAACTGAGTTCAATTCCCACTGTGGTTCTTTGTGACCCTGGGCAAGTTACCTAACCCTCCACTGCCCCAGGGACAAAACTAAAGATTGAGAGCCCACTAGGGACAGAGAAAGTACTTGTATATATTGCTCTGACTGCATCACAGAAAGGCAGCAATGATCTTTTACTGCTTAACCTTTAGGGAAGTATCTCAACTCAAGTCGGGTTTTCAGGATATCCACAATGAATATTCATGAAAGAAATGTGAATATAATGGAGGCAAGAGTATGCAAATCAAGTTTATACATATTCATTGTTGATATCCTAAAAAACATGACAGGCAAGGAGGGAGCACTCCAAGACCAAGTTGAAAAACACTGCTTTAGGACACCAACATTAACAAAATTCTAAACGATCAAACACTTGTCATCAGAGCTTTATGGTCTTCCTTTCCACTACAATATTTTGCATGCAAAGAGACTGGGCAAAGACACCAATTTAAGTTGTTTTTGTCCTGGGTCATTAACACATTTTGATCCTCATTTACTATCTTGTTTTAATATGCATTAACGCAAGCCCCATTCTATACTAACTATGCTCTTCATTCAAATTAATCTATTGTTAACACAAGTTAGTAAATGAGGGCTATAATTTTCTAGTGCCATATCTGACTCTTTTTTGGACATCTATACCCCTGATTTTATCCCCATCATCACATATTACCACAGGTATGCTAGGTTTCGTAGCTATTAGGGGCAGGAAGGGAAGCCCAGAGTGTGGACACTGTTCATTCCTCTCATCCAATTAGGGAAACAGATGAATATGTACAATTTTGAGAGCACTACTGAAGTCCAGAACACAAACACTTCCACACCAGTCGACCTCTAAGGCCTAGAACAAATGTACCTTTTCCAGGAGTATTTCCATCTTATACTCTTAGCAAGATATTATTCTAATCTACACGATCTGCTTTACCTGACAGTGTAGAGAGTAGAAATTCGCCACCACTAATCAGACACACACTTTAGGCCTATCTAGGAGAAACATCTTGTAGCATATTGTTTCCCCCTCTACAATTCTAACATGTTATCAAGAAATATCTTGCTTGAAAACATTACAAATACCCAAATCACCTACACTCATAGTCACCAAAGTAAGCTGCTGATTAACTACAAGTCAAATGTTTGGTAATGTAAAAATACATTTAAAATCTGATTACAGAAGTCCTCTACTGCCCTTGCCTTTTCCTCCAGTCCTGCTTCTATCTAATATATTTCAGTGGAAAGGAAAATCTGCTGTTCCAGAAAAGAACTGGCAATGTATCTGATCATCTGTTTCACAAATTAATCATGCATTTACAACGCACAAATCAAAATTATACAGTTTGTCAAACAGCAGTAACATGTTGCATAAAACTCCTAAGTTTCCCTCATGATCCTTGTACTGGAAAACTATATATTCTTAATGTGGTGAAAGATCTTCACAAATTCACTCTTTCGTGGACAGCTGCCAAGGAATAGGAATAACAACGGAACTAGAAGAGGCAGATTTCAGATAAACATATAGCTCTTCATGAAAATGTAGCACCTGAGGGAACTGGCAACTCAATGGCCTGATGCAGTGGTTCTTAAATCTGTCCTGGGGCACCTCCAGCCAGTCAGGTTTTCAAGATATCCCTAATGAATATACACGAGGCAGATTTGCACGCCTGTCACCTCTATCATATGCAAATCTGCCTCATGCATATTCATTAGGGGTATCTTGAAAACCAGATAGGCTGAGGGTCCCCCCAGGATATATGGCCTAATGTACTTTAACAAAATTAGAATTGCATGAACTCTTCAATATTGTAAATAAAGGCAGGTCAAATTACTTCATATTTGATGATACACATGTGAAATACTGGTACTGTCGAGAATCTCTTCCATTTACTCAGCAAGCCTTTTCTTTACATTGTAAAAAGACAAGAAAATGAAAGTAGACACACCATGATATGTGGACATACATGCTACTGCTAACCACCTCTAATAAGACTGAACACTGAATCTGTTTGTTTGAAATGACAGTTGCAACTAACATTTCCAAGCACTTGTCTCCATGCCACACCAGCATTGTGAGACTATACTTTTTCTCCAAACAAGCTGTCTCCCAAGCAAGGAGCATCTGTCAACCTGTCATCGAGGTCATCTCCGAGTTCCAATGTTCTTCTCCATGCTGTGCATTGGGCAGCTATAGCCACTGCCACAGTTCTATTTATCATATCATAGGCATCATAGTTGGTTTTAATTAAGTGATAAGACGACTCCTGAAGTGCTACATGAAGATTTGGAATGGCCTCAGGAAAAGCAGTGTCAAGTTGTTGATGGACTGAATGTTGAAAATGTAGGATTTGAAGCTGATGAGCCATAATCCTAGATGAAAGCATAGAGCCAGCGGAATCTAGGAGACGACAATCTTTTCCTGGGGGAGCATTAGCAGGGTATTTTGATGCTTCTGATTTCTTAATAGCTGACTCTATGACCATGAGTTGAAACAGGTTATGACCAGGTGCCTCTTTCACCCTGTATTCTAATTCAAGTCTCTTAGAGCTATGGAGACTAAAAGGGGGTTTTGCCAGTTAGCCAGTTATAGATCTTGTAGTATTTGATGTACTGGCAATGAAATAAATTTCCTGATGCCGTTTTATAGGACATAAGAACATAAGAACATAAGAAGCGCCATCTCCGGATCAGACCTTCGGTCCATCAAGTCCGGCGATCCGCACACGCGGAGGCCCTGCTAGGTATACACCTGGCTTATTTTATAGCCAACCATATCTTTATATGCCTCTCTCAAGGAGATATGCATCTAGTTTGCTTTTGAAGCCTAGGACTGTCGATTCCGCAATAATCTCCCCTGGGAGAGTATTCCAGATGTCAACCACTCTCTGTGTGAAGCAGAACTTCCTGATATTAGTCCTGAACTTGCCCCCCCTTAGCTTCATTTCATGTCCTCTTGTCCGTGTCAAATTGGACAATGTAAATAGTTTTTTCTGCTAGCTTGAAAATCCTTACTGCCTGTGGGCACAGTGGCCTGATGAAGATTCAGAAGAGTAGAATATAACATAACATCAAATTTCTAGACCGTATAACCATAAGTTCAATTCGGTTTAACAGAAGATTACAATATGAAAAATACAATGAGATCTATTTAGTCAGAAATTTTGAAAAAAAGGAAAGTTTTCAACAGTTTTCTGAAATGTTTGTAAGAACAAGATATGAACAGCAGCGATCAAAAATCTTTAT
Source organism: Geotrypetes seraphini (assembly GCF_902459505.1). Taxonomy (NCBI): domain Eukaryota; kingdom Metazoa; phylum Chordata; class Amphibia; order Gymnophiona; family Dermophiidae; genus Geotrypetes; species Geotrypetes seraphini. The sequence goes on along the minus strand of NC_047090.1, from coordinate 13,592,733 downwards.
TATAGAAAGCTGATTGATATGAAAGAGTATGATCAAGATATTTCTTACTTTTGCATCCCTTAACTGATGGAAAAGTGAAAAGGGCATGTGCTTTTCTGCTGTTCTTATAGGATGCTATAAAGAATCTGTCAGCTAGATACAACGGGGCTGAACCAAAGGCAACTTTGTAGCATAAGCAACCCAATTGTAAGAACTTAGGATAAGAAAACTCCTCTGTTGGTAAAGAAGGCTGGTCAAGATTTGATACAAGGACATCATCTTGATCTGACCAATCTTTAGGAGAATTTGCCTGTGCTGGAGAATACCCCAATCCATGCTCTGAGGAATACCAACAGAGTTTGATAAAACAGAATTGTCTGATGAAAGTTGTTCCACACAAGCAGGGCACTGCTGTACTTCGAGGAGAGGAATGTATAAACTTTTGTAAAAGATTGAAAAAATTAGAAAGTGACTGAATAAACTCAGAACCCTGAGGAGGTGGTTCTGGAGCTAAAACAGACAGAGCAAGACGTTTATGTGGTACCTGGTCGTGGTCCAAAGGAGATGGAGAGGCAACTCGTTTAATCTTAGGATGGGTTTTTGCCAGTTTTGACATGGCTTTCAGTGGCAGCCAAATCTTTCAGCATGAAGCTGGGAGAGTACAGAGGCCGAAACTGAGCCCCTGGGGAGCCTTCCTGGAAACATCCACTGTTAACAGCGGCGTCCCAGTGTGCTGCTAAAGCTGCTGCTGGTGGAAAGGGAGTATCACCCCTTTGAATAAGCTTCTTTTTATGCCTTGCTGCAATTGCCATTTTTTTCTTCTCTGCTGGTGTCAGCGGTGCTGAGCTTCCCTCCTCCGGCAGTACCAAGACAGGGCCCTGGGGGGAGGGAGCAAGTGACGAAGTTAGCGGCCTCAACACCTTTGTTACAGTTTCAGTATGAAGGGAGTAAGAGAGCCACTGTCCATGGCATCAGCCTCGAAGGGAAAAAGATGTTTTCGCAGTATTTAGGCGGTATTTAAAACCATATATCTTGTACACTGATGTATATATATATTTTTTTCTGCAAGAGGCTCTCTTCACTCTCTCTTTTTTTTCTTTCAATTAATGGAAAGAACTAATGCCCTAATGGCTAGAAAGCCTTCTGGCTTTCTTCTTCTCTTTCCTTTTTTTCTCTCTGAGGAGATAAGAGGAGAGTGCTGCGACTATACAGGAGCAGTTGAAGAAAAAACTGACAGGACGAGGGGAGGGGCGCCAGGTGTAGGGCATCCTGCACATGCTCAGTAAGCTAAGAGAGCACTGACAGAAAGGCTATCCCCTGCTTGTCTCCAGAGAACCCACGGTTTAGGGGTGACTACCCAGCTGTTCAGGACCTCTACACCCATAGCATTGGGAAATCTATATACATAAAACAATTTACATATAATATCTCAATCTGAATTTATACACAATTTTGACATGTAGAAGATAATCAAGAGTTCAAAAATATATACACTCAAAAGTAAAAAAAAAAAAAAAAAATAGCCCTTTGGTGTATGACAATAAAATTGAAAATTTACCTGTTACCGTAATTCTCTCCTACCAGATCAACCCAGACAAGTGAGTTATGTCCACCTACCAGCAACATATGAAGATAGCCTTTTTTTTTCTTCCCTCCTCAGAACTGACTTTAGTCTTTAAAAAGAGGATGGTGCTGCCTTCAGCTCCTAAGAATTTTATGTCAGTAGACTAAGGCAATTGTTTTAATTTGGTTTCCTATTGAATTCACCACAACCAACCTGATCCAGTCTGAAAATTTCACTTCATGGTCAGATACCACGGAATGAGATTAATATCCTAGTTAGCAACAGCAACCTACTTTATGAAATTTGTCAGATTGAGATCCCTTAATCACTGTGGGTTCCAGGTTGTGGACTGGTCTGGCAGGACTAAAAAAAATAAAAAAGGAAATTTAACAGGTAAGTTTAAATGTCACCTTACTGCCTATGCCAGATCAGTCCAGATGAGTGGAATGTATCCAAACGCCAGGGACAGGAAGAAACCATGATGACTCTCAGGATTCCTACATCCAAAAGTAAGGAACCTCTCAATATAGAGACACTGAGATATAATGGAGACAAAGATTGCCCTGCCTTAGAATGACAGATATTGATTCTGCCTACTAGGAGTCCTATGTCCAGATTGAGTTGGCATGCTGGCCCTCTGGGATTTGCAAAAATCTTGCTAGTATAGTTCCGAAGTGAAATTAAATATGCCTTTAAGACCACCATACCTTATCAGGGCACAAGACAAGGGCACAAGACAATTAGACTACCTGACTTTCATTCATTCGGGAGAAAGCCCAATTCCAACAAAACTGAAACACTACCTTCAGAGAAAAGGGGAGAGAAACTATTGATTGTGCAACTTGTGGCTTTGTGAGCTGCTACCAAGAAGAAATCGGTCTCAGAGGTACATCAGATTTTCTAGCTTCCCTCAACTTGTTGCTATCCACTAGACTCTATTCCACTACCATACAAAAATAGTTCAGTGAGGATTCACATTAAAGAAACTAGCCATTACCAGAAAATACAAAAAACAGTATCAAAAGATATTAGCCATAACACAAAAACCTATTTAGGAAATTTCTGAAAACAATTGATTTTTTTTCCCCTTAAACATTTAAGTTTCAGATTTCAGTGTCAAGAAGGGAATTCCAGATTAATGTAACTTGATAACAGTTCACAAAATGAAGCATAGTGTCAATAACAGATATGACCCAAACAGTTGGTCTACTTTGTGGAGGAAGATTTATCAGCCAAGTAATAACCAGGTGCTCAGCCAAAGTCCTAAAAATCTTAAATAAAACACAGGCTTTCGCTAGGAGCCAGTGTAGTTTTCAACAAATGTGTGAGATTGAACTTTTTGGCACTACACACTAGCCTAGCAGTGGTATTTTGAGCTATTTGTAAAAATGTCAGGAATTTCTCAGTACAACCACTATAAAGTAAATTACATTGTCCAATTGAGATACTACTAGTGCTTGGGCAATAATAATCCTATGATCTGCTAAAAATATTATTTTGTGTGCCGTAATAATTTCATTTTGTAAAATACTTTAATTATAGCATTGAATTAAGGACAGAAACAGTTCAGAAGGAACCTGCCAAAGCAGAAGCACCCTGGGGATTTTTTTTCACACTCAGGTTGCTGCAATCTTCATGCATCACAAGCATAGATTTGACCATAAAAGCACTCTGAGGCTTTACTTGTGCACAGGGGGGTAATAAGCTACTGTAGGTTAGCAAACTGATCCCATTGGGGCATGGAGGGAGGTGCAGAAGAGCTAACAACATAAGAAGTTGCCTCCACTGGGTCAGACCAGAGGTCCATCGCGCCCAGCAGTCCACACCCGCGGCGGCCCATCAGGTCCATGACCTGTCAAGTGGTCCCTGCCTCATCCTATAACCTATCACTACTTCTGTCCGTACCCCTCAATCCCCTTATCCTTCAGGAATTTATCCAAACCTTCTTTGAATCCCTGTAGTGTCTTCTGCCCTATCACAACCTGAAAGAACTCATAACTTAACTGCACAGGCTCTGCTGTGTCTGAGGGTAGATATGCAGTTCCTACAGAAACTTCCTCATTTCATCTATCGAGGGAAAGAGCGGTGAACAGACCAGCATGACTGTTTGGTTTTTTTTTGGCATGGAGAAGCAATAAAATAGTTTACAGATCCTGCTAAAATGGAAGCAACAACAAGGTATTTTCCAGACACACCACAGCGGTGATTTCCATTGCATGAACTGGGAAGCCACACACTTTGCTTTTACAGACTGCACTCACCCACCAGGTACCTACTTACCTGCTGGGCTGTTGTGACCTTTTCCTAAAGCAAAGCTTCCCAAACTGTGGGGGCTGCAATGCTATACCTGAATTTAGGATCATGGACTGGGTGGACACTTTCAAGACATCATCGTCCTGTGCCACCTGGAGATCATGTGCTTTCTACAGCAATAGAAAATAGGTAAATACTATTCTATAGACAAAGAGGCAGCAAGTAGAACCTCTTAAGTCTAAATCTGACATAACACCAAAGGAGTTTGAAAATTAGGCAGTCTGGGGAGGAGGCTGTGGGGTTTTTTAAAGGAATATTTACTGTCTTCTTGTTCTCCAAGAAGAGACCGTATATAAGTAGTAACCCCTGCTGTCAGATCCACCAATGGTAAAAAGTCACCAGGAACAAACCAGTACTGGACCCATCAGTGTGAGAACTCAGACTCTAACTTATCTTGTTCCCAAGGGGGATGAGGAATCAAGATTGTTGTCCAAACATCTCCTGAGACTTGATTTACAAGCTCACCAGAAACCCAAACCTACTTTTAGTTACTGCACCAGCCACATGTCTGTGCATCTTCTGGATATACAAATGCATAGGAGTTGAAGGCAGCACCAGATTACTATAAGGGAGGAAAAGTCAGTTTTGAGCCATCTTCATCTGTTGGCAGAACACAATCCATTTATCAAGACTAAGGCCCAGATGTACAAAGCTTCAGCAACCTATTTACTCTAATGATCGGATATCTTAAGCACATGGTTAGTTTATATTTGGGTTGGGATGGGGAATATGTATCATATGGTCATGGGAATATTGATAAAGAGGGGGGTATTTATTTTTATTTTATAAGAATATATGATTGTAATTACAAGTGATTTGTGAAAATTGTTTTACTATTTATAATTCACTTGATGTAAGAATTAAAAATGAATAAAGATTTACAAAAAAAAAAAATACTGGGTTGGGAGTGATTTTCTTTTACCAGGCTATACACATGCAAGCAAATCATATGCATGCTATTTGTACGGAGTAGCCTTGTAAAAGAGGTGAGGAACTGTACTTAGCACCTACTAAGAGCAAATTGCTAGCCACAGCAACTCCTCCTGCTTGCAGCCACTGTTCTCCCCCTCTGCACAGTTGATGGCAGCTTTGGAGCTGCAACCCGCTAAAAGCCGGCAGAAGGGAGAGTGGCAGGGGTTGTCAGTTCAGCTGATTTGCGGCTTCCCCTACCGGCTCCAGAGCTGCTATCAGCTCCAGAGCCTGCACAGGAAGTCCCCATTATGTCTAACACCAGCTCTGGTCTTTGTTTTCTTTTGTATTCTCTTAACTCACTTGCCAGGGTCTCCTGACCATTTGACATTTCTTCCCCATGTTCAGCGTCTCCTATACATCCATTTCTAGTATTTCCCCTGTGCCTGTCTACCTTCATCATCTCTCCATTCTATGACCCCCTCCCCCTGTGAACAGCATCCCCCTCCTCTATATCCCCCGTCTAGCAGCTTCCTTCTGCTTTCTTATTCTCCATGTCTAGCCATCTTGTGTGTCCATATATCCTCCCATGTCTAGCATTATCCGTGTCCATATACCACCCCATACAGCATTCCTTCTTTTTGTCCCTGTTCCTATGCTCCCATCCATGCCCTTCTACCATCTTTTTATATATCTCCCTGTGCCCAGCTTCTACCCTCTCTTACTCCCTTACACGCGTCTCACACTTTTTCCTCCCTCCCTCCCTTATTGTTCAATATTTCACTCCTTGGTTCAGCTTTTCTCTTTCACTTTTCTTCTCTTTCTTCCTCCCTGCAGGCCCTGCACCTTTTTCCCTTCCCTCTAGCCCCCTTCTCATGGGTCCAACACCTCTATCCCCTCCCTTCAGCACCCAGGTGTAGGTCTGGCACCTTTCCCTTCCCTTCCCTCCAGCTCCACTCCACCCACCACCTGTTTACCTTCTGCCCCCCCAATCCCCAGACCAGATCAAGTAAGGAGAAATTAGGTTCTTACCTGCTAATTTACTTTCTTTTAGCTTCTCCAGACCAGTAGAGGTTAACTTTACGATTGGGTATATATCTAATCATGACCAGCAGGTGGAGACTGAAAACAAAACTTTGGGACAGTATATCCTAGCCCCTCCTCTCTATTTCCCTCAGTCTGCCGAATAGCCAAGCAGAACCAAGAACTGGAAAACAACAGAGAGAAAAAACAATACTCCGAAAGGAGTAACAAATAACATACCCAAAAATGCTGTTGGAAAATGCAGAGGAGAAATTCCCGAAGGAAGAAGGTCCCCACAGCTCGCCAGCTAAGCCAGCCGAGCCACAGCCGCTGTTCTTCAATTCTCCCCGGCCCTAGAAAAATACTAGAACCCGCAGCAAAAACCAAAAACTGCCCGCGCAACAGCCCCAACAACAACAACAACAGACAGGGTGGGGACCTCTACTGGTCTGGAGAAGCTAAAAGAAAGTAAATTAGCAGGTAAGAACCTAATTTCTCCTTCTTTAGCACTCTCCAGACCAGTAGAGGTTAACTTTACGATTGGGACGTACCAAAGCAGTCCCTCTCACGGGCGGGACCCCCAAGGGCCGATACCAGAACACGCTCACCGAACACCGCGTCCCGACGCGCCTGAACATCTACCCGATAATGCCGAACAAATGAATGCAAGGAGGACCAAACCGCAGCCTTACAAATATCCACCGGAGGCACGAGCGACGACTCAGCCCAAGAAGCCGCCTGACCCCTAGTGGAATGAGCCTTGAGAAACTCCGGAACCGGCTTCTGACTCAGAAGATAAGCGGAAGCAATCATCTCCTTGATCCAACGCGCAATAGTAGCCTTAGAAGCGCCAGCCCCCCGACGAGGACCCGCCAGAAGCACAAAGAGATGATCGGAGCTCCGAAAATCCCGGGTCCGCTGCACATAAGCATGGAGGACCCGACCGACATCCAACTTGCGCAGCTGTCGTTGCTCAGAAGAACCCTCCCGACTACCCAAGACCGGGAGGACCACCGATTGATTGACATGAAAAGGAGAAACTACCTTCGGCAGAAAGGAAGGAACAGGCCGCAAAACAACCCGCTCCTTCGAAAACTCCAGGAAGGGAGCCCCACAAGAGAAAGCCTGTAGCTCAGACACCCGTCTAGCAGAAGTAATGGCCACCAAAAAGACCGACTTCAGCGTAAGGTCCTTCAACGAACAGCCATCCAACGGCTCGAAAGGAGGGCGCACTAGAACAGAGAGAACCAGATTGAGATCCCAAGAGGGAATCGAGGGCCTTATGGGAGGCCTGATCAACTTGGCCGCCCTAAGAAAGCGAATCACATCAGGAATGGCTGACAAACGCTGACCTGTCACCAGCCCCCGAAAAGCCGACAGGGCCGCCAGATGAACCCGAAGAGAAGACCAGGCCAGGCCCCTATCCAGGCCATCCTGCAAAAACTCTAGAATGTTAGGCAGAGAAGCGCGAAAGGAGACCACTCCCCGCGCTCGGCACCATTCCTCAAAAAGACGCCAAACCCGTACATAAGCCCGAGAGGTAGAAAGCCTCCGGGACCCCAAAAGTGTAGAGATCACCTTGTCGGAATATCCCTTCTTACTCAGGCGGCCCCTTTCAAGAGCCAAGCCGTAAGACAAAAGGGAGACGGGTCGAACATGGGAATGGGACCCTGCGTCAGAAGATCGCACTCGAGAGGCAGAGGAAGAGGATCCGCCACCAGATGCCTCACCAGATCCGCATACCACGGACGACGAGGCCAATCCGGAGCCACCAAGACCACCAGCCCCGGATGGCGAACAATGCGAAGCAGTACTCTGCCCACTAATGGCCAAGGAGGGAACACATACAACAGCCCCTCCGTTGGCCACGGTTGGACCAGAGCATCCAGACCCTCGGCCAGACCGTCCCTGCGACGACTGAAGAAGCGGGGTACTTTGGCGTTGCCACTTGTAGCCATCAGATCCATCAGGGGCTGCCCCCAAGCACGCACTAGCAACTGAAACGCCTCGGCGCCGAGACACCACTCTCCCGGATCCAAGAAGTGACGACTGAGGAAGTCCGCCTGAACGTTTTCTACCCCGGCAATGTGAGAGGCCGAGAGGTCCAGAAGATGCGACTCCGCCCAAACCATGAGCCGAGCCGCCTCCTGCGCCACCAGAGTGCTCTTGGTGCCCCCCTGACGATTGACATAAGCCACCGCCGTGGCATTGTCCGACAGGACTCTGACCGACTTGCCCAACAAAAGGGAGTGGAAAGCCAACAGCGCCAGCCGGACCGCCCTGGTCTCCAACACGTTGATCGACCAGGAGGCCTCCTCCGTGGACCAGGTTCCCTGAGCTGAGTGACCCAGACACTGGGCCCCCCAACCCAGGAGACTCGCATCCGTAAGGAGCACCGTCCACTGCGGAAGATCCAGACCCACCCCCTGAACTAGGTGAGGGGTCCGGAGCCACCAACGCAGACTGCAGCGCGCCAAGCCTCGCAGGGGAACCGGAACATCCATCCCGTGCCTCTGGGGAGACCACCTCCGGAGCAGAGCATACTGGAGAGGACGCATGTGGGCCCGCGCCCACCTCACCACGTCCAGGGACGCCGCCATCGACCCCAGGACCTGGAGGAAATCTCGCGCCCGAGGACACCGGGACGCCAAAAGCAGGCGAATCTGAGACTGCAATTTGCTCACCCGGGCCTCTGGGAGGAAGACCTTCCCCAAGGAGGTGTCGAACAGCACCCCGAGGTACTCCAGACGCTGAGCCGGAACCAACCGACTCTTGGAAAGGTTGACCACCCAGCCCAGCGACCGGAGAAACTCCACCACCCGAGCCGTAACCCGGGAGCTTTCCTGCAACGACTTGGCCCGAATTAACCAGTCGTCCAGGTAGGGGTGTACCAGGATGCCCTCCGACCGCAAGGCTGCCGCGACGACCACCATCACCTTGGTGAACGTCCGGGGAGCCGTGGCCAGCCCAAAGGGAAGCGCACAGAACTGATAGTGCCGACCCAAGATCGCAAAGCGCAGGAAACGCTGATGAGAGGTCCGAATAGGAACATGCAAGTAGGCCTCCGTCAGATCGAGAGAAGTGAGAAACTCCCCCGGCTGAACCGCCAGAATGACCGACCGCAGCGTTTCCATACGGAAAGAGGGAACCTTGAGAGCCCTGTTGACCCCTTTCAAATCGAGGATGGGCCGAAAAGTCCCCTCCTTCTTGGGCACCACAAAGTAAATGGAGTACCTGCCCGTGCCCCACTCCGGGGGGGGCACTGGAACTACTGCCCTGAGATCTAGCAAGCGCTGAAGGGTCTGGCGAAACGCCAGCGTCTTCCCAGGAGTCTGACACGGAGAAGCGAGGAAAAAATCCGGCAGAGAGCGGGCGAACTCCAGGGCATAACCGTCCCGCACCACCTCCAGGACCCACTGATCGGACGTGATCTCGGCCCATTTGGGAAAAAAGTCGCGCAGGCCGGGCCCCCACCGGAACCAAGGGGGGCGCCGGCAAGGCGTCATTGTGCAGGACGGGAAGCGGGGGAACCGGCGGAGGGATTCCCTGCCCCCCGACGGGCCCCCCGAAAGGGCTGCATGCGCTGGAAGAACCGACCCCGGGAAAACCCCGGAGACTGGAAAGAAGCAGCCCCACGCCCAGGGCGATACTTGCGAAATTCCCGCAAACGCCCCCGGGCCGCACCACCCCGAGACGCCGGGCGGGCACGGTCCTCCGGCAAACGGGGAACTTTCGAGTCCGACAGAGTCTGAATCAACTTATCCAAGTCCTCTCCAAATAAAAACGACCCCCGAAAGGGAAATTTAGTAAGCTTAGCTTTGGACGCAGCATCCGCCGCCCAAGCGCGCAGCCACAACACACGCCTTGCGGCCACGCCAAAAGCCATGGACTTAGCCGAGATCCGCACCAAGTCATACAGAGCATCCGAGAGGAATGAGGCAGCCATCTCAATCTTCGCTACCTCCTGATCCACCAGAGACCAGTCGTCAGACTCTCGATCCAAGACCCGCTCCGCCCACCGAAACACGGCGCGAGCGACCAGTCCCCCACAAATAGCCGCCTGGACCCCAAAGGCAGAGACTTGAAAATTTTGCTTAAGGATGGTCTCCAATTTGCGCTCCTCAGAGTCCCGCAAGGCAGAACCGCCCTCAACAGGCACGGTATGCCGCTTGGAAATAGCCGAGACCACCGCATCCACGACTGGCGAAGCTAACGTAGCCCGATCCCCTTCAGGAATGGGATACAGGCGAGCCATGCTGCGCGCCAGCCGAAACGGCGTCTCCGGCGTTTTCCACTGCTCAAGAATAATATCCCGAATATCCTGATGCATAGGAAAAGAGCGGGAAACGGAACGGATCCCTCGTAACAGAGGGTCCCCCACACGCGGAGTCTCCGGCGGCGCGTCCTCAAAACGCAAAGCCGAAGAAACCTGTTGAATAAGGTCAGGCAGCTCATCTCTCTGAAAAAGGCGCACCACGGACGCCTCGTCACTGGAGAACGGGAAACCCGACAACCCGCCGCCAGCTTCCGTCCCCTCCAGAGGGTCCTGGAATTCCTCAGAAGGGTCCAGGTCCTCCTCCAGACCGACACGTTCCTCCGACCACAAATCCTCGTCCCACGACACCCGCGGACGCTTGGACAAGAGAGGCGGCGGAGGGGACGTCACGTCAGACGAGAGAGGCAAAGCCGCAGGGAGCGCGGAGGAAACCACACCCCCCGAGACCCCCTGGGCGCAACCGGGACCCCCAGCCGCCTGAAAATAGGCTTTGCATAATGAAAAGAAAAAATCAGGGGAAAAACCCCCCGAGGGTCCCAAGGGACTCCCTGCCACAGCAGGGGACCCAGCAGAAACCTGCCCCTGCTTAGCCAAAACAGGGGGAAGGTCACCTGAGGTGGAAGACAAAATGGAGGGGCCAGACAGAGAAGATGGCGTCTTTCCCGCCAAAACAGCTCCCTCCATAGCCTGCAGCGGCTGAGAGACCTGAAAAGTCTCAGCCGCTAAAACAGGCAAGCCGGCATCAGCTGTCAAAATATCAGCTGAGAGGGAATCCTCTAAAACCCGACCGTCGGCGGCTCGGGGAATCCCTCCGTGGGCGGACGGAGAAGACCGGGCTTCTCCACCGTTCCCTGCCGACTCGCGAGGCACCATCGGCGGGGAGCTCTGGGCGCCTGCAGCCGCTGCCGACGGAGCTCCTCCACCGCACCGGCCTGAACACCGCTTGCACAGGCCGGCCGCGAGTGCCTCGCGTCTGGAGCACAATGAGCACTTTTTCCCTTTAGAAGTGCTCATTGCTCCATACGCGACCTAGCTGTAAAAAAGTGCCGGTTAGTTGAAAAAATACAGTAAAATACAGTTTTCTTAAAGGGATACAACCCTCCAGACCAGCACTACCTCAGGATTTTTTTTTTTTTTTTTTTTTTTACAGAACAGACTCCACAGGCTCTCGAAGCAATATGCCTTGCTTGATTTAGGGGGCAAGGCTTACTGCTGAGGCTCCTCTAAAAAAATATGGGGAGGTGGAGGAAGTGGGGGGAGGGACCCCGCTCGTGACCCGCCGGGTTTGACACCCCCGAGGTCGGACGAACCCCCAAACAGAGTCCGTCCAAGCTCCGTCCGGCTAAAAACAGGGACAATAAACCTCTAAACAAATTCCAACAGCCCTACCAAGGGAGATGGGTACAGATCACTCAACACCTGCTGGAGACTGAAAGAAGACTGAGGGAAATAGAGAGGAGGGGCTAGGATATACTGTCCCAAAGTTTTGTTTTCAGTCTCCACCTGCTGGTCATGATTAGATATATACCCAATCGTAAAGTTAACCTCTACTGGTCTGGAGAGTGCTAAAGAACTGTCACTCTTCCCCTTCAGCTCCAGCCCAGCCACAGTAACTCTTACCCATCCCTTCAGCAGCCCAAGCAAAACTCCTCCCTCCTTCTCTCCAGCTCCACTCCACCCACCACATGGGCCCAGCATCTGTTTCCCTTCTCCCCTCAATCCCCAGACCAGATCCAGTAACTGCCACCCTTCCCTTCAGCAGCCCAAACTAACACCTCCCAAACCCCACCCTCCTTCATGGGTACAGCACCAGTCCCCCTCCCTCCCTCTCGCAGTTCCAACAGACCTCGCACCCTCCCTCTCTCTCCCCAATCACTGACAGCAGCAAAAGAAAAAATACACAAACTTGTGACTCTTCTGGGTTTGCCTCTTCCCAACTCCCAGGGTGGGCCTAACAGCCAGTTGGAAGCTTCTTGCATGCAGCGCTGCTCCGAGAACCTTCTTGCTGCCGAGTCCCTCCTTCTGATGTAACTCTATGTTTCAGTTACATCGTCTCCCTTCCCTATGTCTCCTATACATCCATTTCAAGAAGGTTCCCGGAGAAGAAGATTCCCAGAGCAGCACTACGTGCAAGAAGCTTCCAACTGACTGGTAGGCCCAGGAGAGTCAAAGATTTGTGTATTCTATTTTTCTTTTTGTTGCCACCGGCGATCAGGGAGAGAGAGAGAAGGTGCAAGGGCTGTTAGAACTGCGAGAAGAGAGGGAGGGGGGCTGCTGGACTCATGAGGGGGCTGCTGCTGCACCTGTGATCGATGACCGGGAGGGGGTGGGAAGGGAGGCAACTCGCGGCAGATCGTTTACTGCAGGGACAAGGCCATTCACTACTCTATGGGGCAGTGTATGGCCTTGTCCCGGTACCCAAAGCAACCAGTCGATTTCTTCCCCTGTTACTGCGGGTTACCCGCGGCTAGCCGTGGGAAACAAGTCACCGTGTCATTCTCTAGTTGCAATGATGGTTCCTGATTTCCCTTGTACGAGTTTTAAGGCACTGAGCACTTTTCACTATACTGTGTAGTTTATAATATATATTCATATTGGTAGTAATAGAAGTAGTTTCTGAGTGTTTACAAGATTATTTTATAAAGACACAAAGGCACTGATGTGACCTTATAAAACTCTAGCACAAATGTAGCAGCAATAGCACCAACCATTCAAGGTGTAAAACTTACACCTGCTTGAGAACAGGAGTTAATGTCAGTGCAAACTTTACATGCATAAACTGCGACTCCATCCATGCTCTGCCTACTGTACAACTATGCAATAGTTTGCACTGTGCATACTTTTAGAAATTATCTAATAAGAGCCTATTTACAAGTGTAAAAAGCTTTTACACACAAAAATGATTTACACAATGTACAAAACTGTTTCTTATGAACAATTCAAATGTTACAGCCCCCTCCCCCCGGGATCAGGATCTTTTCTTTTTTGTTGGGCAAATAATGATATGCTGCTCGTACAAAAACTAGCAGCTTTGAAGTGCACAACCCACCTCTCTTTAATGCTCTTGTTCCAAACTTAATAGTGAGGACTGTTACTAATGTTTTTTCCCCAACTTACCAGACTCCAATCAAAGCAGTTACTTACTGTAGCAATTTATATCAAGACCATGGTGTATTCACTGAACCAATGCAAAAATAAGCCTGCTTTCAAGCTGCAGTCGATGGAAATAGGTTTGCAGTTAGCATAATGTTGCAAATAAACGTTCATTGTATTAGAACAACAAATAAGATTTTAGTTGATCAAGATGTCATCAGGATCTACCACTTTTCTGCATTCAGCTTTCAGAAATAAATAGATCAAATTTATTTAAATTAATTAAGAGTATATAAAAAAGCATGTGAGAAGGAAAAGTGTGTCTTACATTTAAACGAGGTCTTTCTTGCTCCATTATTCCTCTATGGCTATATACTGTAGTATTCAGATAAGGCAGAGTCACTGTAAGTTAAATTATCTTTGTTTTTAGAAATAAATATTTTGAAGGAAGGCCTTTGATGAGTTTGGTTGAAATTTGTTTTCTTTTGACCAGTGGAAAACTGGGAGACACTTTTGGAATGAAATGATGGGTCTATATTTTGAGATCACAATATTTTTAAGCTATTGGAGTAATTTGTTATGTAAAGTCATCTACACACTATATGTCAAAGGTTACTATAACCTGAACTATGTCTTTAGTGAAAGGCAGGATATCAAATCTGAATAAATGAAATGAAATGAAATGTAGTGAGATAAGCATGAACAAGAGGAACAGATAACATGTTCTTTGAATTAGATATAGACTTCATGAATATATGGATTTCAAGGAATGTGGTTGGAAGAAAAAAAAAACAGAAATCAACTACACCAATGGGCTTATTGTGATGTGCGAAATTGAGCATGTTGCTGTTAGCAAACAAAACAGATCTAGTTGTCAGTGGAAATCATATGCTGAAATCCAACATGTGAGAAAACGGACAGAGATGTTAACACCAGATGTGACTACAGCCTGAGAGGCCCGATTTGAAAAATGGAAAGATGGTAAAAAAAATTATTACTCACCAAATACATCAGCAGCAGCAAGTCTAACTGGAGGAACACTACATTAAATCAACACTGAGTACCACCAACAATACACCCACCTTCTCTAACGATGGCGATACTCTCGCTCCCTATCGCGCTCCCTGTCTCGATCACGTTCTCGATCACGGTGTCGCTCTCGTTCTCTGCTTCTCTCCCGGTAGTAGTCATCATGGCGATCCCTGCTACGGGATTTGTGACGTCTACTTTTTTCTCGTGACCTACTGTGGTCTCTCTCTCTCGACCGCTCCCTCCTACTGATAGATAAATAATTAGCTGAAAACTAGCTGGATATCATTTTTTAACCCACTGTTGTAAAAATGTATTAAGGCAGCAAAGCATGGGAACATGAACCAACCTCTAAATGCAAGCAAAATCTGATCATTACCTAATTCGGCTTGAGTATTATTAATTCATTGAGTGAGGTTAATCTGCATAGGCTAAATTTCAATAAATACCACACTCTATTATCCTTAGTTATTCATACTGTTATTTCATTGTTTCGCAAATAAAACAAAACTGCAGATATGTACAAGAAGTAGGCAAAAATTTATTGTGACAAAAAAATAATTATATGCAAACCCTTTTACCAATCAGGGGACCCGACACGGTCCGTGTTTCGGACAAACCTTCGTCAGGGGTCCATGGTAAAAAAAGGGGGATAACAAAAAAGTCACAAAAAACTGTAGAGTAGCAGCTCTGTTCACAGAAGCCCAACTCACAGCAGGTGACTTTGCTGATGTCCCACTCCACGGATATTTACCGCTCAACTCCCAGCACCAGTCACAGAGCCGCCCTCAACCCCGCCCCCCACGCGGCTCGTCACTAGCTACAGTACTGGGGGGCGGGGTTGAGAGCGGCTCTGTGACTGGTGCTGGGAGTTGAGCGGTAAATATCCGTGGAGTGGGACATCAGCAAAGTCACCTGCTGTGAGTTGGGCTTCTGTGAACAGAGCTGCTACTCTACAGTTTTTTGTGACTTTTTTGTTATCCCCCTTTTTTTACCATGGACCCCTGACGAAGGTTTGTCCGAAACACGGACCGTGTCGGGTCCCCTGATTGGTAAAAGGGTTTGCATATAATTATTTTTTTGTCACAATAAATTTTTGCCTACGTCTTGTACATATCTGCAGTTTTGTTTTGTTTGCTCTCGGTTGTTTTTTACTGCAGTTTAGTTTGGAACCCTTTCTCTTTGTTTTATTGTTTCATTGTTGCACAGAAATTTCATATAGAAATTTAATACATTTATGGCCTCAGCGGCTGCACTCAAGTCCCATAATTCGTGTCTCCAAACAGACATGGAGAGAATGGTGTTAGTTTTTAAATGGGGAATCCTCCTTGAAACAGCTCAGAATGTGAAACGCTGAATTCACGTCAGAGCCCCATTCAGTATATCTATATGAGAATCAGATAAGTTTTCTCTTAAATTATTTATTTAAATCACTGGGAAAGTAATTTAAGAATTAAAAAATATTGAAAGGCCGATGAGGAGACTACCTGCTGGTAAGCTCAAGTTTTACATGAATTATGGGACTTGAGCGCAGCCGCTGAGGCCATAAATGAAATCGAATTGTATAGAATAGCAGTTAAAAGGATACGAGACCGTTGAATTTCTCTATGAAATTTTTGTGCAACATATTTGCATATTTTAAATGATTAATATACATAAGAACTTTATTATTTGTGTATGGTTATGGGAGGGGGATGGGATATAAAACTTTTAGATACATATTGTGATGGAATTTTCAAGTGATAATGTATTATGATAATTTATATTTAATGTACACTTGATGTATTTGTTAAAATGAATAAAGATTTGGAAAAAAAAAAAAAAGAAATTTCTGTGCAACAACTAAGGATAATAGAGTGTGGTATTTATTGAAATTTAGCCTATGCAAAATCTGATCAACATTGAAACGACAGGGGCACTTTGTGGTTTTACATTGTGCTATTTTAGGTGAAGCACTGAACTTTCCCCAGGAGTATCTTCAGAATAAAGCAATTTACAGCAAAGAAAATCTAATAATTTTGTGTAATCTCTCTCCAATACAGCAGGGCTTAAAACTTGGCACCTGCTGCTGGGCAGAAGAGCCTGGCCTGAGAGGGGCCAAAAGACCAGAGGCTGGAGCCAGAAGTTATTGCTATACTGACAGGAGCAGAAAAGGCTGGGACAGAAGTGGAGAGGAAAGAGAAAACAGGCAAGCAAAAACAAACAAATATAAAATTAAAATAAAATGATACAAAAGG
Organism: Geotrypetes seraphini; assembly: GCF_902459505.1. Classification (NCBI taxonomy): domain Eukaryota; kingdom Metazoa; phylum Chordata; class Amphibia; order Gymnophiona; family Dermophiidae; genus Geotrypetes; species Geotrypetes seraphini. The sequence goes on along the minus strand of NC_047090.1, from coordinate 13,576,310 downwards.
AAGAGAGTTCTGAGGTCCTGCCCCAAGCAATTTGGGCTGCACTTTAAATTTTTCTAAATATTCTACCTCTGCATTGGTATGAGAAGTTGATGCAACAGGTAAGGAATTGAAGAGCTGAAGCAGCTGAGAGCAGGTATAAATATCTTACCCTGAGCCAGAGCCGTAAGACTTAGATTCGATTCCGTGCAAGCAATCCTGTAAAGAGCTGATCAGTACTTTGCAACGATCATCAGCAGACACTTTGGATTGTTTAATTAAAGAAATTGCAGTTACCAATGTCTCTATAGCACTGCCATAGTCTCCTGAAAAAAAAGATCCATAATTAAGATGTCAAATAAACATTAAATTCATTACTTGTGTCTTATACAATGTATGCCTTTCCCAGCAGAAGATAAACACACAGGTTCTTACTTATTACAGATGTTTTTTTGAGAACAGTAAGACAATGTCCTAATGCAGTGCAAAGAGGTCCTAGAGGTTTACAGATCTTTCCAATACGGTCATCCCTGTATGAATGAGACTTCTTATACTAGTATCAGGACATGGAGATATTTGAGAGGGTTCAGAGAAGAGCGACGAAAATGATAAAAGGTATGGAAAACCTTAGAAAGGCTGGGGCTCTTCTCCCTGGAAAAGTGGAAACTCAGAGGAGACATGATAGAGACTTACAAGATCATAAAGGGCATAGAGAAGGTGGAGAGGGACAGATTCTTCAACCTATCGGGAACCACAAGAACAAGGGGGCACTCGGAGAAATTGAAAGGGGACAGGTTTAGAACCAATGCTAGCAAGTTCTTTTTCACTCCGAGGGTGGTGGCCACCTGGAATGCGCTTCCGGAGGTTGTGATAGGACAGAGTACATTACGGGTTTCAAAGAAGGATTGGATAAATTCCTGATGGATGCGGGGATTGAGGGATACAGATAGAGGTATAGATAGGATTATGTAAGGGATAAAGGGGCTTGAAGGGTTTTAGGCAAAGGATCACCTTACAGGTCATGGACCTGATGGGCCACCACAGGAGCGGACTGCTGGGCACGATGGACCTATGGTCTGACCCAGCGGAGGCAACTTCTTATGTTCTTATGCAGAGCCACCTTGGCTCTACACTGAGCCAATGACAGCTGGAATGCTAGAGCTTCTAGAACAGATGGGACAACATCCTGCTATTCTTTCTTTGATTTCTCAGAGGACAAATAGGATATGAAGTCCTCACTGATGAGAATCCCTAGCTGGAGGCTGCCTTTAACAAAAGTGAAAATTAGAAAAACTAAGCAATAAGAACATAATAGATCCCTTATCTTTTTCCCCCCCACTTTTTTAAGAAGACAACCTGAAAAGGAAGAAAGGAAGGCTTGAGGGAAGAGCTGGAAAGTCATCATGACAGATAAATCAAACCTATTTCTGCACCAGACATCTCTCATCAAAACAGTCACGTACAACGAATGTGTAGAGAAAAGTCCATGAGGCAGTTTTCCAGAAATTTTGTGTATATCATCCTCAATACTCAATAGAGATGCCATTATCACCCCAGTTCTGACATCATGATCCTTGACACATCCCTTTAGGTTTAAGTCTGCCTGGACATAAGTAAAGGGAGATACACCCTACTAGTCCTAGCTAAGCTAGGAGTAGACTTTAAGGGATTTTGAACACTCCAGATAAGTGGCCAAGGCTCTTACAATCCAGTACATGCAAGGCATGTTTACCACTGGGAGGCATACAAACCACAGGCAAAAAAAAATTGAGAATGCCTGATTAAGGTGGAAGTACAACACAATAGGGTAATGGGATCTGAAGAAGTAACAGGTTGGGTGTGTAGAACTGCGTTATTTTTGAAAAATCTTACAGGGAAAAATCACTAAAGTCTGGGGTTCACCGATTCTGCATCTTGACAAAAAGATGATTTTTCAGATCAGATACTTCAATTCATGAGTTTAGAAGCTCAAAGACAGCTTGTATCAGCTGGCTCAGTACTACACCGAGGTCCCAAGACAAAACAGAAGGTTTGATAGGAGACTAACGTAAAGGCTGTAGAAAGATGGCTTAACTTTAGCTATTACCCTTTCTTCTCCACATATTGCTAAAATCCTGACATTTCTATGATTATTCATCACTAACATTCAAACACATTACTAAAGCCATTATCCACATTTTCATCATTTCTGCTAGATGCTACTCTTAGGTCTTCTATTGAACCATTTCACATCCATTCAAAATTCTAGCAGCCTTCTTGCTGCACTCGCACAAACCCTCTTCTCAAGTCACTTCACTTGGTTCCCTCTTTCTCTCACCTACAAGTGCATTCATTCATCTTGTCTGCTATTGGATTTTATGCATTTTTTTCTGTTGCTTGCACAGAACGGTGAATGAGGCAAGCTGTTCAGCTCATCAGATAAGTAAGTCACTAAGCTGTGACTCTGTTCTTTTCACCTGTACCTTACTGAATACCTGAAACAGACTTCCTCAATCTGTATGTCATGCTTTTTCTAGCCTTATTAGAAGGAGAAATTAGGTTCTTACCTGCTAATTTACTTTCTTTTAGCTTCTCCAGACCAGTAGAGGTTAATCTTTACAAATGGGTATACATCCAATCATGACCAGCAGGTGGAGACTGAAAACAAAACTGTGGGACAGTATATACTATCCTCCCTTCTCTATTTCCCTCAGTCTGCCGAATAGCCAAGCAGAACCAAGAACTGGAAAACAGAAAGAAAAAACAATACTCCGAACAGGAGTAACAACTAACATACCCAAGTGCTGTTGGAAAATGCAGAGGAGAAATACCCGAAGGAAAATGTCCCCACAGCTCGCCAGCTAAGCCAGCCGAGCCACAGCCGCTGTTCTTCAATTCTCCCCGGCCCTAGAAAAATACTAGAACCCGCAGCAAAAAACAAAAACTACCCGCAAAACAGCCCCAACAACAACAACAGACAGGGTGGGGACCTCTACTGGTCTGGAGAAGCTAAAAGAAAGTAAATTAGCAGGTAAGAACCTAATTTCTCCTTCTTTAGCACTCTCCAGACCAGTAGAGGTTAATCTTACCAAATGGGACGTACCAAAGCAGTCCCTCTCACGGGTGGGACCCCCGAAGGGCCGATACCAGAACACGCTCACCGAACACCGCATCCCGACGCGCCTGAACATCTACCCGATAATGTCTAACAAAGGAATGCAAAGAGGACCAAACTGCAGCCTTACAAATATCCACTGGAGGCACGAGCGACGACTCAGCCCAAGAAGCTGCCTGACTCCGAGTGGAATGAGCCTTGAGAAACTCCGGAACAGGCTTCTGTCTCAGAAGATAAGCGGAAGCAATCGTCTCCTTGATCCAGCGCGCAATAGTAGCCTTAGAAGCGCCAGCCCCCCGACGAGGACCCGCCAGAAGGACAAAGAGATGATCGGATTTCCGGAATTCCCGGGTCCGCTGCACATAAGAGTGGAGGACCCGACCGACATCCAACTTGCGCAGCTGCCGTTGCTCAGAAGAGCCCTCCCGACTACCCAAGACCGGGAGGACCACCGTTTGATTGACATGAAAAGGAGAAACTACTTTCGGCAGAAAGGAAGGAACAGGCCGCAAGACAACCCGCTCCCTCGAAAATTCCAAGAAGGGAGCCCTACAAGAGAAAGCCTGAAGCTCAGAAACTCGCCTAGCGGAAGTAATGGCCACCAAAAAGACCGCCTTCATAGTAAGGTCCTTCAGCGAACAGCCATCCAATGGCTCAAAAGGCGGGCGCACCAACACAGAGAGAACCAGATTGAGATCCCAAGAGGGAACAGAGGGCCGTAGGGGAGGCCTGAGCAACTTGGCTGCCCGCAAAAAGCGAATCACATCAGGAATGGCCAACAAACGCTGACCTGTCACCAACCCTCGAAAAGCCGACAGGGCCGCAAGTTGAACCCGGAGAGAAGACCAAGCCAGGCCTCTATCCAGGCCATCCTGCAAGAACTCTAGAATGTTAGGCAGGGAAGCGCGAAAAGAGACCACTCCCCGCGCCCGGCACCATCCCTCAAAGAGACGCCAAACCCGCACATAAGCCCGAGAGGTAGAAAGCCTCTGGGACCCCAAGAGTGTAGAGATCACCTTATCTGAATATCCCTTCTTACTAAGGCGACCCCTTTCAAGAGCCAAGCCGTAAGACAGAAGGGAGACGGGTCGAACATGGGAATGGGACCCTGCGTCAGAAGATCGTCCAAGAGAGGGAGAGGAAGAGGATCCGCCACCAGATGCCTCACCAAATCCGCATACCATGGACGTCGAGGCCAATACGGAGCCACCAGAACCACCAGACCCAGATGGTGAACAATGCGAAGAAGTACTCTGCCCACCAATGGCCAAGGAGGGAACACATACAACAGCCCCTCCGTTGGCCATGGTTGGACCAGAGCATCCAGACCCTCGGCCAGACCGTCCCTGCGACGACTGAAGAAGCGGGGCACTTTGGCGTTGCCACGCGTTGCCACTCGTGGCCATCAGGTCCATCAGGGGCTGCCCCCAAGCCTGCACTATCAACTGAAACGCCACGGCGCCAAGACACCACTCTCCTGGATCCAGGAAGTGACGACTAAGGAAGTCCGCCTGAACATTTTCTACCCCGGCTATGTGAGAGGCCGAGAGGTCCAGAAGATGAGACTCCGCCCAAACCATGAGCCGAGCCGCCTCCTGCGCCACCTGAGTGCTCTTGGTGCCCCCCTGACGATTGACATAAGCCACCGCCGTGGCATTGTCCGACAGGACTCTGACCGACTTGCCCAACAAAAGGGAGTGGAAAGCTAACAGCGCCAGATGGACCGCTCTGGTCTCCAACACGTTTATCGACCAGGAGGCCTCCTCCGTGGACCAGGTGCCCTGAGCTGAGTGACCCAAACACTGAGCCCCCCAACCGAGGAGACTCGCATCTGTAAGGAGCACCGTCCACTGCGGAAGATCCAGACCCACCCCCTATCCAGGTGAGGGGTCCGGAGCCACCAACGCAGACTGCAGCGCGCCAAGCCTCGCAGGGGAACCGGAACATCCAACCCGTGCCTCTGAGGAGACCACCTCCGGAGCAGAGCATACTGGAGAGGACGCATGTGGGCCCGCGCCCACCTCACCACGTCCAAGGACGCCGCCATCGACCCCAAGACTTGGAGGAAATCTTGCGCCTGAGGACACCAGGACGCCAAAAGCAGACGAATCTGAGATTGCAATTTTCTCACCCGGGCCTTTAGAAGGAAGACCTTCCCCAAGGAGGTGTCGAACAGAACCCCAAGGTACTCCAGACGCTGAGCCGGGACCAACCGACTCTTGGAAAGGTTGACCACCCAGCCCAGCGACCGGAGAAACTCCACCACCCGAGCCGTAACCCGGGAGCTCTCCTGCAACGACTTTGCCCGAATCAACCAGTCGTCCAGGTAGGGGTGTACCAGGATGCCCTCCTGGACCGCAAGGCTGCCGCGACGACCACCATCACCTTGGTGAACGTCAGGGGAGCCGTGGCCAGACCAAAGGGAAGCGCACAGAACTGATAGTGCCGACCCAAGATCGCAAAGCGAAGGAAGCGCTGATGAGAGGCCCGAATGGGAACATGCAAGTAGGCCTCCGTCAGATCGAGAGAAGTGAGAAACTCCCCCGGCTGAACCTCCAGAATGACCGACCGCAGAGTTTCCATGCGGAAAGAGGGAATCTTGAGAGCCCTGTTGACCCCTTTCAAATCCAGGATGGGCCGAAAGGTCCCCTCCTTCTTGGGCACCACAAAGTAAATGGAGTACCTGCCGGTGCCCCACTCCGGAGGGGGCACCGGAACAACTGCCTTGAGATCTAGCAAGCGCTGAAGGGTCTGGCGAAAAGCCTGCGTCTTCCAAGGAGTCTGACATGGAGAGGCGAGGAAAAGGTCTGGCAGAGAGCGGGCGAACTCCAGGGCATAACCGTCCCGCACCACCTCCAGGACCCACTGATCGGATGTGATCTCGGCCCATTTGGGGAAAAATTCGCGCAGCCGGGCCCCCACCGGAACCAAAGGGGGCGCCGGCAAGGAGTCATTGTGCAGGACGGGAAGCGGGGGAACCGGCGGAGGGATTCCCTGCCCCCCGACGGGCCCCCCGAAAGGGCTGCATGCGCTGGAAGAACCGACCCCGGGAAAACCCTGGAGCCGGGAAAGAAACAGCCCCACGCCCAGGGCGATACTTGCGAAACTCCCGCAAACGCCTCCGGGCAGCGCCACCCCGAGACGCAGGGCGGGCACGGTCCTCAGGCAGACGGGGCACCTTTGAGTCCATCAGAGTCTGAATCAACTTATCCAATTCCTCCCCAAACAAAAAAGACCCCCGAAAGGGAAATTTAGTAAGCTTAGCTTTGGACGCAGCATCCGCCGACCAAGCGCGCAGCCACAAAATACGCCGCTCGGCCACGCCAAAGGCCATAGACTTAGCCGAGATCCGCATCAAGTCATAAAGTGCATCTGAGAGGAACGAGGCAGCCATCTCAATCTTCGCCACCTCCTGATCCACCAAAGACCAGTCATCAGACTCCCGATCCAGGACACGCTCAGCCCACCGAAACACGGCGCGAGCGACCAGCCCCCCACAAATAGCCGCCTGGACCCCAAAGGCAGAGACCTGAAAATCTTGCTTAAGGATGTTCTCCAACTTGCGCTCCTCAGAGTCCCGCAAGGCAGAACCGCCCTCAACAGGCACGGTATGCCGCTTAGAAATCGCCGAGACCACTGCGTCTACGACTGGCGATGCTAAAGTAGCCCGATCCCCCTCTGGGATGGGATACAAACGAGCCATGCTGCGCGCCAAACGAAACGGCGCCTCCGGCGTTTTCCACTGTTCCAGTATAATATCCTGATGCATAGGAAAAGAGCGGGAAACGGAACGGATCCCCTGTAGCAGAGGGTCCCCCACACGCGGAGTCTCCGGCGGCACATCCTCAAAACGCAACACCGAATAAACCTGTTGAATCAGGTCCGGCAGCTCATCTCTCTGAAAAAGGCGCACGACGGACGCCTCTTCGCCGGAGGACGGGAAACCCGACAACCCGCCGCCAGCGGCCGTCCCCTCGAGAGGGTCCTGGAAATCCTCAGAAGGGTCCAGGTCCTCATCCAGACCGACACGTTCCTCCGACCATAAATCCTCGTCCCACGACACCCGCGGACGCTTGGACAAGGGAGGAGGAGGAGGGGACGCCACAACAGACGAGAGAGGCAAAGCCGCAGGGAGCGCGGAGGAAACCCCACTCCCCGAAACCCCCTGGGCGCATCCGGGACCCCCAGCCGCCTGAAAATAGGCTCTGCACAAAGAAAAAAAGAAATCAGGAGAAAAAACCCCCGAGGGTCCCAAGGGACTCCCTGCCACAGCAGGGGACCCAGCAGAAACCTGCCCCTGTTTTTCCAATACAGGGGGAAGGTCACCTGAGGTGGAAGACAAAATGGAGGGGCCAGACTGAGAAGATGGCGACTTTCCCGCCAAAAAAGCTCCCTCCATAGCCTGTAGCGGCTGAGAAACCTGAACAGTCCCAGCCGCTAAAACAGGCAAGCCGGCATCAGCTGTCAAAACATCAGCTGAGAGGGAATCCCCAACAACCTGACCGTCGGCGGCTCGGGGAATCCCTCCGTGGGCGGTTGGGGAAGACCGGGCTTCCCCACTACTCCCTGCCGACTCGCGAGGCACCATCGGCGGGGAGCTCTGGGCGCCTGCAGCCGCTGCCGACGGAGCTCCTCCACTGCACCGGCCTGAACACCGCTTGCACAGGCCGGCCGCGAGTGCCTCGCGCCTGGAGCACAATGAGCACTTTTTCCCTTTAGAAATGCTCATTGCTCCATACGCGACCTAGCTGTAAAAAAAAGTGCCGGTTAGTTGAAAAAATACAGTAAAATACAGTTTTCTTAAAGGGAAACAACCCTCCAGACCAGCACTACCTCAGGATTTTTTTTTTTTTTACAGAACAGACTCCACAGGCTCTCGAAGCAATATGCCTTGCTTGATTTAGGGGGCAAGGCTTACTGCTGAGGCTCCTCTAAAAAAATGTGGGGAGGTGGAGGAAGTGGGGGGAGGGACCCTGCTCGAGACCCGCTGGGTTTGACACCCCCGAGGTCGGACAAACCCCCAAACAGGGCCCGCCCAAGCTCCATCCGGCTAAAAACAGGGACAATAAACCCCCTAAACAAATTCCAACAGCCCTACCAAGGGAGATGGGTACAGATCACATCAACACCTGCTGACTGAGGGAAATAGAGAAGGGAGGATAGTATATACTGTCCCACAGTTTTGTTTTCAGTCTCCACCTGCTGGTCATGATTGGATATATACCCATTTGTAAAGATTAACCTCTACTGGTCTGGAGAGTGCTAAAGAATCCAACTTATAAGACCACTTTTTTTGTATTTTAAACAATGTCCCAAGCAAAAATGCTTGTACAGAAAAGTGGAAAAGCAAAATAAAACTGCACATAGAAACAGTTCAGGAAAAATAATTCAATTTACTTCCTACAACAGTCCAAAATAATGGGGAAGAAGCTACACAGATTATTATCAAGAAATAACCCTTAAACAAAGAGCCATTAAAAAAAAGGAAAGACACTGACTAAGTTTAGTCTCAGTGACTATTTCTCATTATTATTAACATTCTTGCACGTTCACACAAGAAGAGAGAGATCAGAGACCACTTGCAGCTATAGAAAGGTTGCCAGTTGCACAGGTTGAAGCACTCCAGATCTAGTATTAAAAAATATTTCCAATGCTTCTGAGTTTAACCTTACATGATAGAAGCTATTACTAAATCTAAACACAAGTCCATTTTGGACCATTTCCCATAATACATAAAACTTATAAAATCGTATCCAGTTTGTTTCTACTGAGCACGGACTTTGTGTACAGCACTGTGAATGTCTAATAGTGCTACCGAAATATGTAGTAGAGCACAGTTACTTACCGTAACAGGTGTTATCCAGGGACAGCAGGCATATATTCTCACATGTGGGTGACGTCATCTACGGAGCCCCAGCGCGGACAGCTTTTCAAGCAAACTTGATTGAAGTTTCAAGTTTGCTATGCTGCACCATGCATGTGCATGCCTTCTTGCCCACTAGAGGGCGCATCCCCACCTCGTGGTCCTCAGTTCCATATCTAGCAAAGAAGCCATCCCCGGGGAGGAGGGCGGGTTGTGAGAATATATGCCTGCTGTCCCTGGATAACACCTGTTACGGTAAGTAACTGTGCTTTATCCCAGGACAAGCAGGCATGATATTCTCACATGTGGGTGACTTCCAAGCCAACTAAACAAGGGCAGGTTGGAGGATGGCAATTTAGGAAAACAGATTTCGTAAAACTGACTGGCCAAACCGGCCGTCACTCCTGGATAACGTATCCAGACAGTAGTGGGAGGTGAAAGTATGAACCGAAGACCAAGTGGCGGCCTTGCAGATTTCCTCCATCGGAGTAGACCGGAGGAAAGCAACAGAAGCTGCCATCGCTCGTACCTTATGTCCCGTGACCCGACCATGTAGCTCGAGACCAGCCTGAGCGTAGCAAAAAGAAATACAAGCAGCCAACCAGTTGGACAAGGTGCGCTTGGAAACAGGACATCCCAACCGATTAGGATCAAAGGACAAAAATAATTGAGGAACCTTCCGATGAAACTTGGTGCGTTGAAGATAAAAAGCCAACGCCCTCTTACAGTCAAGCGTGTGAAGCGCCGCCTCCCCAGGATGAGAGTGGAGCTTCGGAAAAAACACCGGAAGAACAATGGACTGATTGAGGTGGAAATCAGACACAACTTAAGGTAAAAATTTAGGATGAGTGCGAAGAACCACCTTGTCATGATGGAACACAGTAAAGGATGGGTCCGCAACCAAAGCCTGCAACTCACTAACTCGCCTAGCTGAGGTGAGCGCAATCAGAAAAATCACCTTCCAAGTGAGAAACTTAAGATGAGATTTGTCAATAGGCTCAAAAGGAGGCTTCATCAGCTGAGCCAAGACCACATTAAGATCCCAAACCACAGGAGGAGGTTTCAGAGGAGGGTTAACATTCACAAGACCTCTCATGAAACGAACCACTAGAGGATGAAGAGAGAGAGATCTCCCCTCTAGATGCCGATGGAAAGCAGCAATAGCACTGAGATGCACCCGAATGGAAGTCGTTTTCAACCCCGACTTAGACAAATACAACAAATATTCCAGAACCGAGGACACCGGAACCGAACTCGGATCCAGATGGTGCGAGGAACACCAGGATGAAAATCTGGTCCACTTCTGGGAATAACAAAGCCGAGTCAATACCTTGCGCGAGGCTTCCAACACCTCCCTGACCGACTGAGAAACAGAAACCGAAGTCAGGGGGAAAGGAACCAAGCCGTCAGATGCAAGGACTGAAGATTGGGATGCAACAGCGAACCCCGACTCTGAGACAGCAGAGAGGGAAAAACAGGCAGAAGCAGAGGCTCCCTGACACTGAGTTGAAGGAGCAGGGAGAACCAGTGCTGACGAGGCCAACAAGGCGCAATGAAAATCATAGTGGCTCTGGATGACTTTAGATGAACCAACGTCCTTAAGATCAGAGGGAAAGGAGGAAACGCATAAAGGAACCTCCCTCCCCAGTCTAGAAGGAAGGCATCGGCCTCGAGACGGTTCGGGGAGTACACCCGAGAACAATAGAGGGGCAGTTTGTGAGTCTCCGGGGAGGCAAACAGATCCACCTGAGGAGTCCCCCAGCGATCGAAGACCTCGCGCAGAACTCGGGAGTTGAGCGACCACTCGTGCGGCTGGAGAAGACGACTGAGTTTGTCGGCCAGACAATTCTTCTCTCCCTGAATGTAAACCGCCCGCAGGAAAATGTTCTGGGAGACCGCCCATTCCCAAAGGCGCAGGGCTTCCCGGCACAGGGACCACGAGCCCGTCCCCCCTTGCTTGTTTATATAATACATTGCCACTTGGTTGTCCGTCCGCACGAGTACAACCTGATCGTGCAGCAGGTGGCAGAACGCTCGAGCTGCCAGAAAAATGGCACGAAGCTCCAACACATTGATGTGACAAAGACGGTCCTCCGCCGACCATAGACCTTGAGTCCGCAGACCGTCGAGATGAGCCCCCCACGCGTACTCCGAAGAGTCCGTGGTCAGGACCTTGCGATGCGGAGGGACGAGAAAGAGCAAACCCCCGGAAAGATTGGAAGAGTTGGTCCACCAACGGAGCGAGCGTCTCAAGGAAGGAGTCACTGTTATAGGAAAGGAAAGTGGGTCCCGATCTTGACGCCACTGGGAGGCCAAGGTCCACTGAGGGAGTCTCAGGTGCAAGCGGGCGAACGGTGTGACATGAACCGTCGACGCCATGTGGCCAAGCAGAATCATCAGACGATGCACTGAGACGGAGCGCTGCAGCGAAATCTGACGGCACAGTCGAAGCAGAGCCTCCAACCTCGGAGGGGAGAGGAACGCACGAAGGCGAACCGTGTCCAGCACGGCCCCGATAAGCTGCAGGGATTGAGCAGGACGCAGCTGCGATTTGGGAAAGTTTACTTCGAACCCCAGACTTTGAAGGAAGGTGAAAGTCTGTTGGGTCGCTGAGATAACCCCCTCCCTGGACGAAGCCTTGATCAGCCAATCGTCCAGGTAAGGAAAGACCTGACTACCACCATGCACTTCGTGAAGACTCGAGGGGACGACGCCAGCCCGAAAGGAAGGACCCGATACTGAAGGTGCAACTCCCCCACCTGGAACCGTAAGAACTTGCGGAAGGCGGGATGCACCGGAACATGAGTGTACGCTTCCTTCAAGTACAGGGAGCACATCCAATCCCCCTTCTCCAACAGAGGGTAGAGAACCGGAAGCAACAACATACGGAACTTCTCTCGGACCAGGAACTTGTTGAGCTTCCGAAGGTCCAAAATGGGACGTAAGTCCCCGGTCTTCTTTGGGACCAAAAAGTAACGGGAGTAAAACCCCCGCCCCCATTGATTTGGGGGGACCAGCTCCACTGCCTGAAGGTTCAACAAGGCCCTGGCCTCCGAGAGGAGAAGAGGAAGCTGGGCTCGACTGGAAAGAGAGGCCCCTGGCGGTTGTTCCGGTGGCGAGGTCGAGAAGTTCAGCGAGTAACCCTCGGAGATGAGACGGAGCACCCAAGCGTCTGACGTGATCATAGCCCAGGCCGAATGAAAGGCCCGCAGCCGGCCCCCGATGAGCAGGGGGTCCGGCGAGAGTGCAGAGGGGGCCCGCCCCCATCCGCTCATCACGTCAAAAAGACGGTGCCGGCTTAGACGCCCCTTGCGCCTGAGGTTTAGGTTGGCCCCCTCTGCCCTGCTGCGGAGGGCGCCAGGGCAGAGGCCTAGAGAATGCCGGCGTCGACTTCTGAGGGTATCGCTGCGGTGGAGGTCTAAATTGCTTCTGTGGCGGTACCCGTGGTCAACCGTTCGGAGCCATGCAAGACGGCGCATGGCTACTGCAAAGGCGGAGACTCTGGAGGCCAACTCAAACGCGTCGTAAACCGCATGAAAAAGGTATAGACGCAGTTGTGACAAGTCAGTCATAAATTTTCCAAAGTCACCCTTATGGGAATCCGGCATTACCCCATGATAACGGGGTAACGCCTTCACCATCTGCCTCAGATAAGATGAAAAAGTGAAAGCATAATTTAGGACCCTGGCCGCCATCATGGAATTGGAATAGAGGCGACGACCAAACTTGTCCAGGGTCCGTCCTTCCAGCCCGGGAGGGACCGCAGCGGAGACCCTAGAAGGCTGAGACTTCTTCAACGCCGACTCCACCAGCAACGACTGGTGAGACAGTTGCGCTTTCTCGAAGCCCTTGCATGGGATGGTACGGTACTTCGACTCCATTTTAGATGGAACCGCTGTGACTGTAAGAGGGGAGTCCAAGTTCCTCAGGAAGGTCTGATGGAGGACTTTATTAAGAGGCAGATGAGGAGTCTCCCTCGGGGGAGAAGGTAAATCCTGCTCCTCCAAAAACTCCTTGGTATATTGTGAACCGGACACCAGATCCAGGTCCAAGGCCCTCCCCATACCAAGCACAAATCTCGAAAAGGAGGAGGGTTTGGACGGCGGGGAGGGAGATCGAGAGGCTCGCGTCGCCAAAAAGGAAGGGGAAGCCTCACGGGAATACCTAGGTTCCCTACCAGACCCCGAGCCCCACGAGGCTGTGCCAAGCGACCTCGACGGGGTCGGGGACCGCCTATGCCCCGAGGAACCCCTGTGGGAAGTCCCCAGGGTACGAGGCACCGAGGCCTGCCTCTTCCGCTTCGGTGAGAAGTCCCTCGATAACCCTCCCTCGGAGGAACGGAACAACCTTGGATTACCGAGGCGGAGCTCCGAGACATGCAGCGTCTCAGCCCCGGTCAGCGAGGAACGACCGCGCCTCCGAGGAGACCCCCGAAGGCGCTTGGGCTTCCTCGGCCGGCACTTCGCCCGAGGCCGACCCGAGGGCGAGGATCCCCGGGAGGACCTCGACGAGGAAGAAGTGGAAGAGATCCTCCAAACTCTCCGCACCTTATCCCGAGGCCGCACACTCCGCTCCGGCTGGTCGACCGAGGTCGAGGGCAAGGTCGGGGTCGAGGTCGGAGCCACCCCTGGGGCTGAAGTCGAGGGCACCGAGACCAAGGCCGCCGAAGCCGGGGCACTCGCGGTCGAAGTCGGCTGCAAATGCGCGAGGGCGCCGGACAGCTCCGAGGCAATGAGGGCACGGAGCAAGTCCTCAAAGACCGGAACCCCTATCATGGCCGGTAGATCCGGGGCCGTCGGGTGCTCCCTCGAGGGCGACCTCGGTCTCGAGTATTCCCACGGGGCACCCGACTTCGATACTCGGGGCGGGGCCGAAGACGACCCACCCGCCCCCGTCGAGGATCCCGAGGATGGCTTCTTCGAAGGTGGAACTGAGGAAGGAAGCGAGGACTTACCCCCCGTCGACTTCGAAGTCGAGGACGCAGGCTTCGACGAAGCAGGATGTCTCGGCGAGGTCGAGGAAGTTGAGGCCGAGGCCGACGTCGAGGCCTGCGCCGCGGGGTCGACAGCAAAGAGCTCCGCCATTCTGGCACGACGGCGGCGGAGAGCTCTTGGCTGAAAAGTCGAGCACCGAGAACAGGAATCGGTGGGGTGCTCGGGACCCAGGTAAAGTAAGCACCACCGGTGGGGATCGGTGAGAGAAAGTAGCCGATCGCACCGGGTGCACTTTTTAAAGCCCGTCAAGGGACGGGACATGAAATCGAAAAAACGGCCGGGAACGCAACGAGGTCCCGCGGCCGCGGCTACCAGGAGCCCCTGGAGCCAATTGAAAAAACTTTTTTTTTTTTTCCACGATAACCGAACACACTAACGCAGAAAAAAAATAAAGCAAGCACAGCGACCGAGAAAAACAACTCAGACGCGGTGTCAGAAGGCAAAAAAGATAGAGCACAATTTCCACAGGGCTTCTGGCTCCGCGGAAAAAACTGAACTGAGGACCACGAGGTGGGGATGCGCCCTCTCGTGGGCAAGAAGGCATGCACATGCGTGGTGCAGCATAGCAAACTTGAAACTTCAATCAAGTTTGCTTGAAAAGCTGTCCGCGCTGGGGCTCCGTAGATGACGTCACCCACATGTGAGAATATCATGCCTGCTTGTCCTGGGATAATGTAAGTTATGGTCTTGACACATCAACCACATTGTTTAAACTGCAGGGATATCGATACAAAAATAGCAAAAGCAAAATCAAGCTGCAGCCATATGTAACAATTCAAATAACCAAAAACCTATCTAGAGAAAAACTCCTCTGAGGAGGGAAAGAACCCCCTACCCCAGGTGTCTCCTGCTCCCTGTCCTTCAAAGGTCCTTCAAAGGTCCTTCTCCCAACAGGAGGCTGACTCCAGATAATCCACGAGTCTTGTCTTCCTCCTCATCTCAAGCAATCCTCTTAAGTTTAGAAAGAGAAGAGACACCCCCCCCACCCCAAGAAGGATGCGGGTTTAGATAAGACAGTGGCTTGGATGGCTTAAGCAAAAAAAGCCAAAACTAATTCCAGGAGAAACCCTGCACATCTCCAAGACTGGAACTGGATAGACTGTGGAGTGAGCCGTGGAGACTGCTACAAAGCTGGCAAATGCAAGTCCAACATGGCAGCAGTTCCTGCTGAATCCAACACTGTCTGCCTGTGAGAACCAGATGCTGACCCCAAATCTGTAAGTGCATTAGTTCCCTAAGCCAGAGAACCCGTGGAAACACTCAATGCAGACATCACCGCAGTCTCTACAGCCACAAACGAATTACAAGATCTGGTGGCAATAAGGTCTCATTATTGATGAACAGTGCTTTATGCAGCTTGTCAGAACTCAATAATGCCAAAACAATCGCCACAAAACATGCAAAAAAAGGGACACTATGGGAAGGGTGCTAGAGAGGCACAACTCTTACCAAATGAAATCAGATTCCTTTTTTTTTTTTTTTTAATTCAAGTGTCTACCCAAGAGGTTGAGGCACACAAACCAAGTATACGCAATCAGGTCCCACAGGAACCTGAAGGAAAACTGGGGGTGATGAGAGGGGAAGGACTTGGCCACCGGAGTGTAGCACCCTCGAGACTAAAGAGAATACCAGCAGGCCTTGGCCTCTGCAAGCTCTAGACAGGAACCCCAAGGAAGCCCAGATGCAGACTAAGCAAAAAAACCAAAACAACAAACACAAAACAACACACAAGGCAAAGGACCTCTTTTCCTTTTTAAATAAGAAAGATAAAGTTGAGACTGAAAAGTTTACCACATCCACCACCTGCTGGAGACTGAGAATACTGATTCTAGTAGAGGCAGGACAGGGTTCTTATTGGCTCATTCAAGAAACAGAAATCAAGTCTCTACCTGTTGGTAGGTGTGCACAACCAGCCAGTCATTTCTGAGCTGATCCAGACGAATGTTAAGGAAACTGCAGTTTGGTTGCATTCAAAGGATTCCAAGGAAAAAGAAACTAAGATGAATCTTCATGACACTAATAGGGGAAGTCCCACACACCATGCTGGAAAATTCTGTGAACTTCAAGAACTAATAAACTCTTTTCCACTGCACAGGGCTCTGTCAGATACCATCATCCAATTAGGGGTTTCATAGCTTGCTTGTCTTCAGAAAAAAAGCCCATCAATCTGCCTTGATTGGCACAGTATATAGATCAGTGGTCTCAAACTCGTAGCCCAGGGGCTACATGCAGCCCGCCAGGTACTATTTTGAGGCCCTTGGTATGTTTATCCTAATCACAAAAGTAAAATAAAACAGTTTCTTGATCATATGTCTCTTTAGCTATAAATGACAATATTATTATTAAGACTTAGCCAAAAGGAAAGATTTACATAGTAACATAGTAGATGACGGCAGATAAAGACCCGAATGGTCCATCCAGTCTGCCCAACCTGATTCAATTTAAATTTTTTCTTCTTAGCTATTTCTGGGCAAGAATCCAAAGCTCTACCCGGTACTGTGCTTGGGTTCCAACTGCCGAAATCGCCGTTAAAACCTACTCCATCCCATCTAAACCCTCCCAGCCATTGAAGCCCTCTTCAGCCCATCCTCCCCCAAATGGCCATATACAGATACAAACTATAAAGAGTTTTACCTCATGCAAAATTGTCATTTCTTTAATAAGACATTAACTTATCAATGACCTGGAAAAGGAGGCAAAGTGCGAGGTTATAAAATTTGCAGACGATACCAAACTGTGCGGCAGAGTTAGCTCCAGGGAGGAGTGTGAGGACCTGCAAAGGGACCTAGACAAGCTGGAAGACTGGGCGAACAAATGGCAAATGCGCTTTAACGTGGAAAAATGCAAGGTCATGCATATAGGGGAAAAAAACCCGTTGTTCAACTACAAATTGGGGGGGGCATTGTTGGGAGAAAGCAGTCTTGAGAGAGACTTGGGAGTGCTGGTGGATGCATCACTGAAGCCATCTGCACAGTGCGCAGCGGCCTCAAAAAAAGCAAACAGGATGCTGGGCATCATAAAAAGGGGCATAACAACCAGGACGAGGGAAGTCATCTTGCCACTGTATCGAGCGATGGTGCGTCCGCATCTGGAATATTGCGTTCAATATTGGTCGCCGTACCTCAAGAAGGACATGGCGGTACTCGAGAGAGTCCAAAGGAGAGCAACGAAACTGGTAAGAGGGCTGGAACACTGCCCATATGCCGAGAGGTTGGATAGGCTGGGGCTCTTCTCTCTGGAAAAAAGGAGGCTCAGGGGTGATATGATAGAGACCTTCAAGATCATGAGGGGCATAGAGAGGGTGGATAGGGACAGATTCTTCAGGCTGAAGGGGACAACAGGTACGAGGGGGCATTCGGAGAAACTGAAGGGAGATAGGTTCAAAACGAATGCAAGGAAGTTTTTTTTCACCCAAAGGGTCGTGGACACTTGGAATGCGCTACCGGAGGACGTGATTGGGCAGAGTACGATACAAGGATTCAAACAGAGACTGGACGGATTCCTGAGGGATAAAGGGATCGTGGGATACTGAGAAAGCTAACCAGAAAATAAGTATAGAAACCCGACCAGGTCGTGCATGTGCAAGACCGGAGGGCTAGGACTTTGATGGGAAGATAGGACTCAATAGGAAACCAAGGTGGCATGGGGGCCCCTTCTGGTGATTTGGACAGGTCGTGACCTGTCTGGGCCGCCGCGGGAGCGGACTGCTGGGCAGGATGGACCTATGGTCTGACCCGGCGGAGGCACTGCTTATGTTCTTATGTTCTTAACTATTTTTTCTGAGGCCCTCAAGTACTTACAAATCCAAAATGTGGCCCTGCAAAAAGTTTGAGTTTGAGACCACTGGTATAGATGAATCTACATGTATACACTTCTCATGCTCCCCAGGTAGTGTGTGTGGGGTGACGGAAGCAAACAGCTGAGATGCTTTCTCCACATATCCTGGTATAGGAGAGGTTCATTAAAGTACCCCACTTAGAAACATTACTCTACGATAGAGACTTTGCCCCCCTGCCCTCCCCAACCCATTCCCTTGCTCTATTTTACTTCTAACCTGCACTGGCATCAGATACAGCTCTTGAAATGGCACTGCTAGAAATGGCCCTGTTTCTATTCATGATTTCTTCAAACTCTGCTTCACTCAAAGGAGTTCTGGAAGCATCCATATCTCTGTAAAAAAACAAAACAAAAAAAACACCCCACAAAATTAAAACAAAAGAACTCAATTTTGTATGGCAACTTAATATCCATTTGTAACATTTTTTAGTCCTCAATGGTCCTTAGAAAAAGAACTGCTCACTTCACTGACCAAGACACAAAACATTTGATCTCATTTTCCATTTACACTGAAAAGAAACCTGAACAAAAAGTGTTCAAGTATTCTAGCATAAAATTTTTGACATTTCAAGTAAGAAGCACTAACAGAAAGAACACCCAAGAACATGTAATAATAGAAGAGCAGGTTAAAACCTTAAAATATGACCATACCAACAGATACATTAAGAGTTTTTGGCTAAACTGGATTACAAAATCGATTAAACAAACATAAACAAGTTAATTTCAGCTTACAACAGCTTCAAACCCACTAGACGTCTGGCACCGAGTTTGGGAGTCAGCCACATTAAAAGATTTAATGCCACCATTTCTTAAATATGAAAACTGGTTTCTGCAGGGTCACTTACATAGCAAGGTAAAGTCAAAAATGATATCTTTATGCATCAATATAATCAAACTAATTATGTTCATTTTTTAATTTACATGAAGTCTGAATCTTGTTGTGAATTCAAGAAAACATTTCATTAACCAAAATAAAAACTTTGCAAATAACCATGAAGCACCAGAAAATACAAGTACCATACCTGCCAGGTGGCCCATAGTCACCTCTATCATATGGTGGTGGACGTCCATATGGATCTGATGGTGGGGGACCACGACTGTCTGATGAAGGCATGCCACTGTTCCCAGGTGGTGGGAAGAAGTTTGGATTCACATGTGGAGCTGGAGGAGGACCACCTGGAGGTGGTCCTGGGAGATGTGGTGGAGGAGCCAGTGACATAGGTGGACCAGGTGGGCGCGGTGGGAAGGGACCAGGGGGTGGAGGTGGACCTTGCTGTGGAGGTGGACCTGGAGGAGGGCCATACACTGGAGGTGGTGGACCAGGAGGCAATGGAACCAGTGGAGGTTGACCATAAGGTTGTCCATGAAATAGAACTGGAGGTGGAA
Source organism: Geotrypetes seraphini (assembly GCF_902459505.1). Lineage (NCBI taxonomy): Eukaryota > Metazoa > Chordata > Amphibia > Gymnophiona > Dermophiidae > Geotrypetes > Geotrypetes seraphini. The sequence goes on along the minus strand of NC_047090.1, from coordinate 13,557,160 downwards.
GGCGGTCACCACGATTTGGAGGTCCTGGAAGGCCTGGGGGAGGAAGTGGCTGACCAGGAGGTGGAGGCCCAGGAGGGCCTGGTGGACCAGGAGGACATAAAGGTGGGCGTGGAGGAGTCATACCTGCCAAATAAGACAAAGATGTATAAATTGATTAGAAAAATCACACTAGTTATATGTTCTCTTAGGCTTCCGCAACTGGCATCATGATTGTTGCAGTTGTCCGGCGAGATCCGGACAACTGCAACAATTGCACTAGTTGTAATTTATCAATTCATAAGTTAATTAAAAATAATATTAGGGATGCTAATGGAATATGCTAATTTAACAGTCATCTGGTAAAAAAAAATCAATATTTGCCTTTCTGAAGATACTGTATTTTTCACTCCATAAGACACTTTTTTTCCACCCAAAAGTGGTTGGAAATGTCAGTGCGTCTTATGCAGCGAAGATGATAACCCCCCCAAAGGTACCCTTTTAAAACACCGCCCGCCCGGTGCATAGGCATGTAAGCCCAGCGCAGAGTGACTGACACACGCGCCTCCAACCTCTTGCTCTCCCTGGCCTCCGCAGCGCCGACCATCAATCTCAACCCCAGCACGCCTCTCAGCTCCAGGTATCCAATAGTACACGTCAGCCGCCACACCCTCTCTGCCTTCCCATTAGTCCGGATATGGCCACCCCTCCCCATGTTTGCTGTAAAGCAAAGGCAGATTATTAAATCTCCCCACTTTGCTAACTGAACCTGAATCCGGGTCAGGTGACTGGCATTCCCTGAGGGGTTCATGTAGGAGGTTGGGGAAGAGCATGTGCGGCTTTCCCCCTCTCCCACCGAAATCAAGGCTGCGAACAGATGCGATAGCTGTGCTTTTATATCAGCATTCTCGATGCACCGTGCTATATGATTTCAAAACCCATATGTGCAAGCTTCTGAGCCGAGCAGACTGGGATGGGTTTTGTATGCATTTGACCAATATAATGTATAACTAGTATTTTTAAATATAAGATAAACCTGCTTGCTTGCTTCTTACTAGTTTAGGCAACTGGGGTCGCCGTTCTCGTGTATACAGAAGTCCTTCTTGGCTGTTAGAGGATATTATGTCTGACAAGGAGGAACCCTTTTACTGTATTCGTGCACCCTTACATTAACAGTTTGCATATTTCTGCTCCAAAAAGTGAGAGCCAGCTCAGTTCAAGCACCGACGTCCCTTTCTTCCCTTGTGCAGACGTTATAGAGAGCTGTCTTTCATACTGTAGCTCTCTCCCCATCATGCAAAACTTATAATCAAGTGCCTGATAGGAAAGATGTGCAAAATATCCTGTCATTTTTTTTTTTTTCAGCAGGAAGTGAGGGGGGCTGGGTGCACAATTTGGTTCAGAATGTTTTTTTTCTTGTTTTCCTCCTCTAAATCTAGGGTGCTTCTTATGGTCAGGTGCGTCTTATAGTGCGAAAAATATGGTACATCCTCAAGTCTAGATTGTGTAGAAATATGGGAAGGGATCTAGCAAAGTCTGACAATAGCTTAGAGTTTAGCAGCTAAAGAGAAATTAGTGTTTACCTGCTAATTCTTGAGTCCTACCAAACAAGTCCAGGCATGTGGGTTTACACTCTTCTTTCAGCAGACTGAGACAAAACCACTTATTTAAATGCATCTCCGCATAAAGATCCTATGTAGTACATAGCTGGCTAGTATTAAACAGTCTCCAGAAGATGATAGGCACAAAGACCTGTGCAGGATGTGCCAACATGGAAGAATTAAAAAAACAATTTCTGGAAGTATAATGGTATTTGGCTCTCCTTCCTAAAGGAGTTGAAGATAGGAGGGTTTGAATCAGTTGTGACAGGTTGGGAAGCCCACATATGTAGAACATGGCGATACAGAGGTTCCTTAACATAAGAATAGTCTTACTGGGTCAGACCAATGGTCCATCAAGCCCAGTATCCCATCTTCAGGGTAACATTTCATGCTACCGATCCAGGGCAAAAAGTGGCTTCACCTATGTCCGTCTCAATAGCAGAGTATGGACTTTTCCTCCAGGTACCTGTCCAAACTTTTTTTTTAAACCAACGTTAACTGCTCTTACCACATCCTCTGGCAATGCAATCCCGAGCTTAACTATTCTCTGAGTGAAAAAGTATTTCCCTTCTTTCCCTCTGGGTCAAGACTACAAATGGATATATTACTCAGGAAGAAGTTGGAAGTGCAGGAGAATAATGGTCGTATAAATAATTTGAGATTTATAAATTTTCCAAGAATCCTGTCAACTTCTCCTAGAGAAATGGTGAAAAGATATTTTATGGAAATTTTGGAAATTCCTGAAAACTCCTTACCTCCTCTTACAAGAGTGTATTACCTACCTGCTAAGCCCATATCCAAAGAAGAAGGGAAAATTGAGGAACCCCGGGAGAGGTCAATGGACATTTCGGCAATACTGGAACAATCAGATAGGGAACTGGCTGTTCCAGCTACTCTCTTGTTGTCTGTCGCTTTGGCTCCAGACAAAGATTGGATATTAAAACTTTTCTTCAAAAACAGATCCAAAGACTTCCTGGGGCAGCATATTCAGATTTTTCCTGATGTCTCTAGAGAGACTCAGAAAAGAAGGAAAGAATTTTTAATTCTTAAGCCTGGAGTGACTCAAATAGGGGGTATTTTCTTTTTGAGATATCCATGTAAATGTGTAGTTAGATATTTATCATTTAAGTATATATTTACAGAGCCATCTCAGCTGATTAGCTTTATCTCAGTGAAACGTCTAGAAAAAGGAATAATAACAACATAACGTCTATTTAAGGTTAATTCCCTGCACTTTAGTCAGAAAAGGATTTTTTTTCTTATTTAACTAATTTGAATTATATTTGTTCTACTCTTAATTATGGATCTAATAATATTGAGGACTAGTGTGAGATCAGCTAGATTAGAAGTTCCTTGTAGTAATATTAATTTTGGAATGTTAATTTAATATGTTGTGTGATCTCACTTTACTGTACAAGATGTATATGCTTGGAAATTTTGTAAAAAATTCTATAAATAAATAATATTAAAAAAAAAAAAAAAAAAGACTACAAATGGATAGCATCCTGTTGAGCCATGTATACAGCACACATGCTGTATGGCCTGCGGCATTTCAATTAGTATTTCTGGTCAGTGCCATAGGTTCAAGGAGGAGCACCATTGTCTGGGTCTATTTCTCAAGAAAGCTAGAAAGATATCCTCCTATTTATTTAGTTTTACATCCAAGAAACAGACCTGGTTCAAGTAGTTATTTGCAGGCTGAGACCCTGAGAATCAGGTTTGATCCCTCAAAAGGAGGGCTGTCGTGATTGGAATCAAGACCATTGCATATAAAAAGCACACCCAAGTCTATGTTTGGCGTCCCAAAACCTAGACCTATTGGGAGTAAGAACATAAGAATAGCCTTACTGGGTCAGACCAATGGTCCATCAAGCACAGTAGCCTGTTCTCACGGTAGCCAATCCAGGTCACTAGTACCTGGCCAAAATCCAAAGAGTAGCAACATTCCATGCTACTGATCGAGGGCAAGCAGTGGCTTCCCCTATGTCTTTCTCAATAACAGACTATGGACTTTTCCTCCAGGAACTTGTCCAAACCTTTGTTAAAACCAGCTACGCTATCCGCTCTTACCACATCCTCTGGCAACGCGTTCCAGAGCTTAACTATTCTGAAAATAAAAAAAAATTTCCTCCTATTGGTTTTAAAAGTATTTCCCTGTAACTTCATCGCGTGTCCCCTATACTTTGTCATTTTTGATGGAGTAGATTAAGACTTGGGTTTATCCTCAGGTAATCTTTGAGGCTTATCCTTTCCCAACTCTAACTTTTCCAGATCTTCTACAATCTACTCTTAAAAGTAAGCTTACCGAGACGAGATTTAGAAGCGGAGTCTGAAGCCTGATTTCTCAACCAAGAGCTGCCACGCTGTTACCGAAAGTGCTTTCACAACAACATAGATCAAATTAAACCATAAAGGCTTTCAGCAACACAAACCAACTTGCTTTAAGTCTGGCAACCTCTTGCTCCTGTTGCTCCAAATACTCATCCAGACTGAAGCCCCTCTTAAACCACTGAAGACAAGCTTTGGTAACCTAATTATATTTTCTAATGTTGTCCCTCCATTTTTTATTTGTCTATTATAGAGTTTGATTCTTTCCATTTACGTTCCCATTTCCTACAGCTGCGAAACGGTAAATACCATGGTGCTTTTTGGGCATAGTAGTTCGTTTTAGTTGTTAAAGCGGCCAAAGATTTGTAAATAGTCTCCGAGTGATTTTGCCAGTCATTCCAGCTACTGTCAACAGAACAAGTTCCAGGTAAAGGGGCTAGCTGATTAAGTAGTTGGAGCCAAAATTGCATTGAACCAACTTTCTTTCTTATAATAATTGTTTTTGTCTGTTGCAATCACTCTTAAATGCGAGACAAAGAGAGGTAAGCAAAATTCACCATGAAAGTGGTCAGACCAAGGAACCTGCTGCCACCGTACACTATCTAGTGTCATCTGCTGATTAGTAAGATGTACAAAACTAATAAGGTCCAACAAGTGCCCTTTTTCATGCGTAATCGCAGTCGCAGGTAAGGATAAGCCCATGGAAGAGAGAAAGTGGATGACAAATACATCCCTATTACATACGGTTTCAAATACTGTTTTGCTGTAGATCAATATATGCTCTCAGTATAAATCTAGCCTGAGCATATGTTCTTAAGAATTTCCCTTACTTCCTATGGGGAAACTTTGATATACGAGCACTTTGGTTTACGAGCATGCTTCTGGAATGAATTATACTTGCAAACAAAGGTTCCACTGTAAATCTACCTTCGCTTTTAATTTTAACACGAATCCTTATGACCCCTGAGGAAGATATTTCAATCGAAACACGGACCATGTTGAGTCCTCATCCAATAAAGCAAATGTGGATATGAATTGCTCAACATATTTTTTGGAACTCAAACTACCAAACACATTTGAAGTGTTATTTTTTGAAATAATTAAATAAAGCACCTGCCTCAAAGTACAGTCAAACCTCGGTTTGCGAGTAACCCGGTTTGCGAGTGTTTTGCAAGACGAGCAAAACATTCTCGCAAAACATGTCTCACAAACCGAGTGTTGACTCGATTTGCGAGCACCCTCCCGATAACCGGCATCGCTCCCCCCCGCTCGCAAAGGGCCCCCTCCCGCTCGAATCGGCCCCCCTCCCCGCAAGAACAGGAACCCCCCGCCCGACCAACTTTAACTCACCCCCCCTTTGGCATCGGCACGCAGCCCACAAATGCCGGTGCCGCTTGAAGATCTTCTTCCCAGTCTCTGCCGGCTTGGAGCATGCATCTGTGCATGCTCAAAGCCGGCAGACTGGGAAGAAGATCTTCAAGCGGCACCGGCACTTGTGAGCTGCGTGCCGGTGCCAAAGGGGGGGTGAGTTAAAGTTGGTCGAACGGGGGGTTCCTGTTCTCGCGGGGGGGGGCCTTTGCGAGCGGGGGGGAGCAGCGCCCTGGCCTCGGGGGGGGGAACGTATCAAAGCGAGTTTCCATTATTTCCTATGGGGAAACTCGCTTTGATAAATGAGCATTTTGGATTACGAGCATGCTCCTGGAACGGATTATGCTCGTAATCCAAGGTACCACTGTACATCGGTCCTGCAGTTTCCTTTTGTTTATTGAATGGAGACACCACTAATAATGCTATCATCGCCTGAAGAAAACTTTTGGTGTTCTAAATGCTTGCGGCTACTAACACTCAATCTAGTAAAAAGCATCTCTACCCAACTACTTTACTAGCTAAAGGCTGAACAAATTGCGGCTTTACTCTCTCGAAGAACGTAGAGAGAGGGGAGACATGATTGAGACGTTTAAGTATATCACTGGTCGCATCGAGGTAGAAGATGATATTTTCTTTCCTAGAGGACCCTCGGCCACAAGGGGGCATCCGCTGAAAATAAAGGGCGGGAAGTTTCATGGCGACACCAAGAAGTACTTCTTCACTGAAAGAGTGGTTGACAATTGGAATGAGCTTCCGGTACAGGTGATCGAGGCCAGCAGCGTGCCAGATTTTAAGAACAGATGGGATGCTCATGTCGGAGCTCTAAGAGGGGATGGGTCATCAGAGTCGATCTCTCAAAGGATAGCTAGGGGGGTGGGTCAATAGAGTGGGCAGACTTGATGGGCCTTGGCCCTTTTCCGCCGTCACTTTTTATGTTTCTATGTTTCCTTAATTTAATTTTATATGAATTTCCTTGTAAATATCTGAAAATACAACTGGCTGAAAGTCTGACAAACTCCTTACCTGAGAAGGGAGGGGGAGGTCCTCCAGGACCCGCAGGTCCGGGGAATCTGTCACCACCTGGGCCAGAAGCTGGGAAGCGTCCTCTGCCTCTACCACCAGGTGGAAATGGTAAGCGGGAATTTACTCCAGGAGGCCCAGCTTTGCCTTCTCCGGACATTTGCCCCGACTGTGCAGCTGCAACAATTAAAATTTAAAAAAAGAAAGAAAGTATATGTACCTTTTTAAATGCTAAAAACTACACTAACAAAGTAGGTATTTGTTCCCAGGTTATCTGTTATCTCTTAGCTTCCAGTTCACTAAGTTCACCTAAAGTAAAGTCCCAGAAGTACAAGACACTGCCCAGGGGGGCAGGGACAGAACTTGCGGGGACCGGATGGACATGGAGATAGATCCCAAGCGGATGGGGACAAATTTGTTCCTGTGTCATTCTCTAAACTTATTCACTATTACTACGATGACTTAAGCTAATGAATGCCTGCCATTAATCTCTCCTGTCACAACATTTGAGCCTATTGCACTTGTATTCTTTATTCACTTTTGAAACTCCTACATGACCAATACATATACATTTCTCCCTCCGAATCCGTGGTTTCAGCATCCGCAATTTTTTTTTTTTTGGGGGGGGAGAGTCCATTTTCAGGCTATTTGTAAGCCCTCTTAGACCCTCCTTAAGCCTTACCTGGTGGTCTAGCGGGTTTTCGGGGCAGGAGCGATCTATACATTCCTGCCCCATGCAGATCACTCATAGGAAATTGCTACCGTGAGCTCCCATAGTCTCTCGAGACTACAACAGGAGCTCATGGCAGCCATTTCCTATGAGTGATTTGCACGGGGCAGGAGCATAGGAAGATTGCTCCAGCCCCAAAAACCCACTAGACCACCAGATAAGGCTTCAGGGATGCCGGGGGGAAGCGGGGGGTGGGTCAGAGCCGGCCCGAATATTATTCACGGTTTTTTAATATTCGCGGGCCGGCTCTGCCCCTAACCCTCGTGAATTCGGAGGGAGAAGTAATGTATTTTTCTGTAAGAATAAGGAAACTAATAAGAAATACTTACTTTTCCTCGACTGCATCTCAAATTGACTGAGGAATTGTTTGTTGCACGGTGTTACAACAGGACTCTGGCCATGCAATTCTCTTTTAGGCAACAGATCCATCAATTTTTTAGATGATGATTCAGAGCCTACGCAAACGAGTGCAAACCTAAGCGTGGGGGGGAAAAAAAGAAATTAGGCTCATTTAGCAAAGAAAATTCCTGCACAAGCTCACCGCAAAACTAGACTTGTGCTTCCCAGGTACCTAAATTTTGGAACAATATGAGAAAGGTCTATGTATCACTAATGCCATATTTCATCGGTCATATCTAATTAGAAACAAAACTCACATGACAGCAGGTAGACACTGTAAGGAGGTCATACAAGGAATCCACCAGATAAAGACAGCCTCAATGCAAGGGAAATAATAGAGCCAAGATAGGCTATCCTCAAGATTAGGTTCTTACTTTGATAATCTTCTTTCTTGTAGATGTGCCTAGTAATCCTGAGTGCTAGTGTTATTGCATCTGAACCCGCAAATTGCTTGCAGAATACTGTCAATCATCTTTGAACACCCCTCAGTTTGTACCATAGCTTGTTTAGTTTTACAATGTGTGTGTTGGTATTCCAGTGCTCACTGCAGTGTTTAAGATGTTGCCTTTTCCTAGGTGCACCCTTGTTGTGTGACTGACTCATGGATTATTACTAAAAATAACTTTTTTTATATAGAGGAGAGAGTTGTTAAAAAATGATCAGCACTGGCTGTCATATATACTAGGAATGCCGCTGAATTTAATGACCCTATTCTAACCACCAAATGTCTCTGTCCTGCCCACCCAGCTACTTTATCATGTCACCCGGCTGGAAAAAATTTCTGGGGAGAACACTGCAATTACTCTCTAGTTTAAAGCTATTGATCTGATCCAAGCTCTCAATCGCAAATCAGATTCTGGGTTGACAGTGCCCTAAAGTTCTACCAGACTGAAAAGAAAAAATAATGTAAACGCTAACCAAGTTACTTACCCCTTTGACTGGCCATTGGCGCGATTTTCAAAAAACTTTATCTCCAAAATGTCACTTACTCCCAAAGAGTGTACTGAATCTGTTAAATCTTCATCTGTTGTCCACTGAAAAAATAGTTTTTATGGTAAATACTTAAACCTGGTAAGAGTCTTTCAGAAAATAAGGCAGCCAAAAAGTGAATAAGCCTAAGGAAGCTGGATGCTGTTTCTGCAATGATTACTTACAACTTTTGGAAACCATAATACATAAAATGTTACAAAGAGATGACCACTAATTAAGAAAATCCTTCAGTTTACTTTAGAAATTTATGCTTGCAAATAATTGCATAATTCTCCAATGTGCACTCAAATAATTTAAAATTATTTTTGTACTGTCTGCACCCAGGAGAATTATGCAATTATATGCAAGCATGAATTTTTAAATAATTACCCCCCCTTTTTTTTTTTTTACAAAACCGCAGAAGCGGTTTTTAGGGCAGGCAGGCACGCTGAATATTCTGCTTCCGACGCTCAAAGGAATTCTGTTGGGAGCAACACAGAGCATTCAGTGCACCAGCCTGTGCTAAAAACCACTTTTGCGGTTTTGTAAAAAAGGGAGGGGGGTTAATGAGTGCACACACAATCCTGCAAAAATATATATGTAAACTGGTAGGAGATGGAGCCAGTGATTCAAATGTAACAGGTGCTAATGGCCTTCCTGCATTGCACAGTTTTTGAGGGTGCTGTCAGTGTGGTGCTAAAGTCCTGTGCTATTCTCACTAAAATAAACAGCATAGGATTTTGACAATGCACTCTGCTAAAGCTGTGTAGTGCATTGTCGGCCCAAGACTGCAGTGTCGGCCCAAACTATGCAATGGCTGCATTGCCAGAAGATAAACTTGAAGAGAGAGTTTAGGGAGAGAAGCTGGGGAAGTGTCTCACTGGGGGAAAGACTGCAATGGATAATGAGACGGGGAGGTGGTGGGAAAAAGCTGGGGATGAAGATAAGAAAATGTGTGGAACAGGATATGATCTGGGGAAAGGGATAAGTATAAAAGGTGGTACATACATAAAACATATGCAGCTAAATCAATACACTATTACAAAAGCATACAGCATGCTCATCCACTTTTTCTCAATTACAAACTTTCAACGTGCATACCAGATCCAAAACACACACACTTGGGAGGCTGCTCACAAAAGGTATATCTCCTTACCTGCAACATATTCACCTACTTCCCTCATCCATAAGCAAGCACAGTCTCCTGGGGTAATTTCCTAGCCACCCAGTTGCTTACTTTCAAATGCGGCCCATTCACTCATTCCATGTACTCAAAACACATCAAACCTAGTAGTCACTCAGTGTACATTCCAAACTCTGAATGAAATCAGTCAGTCATACGTCACTAAGTCACGCCACACACGCAGTCACAATGTCAGTAAATGGTCTGAGACTTCTTGTTCCAGGAATATGCTCATAACTATTGCAAACTTCTCAATTTGTAAGCAAGGTATATAGTGTTATTTGTGTGAAAAATATAAGTATTTAACATAATTTTCCATAATTGATTTTTTTCAGCGCATAATTTTCTAGGGTGAAACTCATCGAGCTACATAAGAAATGCAAGCTAGAGGAAGATAAATAATTTATCAAATTCAGCATCTTGTCTCAGATAGTGCACCTGGATAAGGACGCTCTAAAAGCGCTAAATTTGTGCAATTCTGGCAAGAATCCACATAAGGAGAGCCTAAGGACTCCATCCAAGCAAGTTTTCAGGCAAAATTTTCAGTTTTGAAGAAGCAGGGAAGTAGAGAATGACACGGAGACAAATTTTTACCCGTCCCCACAGGAACCCCTACCCCATTCCTGCAAGCTCTGTCCTCACCTGCACAAGCCTCAAACACTTTAAAATCATGAGTATTCAGGTTTTGTGCACTTAAGGCAGAACTTACAGGAATGGGGTAGGGGCAAGGACAAAACTTGTGGAGACGGGGAAACTGAGTCCCTGTGTCATTCTCTACAGGGAACTTTAGAAAAAAAGACAGTTAAAAATCCAAGATGGCCGCCGTCACAAACTTCATGCCAAAATTGCGATTTTTTTTCACACTTCCCAAACTCTAAAAACGGTGATTTTAGGATTCTTCAGGAGGGGAAACACAGGGGAACATCCAGAAACACTCAAAACCCCACTTTTCCAACCTCCACGATGTCTCCCACAGGCTGTTGGCCTATGTATTTATTCACTGTGACCTGACAGGATCTGTGCTGCAACCTGCTTTCAGTTCTCTCACAGTAGCTGGATGATAAAATTCATTGCCACAATGCTGGAAATACTTCTGCAAAGCTGATCTTCGGGCTGCCAGTCAGACTCCTATGTCTCACTACAACTCCACCCTTGCAAACCAACGGATGCACGTTGTCGCAGCCAGCACCCTGCAAGACACCACTGAGCCTCATAAGGACGCCTAACAGTCTGCACTTAACCCCTGATTAACAGTAGGTGAGACCATGTAAGGGACGGCCCTAAGCTCCACATAAAGCTATGAAGGCTGGCTAACAGGTACCCAGTGGGATCGGCCTGTCAGCTACAGAACAAAGTCTGTAAATTTTCAAGCAGGCAGAGCTTCAAAATTTCTCCAAGCACCAAATTAGCCAAAAGGGATGAAATTACATTGAATACAAATAATAAAATTGGGAGAGCAGAACAAGCATTCAAAGAACTGAAGGTGGAGCTAGAAAGCCTAGTGAAGTACAACAGAGGCAGAGTGAAAAATCCGGAGTGGATTTCTTCTGCAGTAGCACGCTGCTATGGGAAAATAACCCTACTGTCTTGAATATCTCACCTATTGCACTGGAAATTGTCATTATTACCCTTATCTTCTGCGATATACTTTGTCATTAAATAAATTAAGTATTTGTACGTATTTTGTTTCTGACTCAGATGAAATGGCAACCAACACGTACAGTGAGAGATTGGAGAAACTGGGCCTCTCCGCCCTTGAAAAGAGGAGATTGAGAAGGGACACGATCGAAACATTCAAAATACTTAAGGGAATAAACTTAGCAGATAAAGACAGATTGTTCACCCTCTCCAAGGTGGGAGAACGAGAGGGCACTCTCTGAAGTTAAAAGGGGATAGATTCTGTACAAACGTAAGAAGTTCTTCTTCACCCAGAGAGTGGTAGAAAACTGGAACGCTCTTCCAGAGGCTGTTATAGGGGAAAACACCCTCCAGGGATTCAAGACAAAGTTAGACAAATTCCTGCTGAACAAGAACGTGCGCTGGTAGGGCTAGTCTCAGTTAGGGTGGTCTTTGACCAGCAGGCCGCCGCAGGAGCGGACTGCTGGGCACGATGACCCGCTGGTCTGACCCAGTAGCGGAAATTCTTATGTGCTTAGACCCTCGAAAGAATATCTCAGATTTCAAACCACTATCTAATTTGAGAGTTCTCGACCCAGACCGAGACATACCAGGTCAGTTAGATTTCAAGATATCCACAATAAATATGTATAAAATAGATTTGCATACAATGGAGGCATGCAAATTTATTTTAGATATATTCATTGTGGGTATCCTGAAAAACCTAGCTGACAAGATGCGTCCTAAGGGCTGAAAACCCCTGATCCAATTTAATGCAAGTTTACAGACATCATAAAAGTGTATAAAAATCATGTACTTACCCAAGTAAGATTCCCAATGTACAATGCAATTCTCTTTCCAGTATAGGTATATACAACATTAGGTGCTGATCCTTTAACATCATCTCCAACAGATGGTGGCAGAGAATCCAAATAATCACGGTCTTCAGGAGCATCGCCATTATTTGCAGAAGGTGAGATGACATCTCCATATAAATCTATTTGATCATGCCCACCATATTCAGCTTCCTAAAAGGCAAATAATTGTACAGATCAGATAAAGTCTTCATTCAGTGATCAGTGCTGCTGTATGAAAAACTCTGCTGCCTGCGTATACCTGCTTCTACTATGTCTATCTTTGTACCATATTTTCAACCAAAAATTCATCCAAGTTCCAAACACCCAGAACAAGATCTTTTGGATGTGAGAGTGGCCAGCATTGTGATGAACACAGCAGTGGAGCACCTTTCAGGGCACTGCTGTGAACTTCACAAAAAGTTGTGCCAGATAAACATCTCACCAGAACTCCCTTATAGGTTATGGTGAGCCCCACTATACCCACCTTTCTACAACCCCAATAGCCCTTATGGATGTAGGTGGCACCTATATGGCAGTACAGTAGGGTTTGGGGGGATTTTGGTGGGCGCACATGTTCTACCATAAATGTAGTGGTTAGCATGGCTTATGGGCCTGGGTCTTCCTTCCTTTCTATGGTTCACTAACCCACCCCAGGCTATTTAAGAGACCTGTGTGCAGCTCTACTAGTTTTTCCTATACTAGGTGCTGTCGTTCTGGAGACAGGTATGTACGTTTTTATTCCAATCTTTGCAGGAATGTGAGGAGGTCAGTGAACACCGGGGGGAGTGTGTGGAGGTCTTTACTTTGTCTCTGCAGTGGTTATCTGGTCACTTTGGATACCTTTTGGGCACTTATACCTGTTTTTATATTGTCTAAGTCACAACATATAAGTTCCGTCCAGGAAGTCTCGTAAAACCTTCAATTATCCCTGCAAGATGACTAAATCTAGATTGGCCCCCCATCCCGCCAGATATGCCCCTTTAAGCTCTGAGCACATAGCGGCATTCAGAGACCTAAAAAGTCCCTGGATACATCCAAAAAATAGGTTTGATTATCGGCACTTGGAGAACCTGTCTTTTAGGTGTCCAAGTGTTGACTTGGGCGGGTTTTTAGGCATGTTTATGTTTCAATTATGAGCTACATATGGTCTACAGTGCATTATCACTATGTTGATTCTTATTTTCTTAATTATAAATAAGATTTTGCACATCTTTAAAAATTAAATAAATATCCTCTAGATCCTGCAAGTCTCGATGGAATACTAGATGTGTAAGACTTATGCCACCCTGTATGTGAAGAAAGGAGAGATAAATTTGTCAACTGTATCACCCTAATGTCCTCTAAACCTCCAACAGGCTTAAATAAATTAAAATATTCCACCCAAATGTACCACTTTCATGTTATTGGTGGTCTCATATCCCACTAAATCCTTTGAGGTGCTGTTTGTCTCCAAGACTTCTTAGAGAGAGTAGGAGAGGTACATAATCAAAAGTATTTAATATCTCTAGTTCTGTACTTCCAGGAAGTAAATTTAAAAAAAGTGTGCGTATATATTAACACAATGGCAGATAAATGCTAAATGGCCCATCCAGTCTGCCCATCTGCAACATCCACTATCTCTTCTTCTCCCTAAGAGATACCTCATGCCTGTCTTCTTCCAATTTTCTGAGGGCATTCATAATACTATGGGGTATTGGACTTCTTGGGGAAGGTGAAATAAATACTCAAGTGTATGTACCTCCATGCCCTGAACCTCTAAAGAGGAAGGAAGTGAGATTAAAAAACCCATTGTGTGCATAACACCTTAGGGCAGGGGTGTCCAACCTGCGGCCCTGTGAAGTATTTTGTGCGGCCCTGGTAGAGGGCGATGCAGTGTTTTCCTCTGCTGCCCCCGGGTGTTTACCGTCTTGCCAGCTCCCTCCTCTCTCTTGCTGCAGCGTTTGCGCGGCCCCAGAAACATTTTTTTCGGCCAATGCAGCCCAGGGAAGCCAAAAGGTTGGACACCCCTTCCTTAGAGTGTGGGACATCTGGGGAAAAGTGTGATGTATAATTGAGTGTCACTTCTGTGCCCTACAATTTTAATTGGGGAGGGGTTGAGATTTTTTTTAAATACACACCGTATGTTTGTGTGTATATACTTTGTGTATATATAATATCTACCAAATATTTATTAAATTTTAAGTAGTTGCATTGCAAATGATTAATAAGCAGATAACAATGAACATATACATGCTTGAAGTTCAGAAGTACAAAATATAAACAAAATTGTTCTGGAGTGGCCTAGTGGTTAGCCTCAGCAGACTAGGATTGCAGGTTCAAGCCTTGTGACCCTGGGCAAGTCACTTAACAATCTATTAACCCAGGTACGTTAGTGAGATTGTGAGTCCAATGAATGCAAGCCAAGTAGGCTATAAATAGAAATAATACAGGGGGGGAGGGTGCTGAAAAGTTCTCAGTCCGACCAACTTCCTAAAAATTCTGAGCTTTATTTTGCCCCCCCCCCCCCTATAGCTGAAAGTGCCACTTTGCAGAAACGAAATTCACTTGTTTTGGGGACACAATTTCTGATGATCGATTGCACACACCCTCCCCCCCTTCCGTAGTAATTATCTAATTGCTAAAGAGTAATTTGAAGAGTTGTAAGAGAAAGGTGAGATTTGTAAATAAACAAAAAGGTCCCATAGCGTGCCAGCAAATCAGCTCTGATCAGGGCCATCATTTTGCAGCGCGTGCCAGACGTGTCTGGAGGGAGCCGACGGCTATCGCGCGTGACATTAACTCCACGCTCCGCAGACGAGCAGAAGAAAATGATACTCCGGCGCGCGGGCCTCGCCGCGAAGGATGCCGGGAAACGCGCGCGCGGGCCCGTCTCCCAACCCCAACAATGGAAGCTGCACAAGAGAGCTCGTCGCCGCCAGCGTAAAAAAAAAAAAAAAAAAGGGCAACAAAACGAGCGGCCACGACGCCGCCAGAAACATCACGGCCCGGCCTTGCCGCTCTAACAAAGCCGACTCCCCCCGAAACGGGTGAAAGAGCGAGGCGAGGGGAGGGCGGCACGGACGGTCCCCTCAGCCGCTCCTCTCACTCTCCCAGCATCCCTCACGGTCCCGCGGTGCGCGGCCGACCGAGCGGAGGGCGGGGGGAGCTGCGGCTACCTGATTAAACTCCTCGCCCACGTCCGCGTAGATGTCTATGTGATCTACTCCGTCCGCCATTTTCCCCCTCAGCGCTTCGCCTCGCCGCCCGCCCCTCAGGAAGAACTGCCCGAGCGCGCAGCTGCGTCACTTCCGGGGAAGAAGAAACCGCCGCGGCCTGAGCGACGGGGGGCCCAGCCAATGAGGCGCCGCGCTGACGCCACTTCCGCTCTCGGGGGGGGGGGGCGCCGTCTCTAACGTTCTTTGTCAGGGAGGGGCGGCCTCCGTTCGGTTGGTTAACGGAGACCGAGGGCGTCGGGAGGAGGAGGAGGGGTGGCGGTCGCGTTAACGTTTCAGTCAGCGGAGGGTGAAAAAAACCAAACAAACCCCAACAGTTCTGCGACAAACGTAGGCGGGACGACAAGGCCCGAGAAAAGCCCGCCTTTGCGTTTGTAAATAACGTTCAGTTGGGCCCAGGCCTTGCGCTCTCCAGACACTTTGAGTAGGGAACGTCTGAAAAAGAGCCGCAAAGCGCTAAACTTAGTCACTGAATAGAGTTCTTGTAGCACCTGTTGCTTTTCCTGGGGGAGGGGGAGTTGAAGAAATGGAATCGAGCACCAAAATGGAAAAAAACGAGTTCCGTGACGTCATAAAACATTTTTATCTGAAGAAGTGGACGGCCGCGCAGATCAAAGCCGAGCTGGTTGAAGTGCACGGGGACTCTGCGCCGGCCTTGAAGACCATTTATTTCTGGATAAAAGAGTTCAAACGTGGCCGCACGTGCACCGAAGATGAAGCGCGCTCCGGACGCCCGGTCAAGGTCACCACGAAGGACATGATTGAAAAAATCCATCGTATCGTTACGGAAGACCACCGGGTGAAGGTGTGCGAGATTGCCGAGACTGTAGGCATTTCGAGCGAACGCGTGCACAACATCCTGCACGAGAAATTGCACGTGAAAAAGCTGTGCGCGCGATGGGTGCCGCGGCTGCTGACTGTTGACCAGAAATGCGCGCGAAAGGACATTTCGGGGCGGTGTTTGGCAATGTTTAATCGCAATCCGCAGGAATTTTTGCGTCGATTCGTGACCGTGGACGAAACTTGGATCCACTACTACACACCCGAGTCGAAGCAGCAATCAAAGCAGTGGACAACGACTGGTGAAAGTGCACTAAAGAAGGCAAAGACTGTTTTGTCAGCTGGGAAAGTGATGTCCACTATTTTTTGGGATTCCACAGGAATAATTCTGATCGACTACTTAGATAAGGATAAAACAATAACAGGAGCCTATTATGCAGCATTGTTGGACCGTTTGAAAGATGAGCTGATGGAAAAACGGCCAACATTGGCACACAAAAAAGTGCTTTTTCACCAGGACAACGCACCATCCCACATATCAACCGTTGCAATGGCAAAATTGCATGAATTGGGCTTTGAATTGATTCCTCATCCTCCCTATTCCCCTGACTTGGCCCCATCAGACTTTTTCCTGTTCCCAAAGTTAAAAATTTGGCTCGATGAGAAGAAATTTTCATCAAATGAGGATGTCATTGATGCTGTCAATGAGTATTTTGAAGAGTTTGACAAAACCTATTTTTCCGACGGGATGAAAAAGCTGGAAACTCGCTGGACTAAGTGTATAACTCTCAATGGAGACTACATTGAGAAATAAAACTGATTTTTTTCCCCAAAAAAATTTGTTTAACGTGCTTTTTTACCAAACTTTTTACCAACCCTCGTATACCCCATTTAAAACATATTGTAAGAACATGAGTTGCCTTACTGGGACAGACTGAAGGTCTATCAAGCCTAGTATCCTGTTTCCAACAGTGGCCAAACCAGGTCACAAGTACCTGACAAGATCCCAAGGAGTAAAACCGATTTTATGCTGCTTATCCAAGGAATAAGCAGTGAATTTCCCCATGTTCATTTTAATAATGACTTATGGACTCTTAGGAAATTATTCAAATACAAATTGTGACATCTCTGCTGCACACATTTCCCACGCTAAGGCCTTGAGCACCATGCTAACTGGCCTTAACACTGGTGTTAAATTTTGAGAATCGGCTTGCCTATGTAATACTTCAAAAACATAATACTAGGAGTCAGCCAGGAGAGAGCATTTAGCCAGATAGTGCCATTGACTATTTCTTCTGACTGCTTTAGTACTATCTGGACAGTGCCATAGCGGTCTAAGTTAGTCGGTTAGCAGCCTATTCATATTTTACCCAGTTTATCATCCAGCTTACTGGATAAAGTTGGGACATCAAAAAGGCTGCCCTAACTTTATACAGTTAATGATCTAAATATTGCTGCTATCTGAATAGCCCTTCTAGGCTAGTGCTGAAACCTGTTCAGTCTTGGCCTGTATTTGGATACTGATGCTGAATACCCAGTTTTAACCACAGTAGTCAGCATTTTGCCTAAACACTGACCACTGCAGTTCAATATTGGCTTGATAGAGTCTTTGTAGTGATAATGATTTTTAAGCACTTAATATAGTTGGTTTTAATAAGTTCCTGGAGGAAAAGTCTATTGTCTGCAATTGAGACAGACATGGGAGAAGGCTGGCATCGGTAGTACGTTGCCAGGTACTTGTGACCTGGATTGGCCTCTGTAGAAACAGGATACTGGCCTAAATGGACAATTGGTCTGAACCAATGGCTCTTCTTCGGTTTTTAAACTGTAACCTACTGGATACAAATATTTCAGATCTATGAAATGTAAAAATGCAAACCAACTAATCAGTGGCACTGAAACTTACAAAATCTGACTTTGTATACTTTGGATCTCGCACGCATTTTGATTCTTTGCATTCCCTAGTTAGTGAAATGAGTTGTGCCAAGACATAGTAGCTCCTAATTTCTCAGCCATGTGCTGGACCCCAGGAAAACTGGAACCATCCCAGCAATCGGGAACCTTGCTACTGAATCTCCAAACAATCCGAGGCATATGATTGTTTATTTAGAAGTTTGTTATACCACCTTTCAATTACATACAGGAAAGTGATTTACAATTTATACAGTATAAAAGTAGGTTAAAAAAGGGATAAAGGTAGTCTCCTATACACAAGTGCCAAGTTTTGAATGAGAAGACAGAATTCAAATCACTTTTCTCACTGATGATGTTTGAGACCTTGCAAACGTCATTTTCTCAATTATCCCAGGTGGAGGCATATTTTAGATTGTAAGCCTTAGGAAGGGACAAATCAAGTGTTCACAAAATTGTAACTTGCCTGAACTTGGATTGAAAAGGTTGAGTAATTAAATCCAAATCTTAGCACTCACAGGCCCTGTCTACTGCTCGGAATCCATGAGTGAGAGGGACCATCAGTGGTAGCCTATGAATTTACCTTGATTTAGTCCATACTTGGGACTAATCTTTAGCTTTCCTGGGCTGCTTTAGTGAATTGAGATGGGAGGGGAGTTTGAGCATCCAAATATTCATTTGGGGGGCACAGGGAGGAATTAGAGCCATGTGACAGGGTGAGGAAAATGAGGCAGGTCTACTGCTAAGAGTGCAGACAATCTGCAAATTATTAACAATTATACTATGGATTTATTTTAATTAATATAAAAATGTAATACTGTAAGTGACAATAGATAAATAGCAGCAATTTTTCCTTTCTGGGTGCTGCTAGTCAGTGCCCCCCCCCAATTAAAGTTGCTGATAGGCAATCCTGTACTGGCCTCAGATCTTTGACATTTGACAGAATTCATCATTCTCGGAAGGAAATGTAGCAGATCGTCAGGCCTTGTCTTGATATTTTTTTGGCCCTAGTTTGCCTATGCATTAATCCAGCCCTGCACCTTCATTAGCTACAAGAGATGAAATGGATCTAGTTCTGATGCTAACATTTTGGGTCCTGAGAGACAAGGAATCAGCTTATTTGCAGAATCACATGAAACGGTATTTCCATGTCATCCCACAGATCAGTCCAGAGATTTTGACAGGTTATGCCCATCTACCAGCAGGTGGAGATAGAATGCCAGATCTCTGTCATATTCAGTATATACTTAAATATACAGTGCTCCCTCGCAAATTCGTAGTCCACGATTTGCGGTCCCGGTCATTCGCGGTATGTTCCAACTGCGAATGACCGAGCAGGAGAGGGCAGCTGGAGCGCCAGCGAATGAAGGAAATCACTCGCAGTATGCTCTGACCACCTCTTCCTGTACTAAAGTCGGGCCTCACCAGTCAGGAGCTCACTCTGAAGAAGCACAACCCACCCCCTTTCCAGACCCACAGTAGGACCCCCCAGGCCTACCGTGCTTCCCTGGTAGTCTAGAGGGGCGTTGGGGCAGGAGCAATTCTCACACCTGCCCGTGCTGTCTTGGCACTGAAAATGGCTGCTGGCCTCTGGGGTAGGGTGAAGAGCGAGAGGGAGGAAGTGGCAAGCTGATGGTGGGGAAATTGCCAGGCTGAGGGAGGCTGGCAGAAGGAGAACTGCCGGTTCTGATAGGCAGACTCAAATATAAACTGAGACACCCTTTTTTGGGCCATTTTTTTGGCTCAAAAATCTCAGTTTATATTTAAATATATATGGTAGCATCCTGTATAGTAGGGGTCCTCAAAGTCCCTCCTTGGCCAAATCCAGTCGGGTTTTCAGGATTTCCCCAATGAATATGCATTGAAAGCAGTGCACGCACATAGATCTCATGCATATTCATTGGGGAAATCCTGAAAACCCGACTGGATTTGGCCCTCAAGGAGGGACTTTGGGGACCCCTACTGTATAGCATCCTCACTCAGTATTTTTCTCTATCTCAGTAGGTGGATGGACATCCCTTTATAGCTCTCTAATGCTAGCTGAAACCGAAGCCTAAAATGAAACCAGTGTCATCCTGGCCTCCAAATAGCACTCCCCTTACCTATTACCAGAAAGAGCCCCCCCCCTCTCAGACCCATCCATCAGTGCCAGCCCTCCTCCTGGGACTGCTATAGTACTGCATTAAAAAATAAAATTCTGAAATCTCTCATGGCACACAGTTTGAGAAACTCTGTTCTAATGCTTTCCAGTGGGAAAATGAATCTGCCTTGGTTCTCCCCAGCTCTCCTGCACTACCTCAAGGGGTAGGTGTCAGTGACATAGTAAGAATGGGGACGGTCCGCCCTGGACACCATGTTGGTGGGGGCGCTGGCATCTCTCCGCCTCTTCCCATTCCTCCCCTCCACTTGTGCACCCCTCTTCCCCCATAACTCTAGTTGAAGTTGTTCACAGAGGTCAACAATGTGCTATTCGCGACCCCGTCAGCTCTCCCACTGATGTCACTTCCAGGGGCCACGCATAGGAAGTGATGTCAGATGGAGAGTCGACAGGGTTGCGAGGAGCACGTTGACCGCTGTGAGCAACAACTTCAGCTAGAGGTACAAGGGAGGGGGGGTGTATGCGGCAGGCAGGATTGGGGATGGAGCGGGGGGAGGTGAAGATGAGGGCGGGGGAGGGGCGCTTCTCACCCTCGCTCCGCCACTGGTAGGTATGCAAATAAATTACTTTACACACAAAGAGGGCAATTCTATAAATGATGCCAAAAATTAGCACTCAACATTATTCTTTAAAGGGTGAGCACTCTTATAGAATAGTGCTGGGTGCCAAATTCTGCACTCAATTCTGGGCATGAGGATTTATATCAGCTGAAACCTGGTGTAAATCCTGAGGCACATGTCCCTGTAGCACTGTAATGCATCTTCTGGGAGTACCCCTCCCATGACCACGCCCCTTGATCATGAGCCCCTCCTATGACCACGCCCCTTTCAAGTTGTATGTGATCCACTTTAGGGGTCCATAGAAAATAGCACGCAGACAAATCAGCACCCAAATCATGATTAGTGTCAATTAAGTGCTGTGAGCTCTAATAGTTAAATCATTGAAGCCCATTTTTTATGTTGGGATCCATGCCTTTTACACATGGGCAACTTCGGTCCTCGAGGGCCGGAATCTAGTCGGGTGTTCAGGATTTCCCCAATGGATATGCATTGAAAGCAGTGCATGCAAATAGATCTCATGCATATCCATTGGGGAAATCCTGAAAACCCGACAGGATTCCGGCCCTCGAGGACCGGAGTTGCCCACCCCTGATCTAGAGGAAAATAAAAATTTTAATATCTAGATTTCCCAGGTCTGTCCCTGCTTGCATTTTTCACTGTTGCACTGTTGGTACCTACTTTTTAATTCTGTTGCACAATCACATAAATCTACCACTAAGGGGCGCTGTGATATAAGGAAAGAGGAATCAATTTTCATTAATGTAGAATAGTATATCGCAAACTCCAATAACTAATTGTTAGCACCCAATTGAGTCATTCGTTTCCGCAAACATCTGGGATCTGCGCCCAAAGTTTTGCAACCTTTACAGTACGCTGCATTTAGCTGTTAACATGCTTTAAGTGCAAGAACCTAGTGCTCTATAAACACGCACCTAGGTGAGTTAATGAACATTAGCACACGTTAGTAACTTTAGCTGTGCATCTTTTGCCTTGAGTGTCTTGCTATCATTGATGTGCTGTTTTGATTTTTCCTTCTTTGAGCCATAAACATAACCACAGTCGCTCTTTCTCATGTTTGCCTTTTCACCTGTTTTCACTTCAGCTTAGACCAGGAGTGTCCAACCTTTTGGCTTCCCTGGGCCACATTGGCTGAAAAAAATGTTTCGGGGAGCCGCGCAAACGCTGCAGCAAGACATAGGAGGGAGCCGGCAAGACGGTAGACACCCGGGGGCAGCAGAGGAAAACACTGCATCACCCTTGACCGGGGCCAAACAAAATACTTCATGGGGCCGCAGGTTGGACACCCCTGGCTTAGACCCTGAGCTATATAATTGTCTCTCCCTCTATCCCAGGATCCTTTTTCTTTATTGCAGTGCCCTACGAGTATGTCCTCTTCTCTTTTATTGTCGCCCTGCTTAAAGTACATGTCACTATTTGTTTTCTTTTTGGTTGGACCTTTGGGGCTACCGTCAGTTCAGCTAGATTCGTACAATTTTATACCATCTTGGCCTTCTTTTCATGGTACCGGTAGTATAATTGAGTAGTTGATAACAGTAGTTTGTTTGTTTTTTTATTTATTTATTTAGATTTTTATCCCGTCCTCCCAGTAGCTCAGAACGGTCTACAAGTAAACATTCACAATGGAGTGTAATTGGACATACAAGATTATACAGAAGACCATTGGGACTTTCTTTCATAGCCAGCCAAAGTCATATTGTGGGAGTGCGTGCAGTGTGTGGAAATTTCATTTTGGCGTGCCCGTCTGTTGCCCCCTTAAAGCTTGTTTAGAGATGCCACAGTGTGTTTGAATGCCTCTGTGTATCCCTGGCAAATTCTGAAAAATGAACCAGCAGTTGTCTTATTCAAGATATAATAATACTCTCTCACAAGGGCCTGATTTACTAAGGCTTTTCTGTCCTTCTGGGTCCATGGGACAAAGAGTTTACCAAAAGAGGCCCAGACAAGTCTGAGTTGAATGAATACTTCTTTAAACCTTAAGCTGCTAAATTGATTCTTGTCCAGCACATTGCCTTCAGATTTTGCTCTCACTGAGTCTCTTTCCCTGGCTAATTTTTGATTAGTGAAATTCCAGGTTCTTTCCACAGAGCTGCAGAAACATGTCTCAAGAGACATATTGGACTATTTTCCTCAGCTTTTAATTTTAGACTATGCAACATCAAGGTGATTGAAGAAATATTATTAGTAATTACTGCTGACCACAGACCACAGAACAAGTTTTAACAGAGTTAAACGAAACTGTCCAAAAGAATTACTGCTTTTAAAGAAAATATCCTTTGTGAGAGCTGAAAATACCATACCATATTGATTCTTGTATCCAAAAGTATCAGCTAGGAACCATTGCGGCTTACAGAAAAATAGAAATGATACAGGGGCATAGATGTTCTACTAATTAATGCATTAGGAGAAGTGTTTTCAGCGCCTTCCTGAACTGGAAGTAAGTAGGAAGTTGGCGTAAGCTGCTCGGGACACTGTTCCAGATCTTGGGACCCTGGAACTCAAAGGTGGTCTTGAAAAGAGCTTTCCTCTGGACCAAGTGAGGGGAGGGAAGTGGTAGTTTCCAGCGTTGGATTGTTCCCATGTCACTGAAGGATGGTATGACCTTGATGGCGGAAGTTAGTCCAGCTGAGTTTTCTCCATATATGGCCTTATGTACCTGCACGCAGTTTTGAATTGAACCTTCTTTGAGAAGTGGACTTGCCCTCTCATATTTGTTCTTGTGCAGGATCGGCCTCGCTGCTATATTGCAGTTTCTTATTGTCTTTCTCAGCAATGCGGCAGTAGAGGGAGTTACAGTAGTCTAAATTGGGGATGAGAACTGCTTGGGCAACTGTTCTGATGTTGGATGGGCTTAAGGTTGACCTGATTGTTCGCTGCTGCCTTAGTCGAAATAAGACCTTCTTGACCCCCACTTCCATTTTAATACTTCCACTTCTATGGGAACTGCAACCCTCCCTCCTTCCAATATTAAAAAAAAAATCTTTCCCTGGTGTCTAGTGACCTACACCCTCCTCAACATGATTGGCTTTCTTCCTCCTCTTACTCTAAAACGCCATAATGTGATGCTCCATTGCAAGATTGCACCATCGAAGAACAACATGCAGTAGTGCATTTT
This sequence comes from Geotrypetes seraphini, assembly GCF_902459505.1. Classification (NCBI taxonomy): domain Eukaryota; kingdom Metazoa; phylum Chordata; class Amphibia; order Gymnophiona; family Dermophiidae; genus Geotrypetes; species Geotrypetes seraphini. The sequence goes on along the minus strand of NC_047090.1, from coordinate 13,533,358 downwards.
CTTTGGGCAGAGGGAGTGAAACCTGTGGAAATTCACCATTGGATATTGCCCCATTCTGGTAAGCTCTGCCTTAGCTGCACAAAACTCAAACACTTATGATTTTAAAGCGTTTGAGGCTTGTGAAGATGAGGACGTAGCTTAGGCATTGGTGGAATGAGGCATTATGACATCACAATTTGAGCTCTAGAATGTTGCTACTTAGGATTTCAAAGGGTTTGAGGCTTGTGCAGATGAGGACAGAGCTTAGGCATTGCTAGAATGAGGCATTATGACATCACAATCTAAGCTCTAGAATGCTGCTATGTAGGATTTTAGTGTTTGAGGCTTGTGCAGATGAGGACGGAGCTTAGGCATTTGTGGAATGAGGCATTATGACATCACAATCTGAGCTCTAGAATGTTGCTACTTAGGATTTTCAAGGGTTTGAGGCTTGTGCAGATGAGGACAGAGCTTAGGCATTGCTAGAATGAGGCATTATGACATCACAATCTAAGCTCTAGAATGCTGCTATGTAGGATTTTAGTGTTTGAGGCTTGTGTAGATGAGGACGGAGCTTAGGCATTGGTGGAATGAGGCATTATGAAATCACAATCTGAGCTCTAGAATGTTGCTACTTAGGATTTTCAAGGGTTTGAGGCTTGTGTGGATGAGGACGGAGCTTAGGCATTGGTGGAATGAGGCATTATGACATCACAATCTGAGCTCTAGAATGTTGCTACTTAGGATTTTCAAGGGTTTGAGGCTTGTGCAGATGAGGACGGAGCTTAGGCATTGGTGGAATGAGGCATTATGACATCACAATCTGAGCTCTAGAATGTTGCTACTTAGGATTTTCAAGGGTTTGAGGCTTGTACAGATGAGGACGGAGCTTGCAGGAATGGGGCAGGGGCAGGAAAAGAACTCGTGGGGACGGGAAAATTAGTTCCCAAAGGGACTGGGAAAATTTTGTCCCCTTGTCATTCTTTTCAGTGCAGCCAAGCAGGTAGGAAATTGTTCCAGATGATGGTTAAAACCCTTCATATTACCAAAAACAGTAGCATTTCTTTTAGTGCAACAGGGTAAGGGCACTGTACTTATCCACTCATTTCACAATACCACGTGCAGTGCTCATTACAAGGACTTCAGACTTGAGAAGTGAAATTACAACAACAACAAAAAAGAGCCCTGAGCTAGTAAATCAGATGCAGACTCATATGTGCATTTTGACCGCATCTTATAAGCAATTTTTTTTTTCTGCAAAGCTAGGCAGCCTACTCCCTAAATTGAAATAAGCAGTTTCATTGTTCCAGGGTCCCTCTTGAGCCTCTGGCTTGTAATTAGAATGGCTTATTTAAATTTGCTGAGGACTGTGGCTCCTGGAACCTTGTAATTGCAGTTTTTCTCCTGTGCCCCCTTGCCAGACTGCAATGAAAAGAGAGCTTGTAATTATATCCGAGGATGTAAAGTTAGGCCAGTGGGTAGAGCAACTTCAGTTTGGTTATTGACATCATAGAAACATAGAATATGACGGCAGAAAAGGGCCTACGGCCCATCAAGTCTGCCCACTCAAATAACCCTCCCCTCTAAGTTCTTCTTTGAAGTGAGCCCAAGTGTTGATCCCTTTTGATCTTAAAGTCAGTCACGTTACTGGCCTCAACTACCTGAAGTGGAAAATCATTCCAACGGTCGACCACCCTTTCGGTGAAGAAGTACTTCCTAGTGTCACCATGGAATCTCCCGCCCCTGATTTTCAGCGGATGCCCTCTTGTTGCCGTAGGGCCTGTAAGGAAGAAGATATCTTCTTCCACCTCAATGCGTCCAGTAACGTATTTGAACGTCTCTATCATTCACCCCTCTCTCTGCATTCTTCGAGAGAGTAAAGGTGCAACTTACCTAGTCGTTCTTCATAAGGGACATCCTTGAGCCCTGAGACCATCTTGGTGGCCAATCGTTGAACCGATTCCATTCTTAGCACATCTACACCTGAACTCTCTGAGCTCTCCCCTGGATTCTGAACAGGTTGCCAAAATTTGAACTAATTAGTCAATTGTGCATTAACAATCAATTGTTGAAATTAAAAAGCACACAATTGGCTGTAATTAGCAGGAGCATAGCTAGATCTGTTATTTTGGGTGGGCCCACAGTTATTTTGGGTGGGCCTTCCCAAACTACCCTCACTGCATAATTTGTCCTATGTCTTGCCCCCTCTCCTTCTGTGCTTGGATTTGGAATTTGTCACCACCCTCCCTGCCTGTGGCCTAGCAACTCCTCCCCCCCTCCCCCCTAAGTTAAACGGAAAAAAAACGCTGTTCAAAACGCTACTTTAAAAAATTTTAAGGTGCCTACTGGCGCTAGATTCGCACCTAACGCCATTGTAAGGTGTGGTTAGTGGAATAGATAGGGGGGGTGAAGGGGGTGGTCCCCTTAGGCATGGTCTTCCTATGGACATGGCACCCCTCTTCCTCTCTGCCCCCCCTCCCTTTGCCGCAGGTGCCCCCCCCTTGCCTTCCCCCATACCTTTTTTACATCCCCAGTGCTAGATTGTGGCTCACTGGTAGAGCTGTTGCATCTGCATCCAGAGGTCATGAGATCAACTCCCACTGCTGCTCCTTGTGACCCTGGGCAAGTCACTTAATCCCCTAGTGCCCAATGCTGTGAATGTCAGATTTGAAATGCCATAGCCACAAAAAGGCAGTATACAATTCCCCATTCCATTTCATCAAGCCCAGTATCCTATGGCCAACCCAGGTCCCAAGTACCTGGCAGAAACCCAAAGAGTATCAACATTCCAGAGCTGAGATTGTGATGTCATAATGCCTCATTCCACCAATGCCAAAGAGCCAACCTCATCAGTGATGTCACAATGGCTTGACTGTCCTATACTTGGCTCAAATAAGAACACAAGAATTGATGTACTGGGACAGACCAAAGGTCTACCAAGCCCAGTATCCTGTTTCCAACAGTGGCCAACTCTGTTCCCAAGTACCTGGCAGAAACCCAAAGAGTAGCAACATTCCAGAGCTGAGATTGTGATGTCATAATGCCTCATTCAACCAATGCCAAAGAGCCAACCTCATCAGTGATGTCACAATGGCTTGACTGTCCTATACTTGGCTCAAAAAAGAACACAAGAATTGATGTACTGGGACAGACCAAAGGTCTACCAAGCCCAGTATCCTGTTTCCAACAGTGGCCAACTCTGGTCCCAAGTACCTGGCAGAAACCCAAAGAGTAGCAACATTCCAGAGCTGAGATTGTGATGTCATAATGCCTCATTCCACCAATGCCAAAGAGCCAACCTCATCAGTGATGTCACAATGGCTTGGTTGTCCTATACGTGGCTCACTTTTACTACATTTTGATTTCTAGAGTGGTGCAGTATAGAGAATGACAAGGGGATAATTTTTTCCCTCTCCTCCAAAAGAATTAAATTTCCCCGTCCCATCCCATCCCCGCGGGTTTTGTCACTGCCCCATTCCTGTAAACTCTGCCTTAATCTCACAAGCCTCGAACACACATGATTTTAAAGTGTTTGAGGCTTGTGCAAATGAGGGGGGCGGAACTTGCAGGAATGGGGCAGAGGACAGGAAAAGAACTCACCGGGATGAGAAAATTAGTTTTTGCAGGGACGGGGACATTCTCTACACAGTAGATTCAATGCAGTTTACAACCTAATTAAGGAAACAGAAGAAACAGAGATAGAAAAAGGAAACTTAAGAAGCCATTTCAAATGTATCCAGGAAAAGCCGTGTTTAAATAAGGGCTTCTGAATTTAGTGTAAGATGCTTCTTGTCTGATGGGCTAACTTATTTCTGGATGGGTCTTGTCTGCCAGCAGCTTGTGTCTGGTTGGTTCCCATCTAGAGTAAAAAGAAAGACAGTGTGTCAAATTCCTTCCCCTCCCCCAGGCAGGGCTGAGATACCTTAAGTGATTCAGTGGCATCTGGTTCCAAATTTCCATAATGTTCACTAATACATAATACACAACCCAAAAGTGGCAAGGGGAGAGTGTGGCACAGTGGTTAAAGCTACAGCCTCAGCACCCTGAGGTTGTGGGTTCAAACTCATGCTGTTCCTTCTGATCCTGGGGAAGTCACTTAAACCCGCGCCCCCCCCCCCCAATTGCCCCAAATATATTAGATAGATTGTGAGCCCACCAGGATAGACAGGGAAAAATGCTTGACTACTTGAATTAATTCATGTAAACCACTCTGAGCTCCCCTGGGAGAACATTATAGAAAATTGACTAAATAGTGTGACGAGTTTCAGTCTCTGATAAGCAGTGCTTGTATTGTGACATCATAATGCCCCTTTCCACCAATAAGAGCCAACCTCATCAGTGATGTCACAATGGCTTGGCTCACTTTTGCTACCTTTTGATTTCTAGAGTGGAGCAGTGGTTAAAGCTTCAGCCTCAGCACCCTGAGGTTGTGGGTTCATACTCATGCTGTTCCTTCTGACCCTGGGGAAGTCACTTATACCCATGCACCCCCCCCCCCCACCAATTGCCCCAAATATATTAGGTAGATTGTGAGCCCACCAGGGAAAAATGCTCGAGTAGCTGAATTAATTCATGTAAACCGTTCTGAGCTCCCCTGGGAGAACAGTATAGAAAATTGACTAAATAGTGTGATGAGTTTCAACCTCTGATAAGCAGAGCTGATACTGTGACGTCATAATGCCTCATTCCCCCAATAAGAGCCAACCTCATCAGTGATGTCACAATGGCTTGAATGCCCTTTACTTGGCTCACTTCTAATACATTTTGATTTCTAGAGTGGCGCAGTGGTTAAAGCTACAGCCTCAGCACCCTAAGGTTGTGGGTTTGAATCCCACTCTGCTCCTTGTGACCCTGGGCAAGTCACTTAATCCCCCCATCGCCCCAGGTACATTAGATAGATTGGGAGCCCACCAGGACAGACAGGGAAAAATGCTCGAGTACCTGAATTAATTCATGTAAACCGTTCTGAGATCCCCTGGGAGAACGGTATAGAAAACTGAATGAATAAATAAATAAATAAATAAAAGTAAGTAGGAATAATGAGGGAGAGAAGGAACAAGTCAGATGGAACTGATAATACTGATAGAATCAACAGCACAGCAAGGAAAGCACCTGAAATGAAGTGCAGTTGGTCTCAAGAAGGACATGTTCTTGATGACCCAATAGGAGCCATTTTTAAGCTGTACTCCATCATCTGAAACGCCCCCATTGGTCAACAAATTCAACAGCCATCAGTTAGGGGGAAACGGAAAGGGACTTGTATACCGCCTTGTGGCTACACATTCAAAGTGGTTTACACATATCCAGGCACTCATTTTGTACCTGGGGCAACGGAGGATGAAGTGACTTGCCCACGGGGGAGCAGCGCTGGGATTTGATCCCATGACCTCAGGGTGCTGAGGCAGCAGCTAGATCAATACCATCAGAAGAAATCGTTCTTTCTTCCAGTACGGTTATTTTTTTTTGTTAATTGTCTTTATTAACAATTGCAAAGGGAACATACAACCAGGATCAGAGTAAGCATAAAAGACATATCAGGCAGAAAAACAGCACTTGAAAACTATAACAGCAAAAGGTGCTCAGTACAAGAACCCAATGTCCAGTACGGTTATGATATGACCTTGGGTCACGATACTGCTCACACAGTACAAGTCTGGTTCGTGTTGAACATAAGAAGAACATAAGAAGTTGCCTCCACTGGGTCAGACCGAGGTCCATCTCGCCCAGCGGTCCGCTCCCGCGGCGGCCCATCAGGTCCGCGACCTGTGAAGTGGTTTCTGCCTACTTCTATAACCTACCTCAAGTTATATCTGTACCCCTCTATCCCCTTATCCTCCAGGAACCTATCCAAACCCTCCTTGAACCCCTGTACAGAGTTCTGGCCTATCACATCCTCCGGAAGCGCGTTCCATGTGTCCACCACCCTCTGGGTAAAAAAGAACTTCCTAGCATTTGTTCTAAACCTGTCCCCTTTCAATTTCTCCGAGTGACCCCTAGTGCTTGTGGCTCCCCTCAGTTTGAAGAATCTGTCCTTATTTACTCTCTCTATGCCCTTTAGGATTTTGAAGGTTTCTATCATGTCCCCTCTAAGTCTCCTCTTCTCCAGGGAGAACAGCCCCAGCATTTTTAACCTGTCAGCGTATGAAAAATTTTCCATACCATTTATTAGTTTAGTTGCCCTCCTCTGCACTCCCTCGAGTATCGCCATGTCCTTCTTGAGGTACGGTGACCAGTATTGAACACAGTACTCCAGGTGCGGGTGCACCATTGCGCGATACAGCGGCATGATGACTTCCTTCATCCTGGTTGTAATACCTTTTTTGATGATGCCCAGCATTCTGTTTGCTTTCTTTGAGGCTGTCGCACATTGTGCCAATGGTTTCAGTGATGTGTCGACCATCACCCCCAGATCGATAATCTGCCAGATACTTGTGACAGCGCGTTCAACGCGCTGAAACACGGCCTTGATGAGTTTTTGCGTGTTTTATGAGGACCAATAGATGTGGTATGCTTCAGGAAGAACCTGTATTTGCCGAATCTACAATAAACACAGATTATTCATTAAGCATTAGCACATGGCCATTAATTAAAACAATGGAAAACTGTCCATATACTGCTCCAGTAGAAATGGCCTTAGAATACTGGAAAAACCTGATGCTAAGGCTCTTTTTTACCGCAGCTTAGTAAATACATAGGTGCTGAAGTTCATTTACCCACCTTTTACAATCTCATAGCACATGTTTTAGCAACTCCGATGCTCATAGGAATTCTATTAGTGTCAGAGTTGTTACTGCCATGGCTGGCGCTAAAAACTGCGCTATGGTGTTTAGTTTCTTAGGCACTTACCCTCAGAATTGGTTTATTTTACCACTGCGAATGAGGTGTCTGGCGAGATCCTTGATCCAGTATTGTACAGAGTTGCAGAAATGTCACCCCTCCCCACTAGAATCTAACCCATACTCACCCGTGCCATGCTAAGGTCCATTCAATCCCTACAGCTTTCTAGGCTAAGAGCAAAATCCGGATTAAAAAAAAAGGTTTGGATAAGTTACTGGAGGAAAGGTCCATAGTCTGCTATTGAGATAGAATGGTGGACCATCAATCTGACCTAGTATGGTTATCCTTATGCTCTTATCTTCCAGTTGCATTGCAAGAAAGTATGCGCACCTCTACCAAAACTCTGGGGGAACTGATCTCATAAAACGCACTAGGCTTTGTGGACAACTTAGGCCATAGTCGGTCATTGAGAAAGACATGGGGGAAGCCACTGCTTATCCTGGATCAGTAGCATGGAATGTTGCTACCCTTTGGGATTCTAGAATCTTGTTACTCTCTGGTGTTCTGGAATCTTGCTATTCCTTGGGCTTCTGTATGGAATGTTGCTACCCTTTGGGATTCTAGAATCTTGTTACTCTCTGGTGTTCTGGAATCTTGCTATTCCTTGGGCTTCTGTATGGAATGTTGCTACCCTTTGGGATTCTAGAATCTTGTTACACTCTGGGATTCCGGAATCTTGCTATTCTTTGGGATTCTGTATGGAATGTTGCTGCCCTTTGCGATTCTAGAATCTTGTTACACTCTGGGATTCCGGAATCTTGCTATTCTTTGGGATTCTGTATGGAATGTTGCTGCCCTTTGCGATTCTAGAATCTTGTTACTCTCTGGGATTCTGGAATCTTGCTATTCCTTGGGCTTCTGTATGGAATGTTGCTACTCTTTGGGGGTTCTAGAATCTTGTTACTCTCTGGGATTCAGGAATCTTGCTATTCCTTGGGTTTCTGTATGGAATGTTGCTGCCCTTTGGGATTCTAGAATCTTATTACTCTCTGGGATTCTGGAATCTTGCTATTCCTTGGGCTTCTGTATGGAATGTTGCTGCCCTTTGGGATTCTAGAATCTTATTACTCTCTGGGATTCTGGAATCTTGCTATTCCTTGGGCTTCTGTATGGAATGTTGCTACTCTTTGGGGGTTCTAGAATCTTGTTACTCTCTGGGATTCTGGAATCTTGCTATTCCTTGGGATTCTGTATGGAATGTTGCTACTCTTTGAGGTTCTAGAATATTGTTTCTGTTTGGGATTCCGGAATTTTGCTATTCCTTGGGTTTCTGTATGGAATGTTGCAACTCTTTGAGGTTCTAGAATATTGTTTCTGTTTGGGATTCCGGAATCTTGCTATTCCTTGGGCTTCTGTATGGAATGTTGCTTCTCCTTGGGTTTTGGCCAGGTATTAGGGACCTGGATTGGCCACCGTGAGAACGGGCTACTGGGCTTGATGGACCACTGGTCTGACCCATTAAGGCTATTCTTATGTTCACCTAATTTAAATCCCATGTAATCACATTTAAAAATGTATGAAATAGAATTACTTTCCCATTTAGAAATATGCACATGCCATCTTCTCCTCCTTAGCTAAGTGAAAATCAGTATTCACCATCGAAAATAAAGGCTTTTGCTATAGGCATTGCCACATCTTTCATCATGGAAACTGTGATTCAGCAATTGGCAGAGGGACTGTTTGGTCTCTTCTCATAAAGAGAGGAAACTTCTAAAGCCTCTTATTAAAAGTGCTGGATAGTCACTGATGCAACACACCTGGGCCTCATCTCATCTTTTTCTGACAATGAGAACGGAATTCAATTAGTTTCAGATGTGCAAAACATAATTCTTCATCGAGCTGATTAATATAGGTGCAGCCAAAACGCCCACCTTTTTGAAGTTTATTTCTTTTAAAATGTTTTATGCCCCACCCAGAAACACAAAATGACGTGGAATAGACTCTAGGCAGGGGTGTCAAAGTCCCTCCTCGAGGGCCGCAATCCGGTTGGGTTTTCAGGATTTCCCCCATGAATATGCAGGAGATCTATTAGCACACAATGAAAACAGTGCATGCAAATAGATCTCGTGCATATTCATGGGGGAAATCCTGAAAATCCAACTGGATTGTGGCCCTCGAGGAGGGACTTTGACACCCCTGCCTAGAGTCTACTCTATTCCACGTCAATTGAGTGCAGGACAAAAGCGCTCCAACAAAGACACGCTGACAATTGCACGCAGGGTGTATGCGCGCTGCTGGTCCCGCTGCTGTAAACCCGTAATGTAAGTCCTCGTGCTCCCGTTGGGGGGGGGGGAGGCGTGTGGGAACACTCCTCCCACACACACTACACTGAAAAACTCCTGAGCACCGAAAACTGAACAGAAAATGGAGGGTCTTTGACACCCCTGCTCTAGAGGATAATTTAAATTTTCAATAAGGAATTTCTGCATTGTTTTTAATTACCTCTGCTGAGCACCAGAGATGGTGCAAGATTCCTTGTAATCCCCAGTAAGTATTACAGGTCAGTTTCAACCTTGAGAAAGGGATCTTTGAAGCCCACAGATGTGCATTTTATGCCGCTGATTAGGCCATAAGGGTATCATTTCGATTCTTAGACTTTCTTATTCTTTTTAGCTGGTGAGGGAAAGCAGAAAGGGTTCAAGTTTCAAGTTTATTAGAAATTTGATGAATCGCTTATACATAATTTACTAAGCGAATTACATTAAAATCCAAAATATGCATACAACATACAATTTAAAAATGCAACTAATAAAAAAAAAGGGTTGGACGAACTGACCAACAGACAAAACTGAGTACGACGGGAGTGAAGGGGTAAAGTTACAAAATTAATAATTTTGAAAAGAAGGGAACAATAAAGGGGAAAAAAAACATAAGGAGGGGTATCTATTTTTTTTTTTTTTTCTTTCTTTTATTTTTGATTTTTTTGGTAAAGAGTCTACTGCACTGTATATATTCCAATCAGAGGGTAAAAGCATCTTTGAACAAGAAGGTTTTTAAGTTATTTTTAAAACGGCTAATGTCTTTTTCATCTCTTATGTAATGGGGTAGGGAGTTCCAGACTTGGGGGGTTACTATTGAAAACATATCATGGCGTCTAGTGCCAATCACTTTTAAAGAAGGGACTACCAGGAGACCTTGGGCCGTAGAACGAAGAGAGCGGGATGTGTTATACGGAATAAGTATCCTATTTATAAATTGCGGCTTGCTTGTAGATAAGGTTTTAAATACTAAGAGTAGAATTTTAAAGGTAATGCGATGATTAATGGGAAGCCAGTGTGACTCGACCAGGAAAGGAGTTACATGATCATATTTTTTACCGTTGTGAATAAGTTTAACGGCAAGGTTTTGAATTATCTGTAAACGTTTCTTTTCTTTTTGAGTAATGTTTAATAGTAATGAATTACAATAGTCTAGTTTGGCAGGGAGGGCAACTCCGGTCCTCGAGGGCCGTAATCCAGTCGGGTTTTCAGGATGTCCCCAATGAATATGCATTGAAATCAGTGCATGCACATAGATCTCATGCAGATTCATTGGGGAAATCCTGAAAACCCGATTGGATTCTGGCCCTCGAGGACCGGAGTTGCCCATGTCTGGGCTAACGCATTCCCAGTCTTGATCAGAACCTCAGTGCTATTTACTGCAAAATCTCGCGACACCTTCTCAATATGAGCAATGGAATAATAAGAAAGGTGTGTGGGGGGGGAGCGGTCTGCCCCTGGCCCGGTGTTTGTAAGGGGCGGTCTTTCCGTCCGTCCGTCCCCCCCCCCGGTGCATGCGCCCCCTCCCTTCCCTCACTCCTCTTTAACTTTCCCTGCACGAGCAGCATTACGAACTTGCTGCTGGCGTCGGTGTCACCGCTCTCTGACGTCACTTCTGGGAAGTGACATCAGAAGGATACCGATGGTGGCCGGACAGTCACAAGTACCTGGCGGATCTCAGAAAGTAGATCTGTTTCTTATGGCTCCTTTCCAGCCAGGTATAAGCACTGATTTTTCCAAGACACCAGGCAGGAATTGTTTGATCTTTCTCTCTCTTTTTTTTTTCTTCCAGGAACCTGTCAGAATCTCTTTTTCATGCTGATGTGTGAGTTGCTTTAACATGTATGATTGTTTAACACTGTTTAATAAACTGGAAAGAGAGGGATTTATGTATGGATATTTGTGTAAATTTCATACTGGTCCCAAAATGCTTGGGAGGTGGAAACGTGCTTTGTAAAGACCCCCATAGTTAGCTCATTATTTTCGACATACACTTCTCCCTCCGTATTCGCTGTGATAGGGGATTAACAGAACCGCAAATATTGAAAAACCGCAAATAACTTCTTTTATATGTTATTTGCTGTTTTCTATTAAAAACCATTGTGAATTTGGTGAAACCGCGAATAACATGGTGGGAGACCTGGCCGGTTTCTGAAGGAGAGGCAAAACACGGTGAAGAAAGTGCTGGGAATCGGTGATTTTCTCTGTAAACACTTAGAATCAGCGATTTCTCTATGCAAGCTGACATAATTTGGGGGGGAGGAGCCAGCAAGCTAAAAAAACGTGAATAATCGAAACCGCGAATGCTGAAACCGCAAATACGGAGGGAGAAGTGTACAATGAACTGGCTTGAGAAGAGTGAGTTAGGTTACAGATTACATCTTGCTAGATTTCACATTCTTTCCCAGGGCACTGGTGGAATGTGGATTTATTTCCTTTAATCAAGTAGAATAAAGCATGTGCCACGTGTAATAACCCTCCGTACCTAGGTTTGACCTTTGAATACCACATACGAATTGCACACACAGGCGATCATTGTTCTGTGGCTCTGGTACAGTTGAAAATCAAATTCTCCAGCTCATTAGTTTTGTTCTTGGTTGTGGTTTTTTTTTTAATTTTTTTTTAAGTACAGTACTTTTATTAGGTGCCTTATAATTTGGGGCCAAATAGGGAGTGGCACTGGGATATTGGAAGCACTGTAAAAGTCAAAAACAAAACAGCAAACCCTATACTGGAGGAACCAGGTAAAAGCAGGATCCTGGACCTGCTCAATCACATCATGAGGGATCTAGTTTTATTCCGGACTCTGTGTCCAGCTTGTGATTTTGTTTGGCTGCTGGGCACCCTCATTCTTTAGTCAGTCACTTTTTGCACTAGTTGTGTCACCAATTGCACATGGTGATGTCCTAGGATGATTGTGACAGCTGTGGCACTGAGGACTCCCCATGCTTGCCAGGGCTGTCTCTCCCCCCTCACTCGATTTGGGTTAGGGAGACTTTTTCTCCTGCCTAATTTCAGTATAGCTCTGTTGGGTTTTTTCTTGTTACAATCACATCATGGAACATGAAAGGTCCAGAAGGGAAAACTCGCTGTGGCACGGTTGCATCACTCTTCCAAGAACATAAAGCCAAATCCACCACTAGGAAACTGCCACACTGGATGAAGAAGGTAAAGAAAGGCTGGCCGGGGTCCTGCATCCTTGGACGAGACTCAGAGCGCCCGACTTCTAATTGGCTGTGCGCATTCCAAAGGGGCGGGCTCAGAACGTGGCCCGGGAGTGAAGGGGCGGGTTCAGAACGTGGCCCGGGAGTGAAGGGGCGGGCTCAGAACCTGGCCCGGGAGTGGGGGCAGGATCGGGAGTGAAGGGGGCGGAATCAGAGTGGAAGTGGGCGGGGCCAAGGCTTCGCTGCCGGGGACCGACGAGGCTTCCCGGCCACACGTGGCGATCGGACCGATGAAGCGCTGATTTTTCCTCGCCTCTCACCATGGACCTGGCTCGGTTCTCCCGGACTGTGGCCCCGCTCGGCTTCTTCGTGGTGGGCCTGCTGCCCTCCGTGCTGGGGCTGGACTTCGGCTATCACTCCTCGGAATCCCTGGAAAAGTTCTTGAAGGCAGTGAATCAAAACTACCCGTCCATAACGCACTTGCACAGCATCGGGAAGTCGGTGGCAGGTAAGTGCGATGTTCGAAATCTGCGCGTAAAAGTGCGCGCAAATAGCCCCCGCTAGAGGCGGGATGGGGACTTGTAGACCGCCTTTTTGTAGTTTTACTCAAAGCATTTTCCCAGTGGGCTCACTGGGGCAGCGGAGGATGAAGTGACTTGCCCAGGGTCACAAGGAGCAGCGCGGGATTTGAACCCACATCCTCACGCCCTGGATATATTTTGTGCTAATTCCGACTTTTGGAATATGATTTGTGGATTCCAGTATCCAGGATCCCAGAAAGTAGATCTGTTTCTTATGGCTCATTTCCAGCCAGGTAAAAACACTGATTTTTCCAAGACACCTGGCTGGGATTGTTTGATCTTTCTCTCTCTCTCTTTTTTTTTTTCCTTCCAGGAACCTGTCAGAATCTTCTTTTTTTTTAATCTAATCTAATCTAGTCTTCAATTTTTATACCAGGTCATCTCCCAGCGGAGCTCGAATCGGTTTACAAGTAATTAAAGACCACCAGAAAAGGAACAAGAGCATAACAGAAAATAAATGTTGTAGAGTTTCCAAATTTATTAAAATTTTGATGAAACGCAAATCAAAACTTCTAAGCGTTTTACAGTTTATAATTAAAAAAGGGAGAGACAATAAACGAATAATTACTCACAAAACAACACATGACCAACGAAACAGTAGGAAAATGGAGAGAACTACAAATTAAAAGTAAAGAATACAAAGAAGGTAAACCACAATGGGGGAACTAGGGAGCAAAGATCTGACTCTGGCTATTAACAGTCAAATCCATCTTTAGATTTCCCTTGATTTTATCTAAGTTGTTTTCTGCCCTAATACAAAGAGGTAAGGAATAGAGAATGGCACGGTGGCAATTAACTGCGGCTAAAGAGGTAAGGAATAGAGAATGGCACGGTGGCAATTAACTGCGGCTAGCCGCAGCTAACCTGCCGAAATGGGGGGGGGAAGTGCTCACTGCGGGCACAAGGACAAGGCCATCCACCGCCCAATGGAGCGGCGGCCCCCCCTCCCCCCCTACCTGCGGCCAAATCTATCTCCCTCCCCCTTATCTTCATGGCGTTTTCGTAAAAAACTTACTGAAGCCGGAAGTTGCGTCAGAGGAGAAGCTTCCACCCCCACACACGCGGCTGCAGGCAGGCAGGCTTCGCCGGCTTCAGTAAGTTTTTTACAAAAGCGCCATGAAGGTAAGGGGGAGGGAGATAGATTTGGAGGGAGGGAGGGGGCCGCGTGCCTTCCCTCCCTTAAGTTTCAATTATTTACTATTGCACAACGAAGGTAAGGGGGAGGGAGGGAGATAGATTTGGCCGGAGGGAGGGAGGGGGGCCGCGTGCTTTCCCTCCCTTAAGTTTCAATTATTTACTAATGTGCCACAAAGGTAAGGGGGAGGGAGATAGATTTGGCCGGATGGAGGGAGGGGGGCCGCGCGTCTTCCCTCTCAAGTTTCAATTATTTACTAACGTGCCACAAAGGTAAGGGGGAGGGAGATAGATTTGGCCGGAGGGAGGGAGGGGGCCGCGCGCCTTCCCTCTCTTAAGTTTCAATTATTTACTAATGCGCTGCAAAGGTAAGGGGGAGGGAGGGAGATTCTCAGGCCGCTGAAGGGCGATGAGGTGGTGAGAGGGAAGGATGGATGCTGCGGGGACGGGGAGGTGAACGGGATGGCGGGGACGGGGTGGTGAAGGGGCCGGTGGTCCAGTGACGGGGACAGATTTTTTTCCCTATGTCATTCTCTAGTAAGGAATTCTATATTGTAGGGGCCATAATTGCGAACGAGGTAGCCCGACGTGTGCTGATAATTTTCAAAGATGATATATGAAGTAGATACTGAGAAGAGGATCATGTGGAATAAGAAGTTTATGGATAAAGGCCCGTTCTTTGGTGGTTTGAGCCTTGAAAAAAAGGATAGCTATTTTATATATTGTACGGTGTGAAATTGGCAATCAGTGACCTGTTTTTAGTAGTGGAGTGACATGGTCGAATTTCTTTTTGTTTGTAATAATTTTTATGGCCATGTTTTGTATCAATTGCAGTCGTTGGATATCTTTTTTGGTAGATACTCTTATACAATGCATTACAGCAATCAATTCATTGAATCTTTAGGTAAACTGTTCAAGTATTGTGTAAATAATAAAGTTTTATGGACTTTACGAAATTGTTGTAACTGACAGAGTCATTTCTACCAGTTTATAAGCGAAAGATTGACTGAGTTTCCCGGCCGATTTAATTCCTCAAATAACAAGATCTAAGGATATTCCAGTATGGTCAAATATATTTTTATTGAGCAATCAAGAAAACATCAAGGTAACACAACAATACAAACCAGCTCAAAGTGCAAAAGAGCCCCCCAATAAACCTCCCCCCCCCAAAACCCCAACCAACCCCCCCCCCCCCAATACCCACCCCCGGGTCCTCCTTCCAAACACAAAGTAACAAAGAATCAGAATATCAAATTATACAGGAAAAGGCACAAAAAGGTAAGTACAAACACATACTTCAATTAAGTATCCGGCTACGAGCCAGAGGGGTCAATGTAGTCCAAAAAGGCTCCCAAGTGGTCTGGAAAAGACGACCCCGGCGAGAAGACAAATCAGGCACATCCCGTCGCTCCCACATCAAGAGAGCAATCATACGGCTCCTCCAAAGGGAATAGTCCGGAGCCTCAGCTTCAAGCCATTTCAGCAGGATGCATTTCAAAGCAATCAGAATAGACCACTTGAGGAAAGCTGCAACTCCTTTAGTACGTGGAAAATAGTGAGGAAGGGCCCCAAATAAAACCAGAGGGGAACTGCGAATAGTGACATGCCAAAGAGTTTCCACAAAAGCAAATATAGCAGTCCAAAAAAGCTGCACCTGAGGACAAGTCCAAAACATATGTCCCAAGCTGGCTTCCGGAGCCTGACAACGAAGGCAGGCTGTGTGAGGACGAAAGTGAGCCAAATGAGCCCTTTTGGGAGAAATATACAAACGAAAAATCAGTTTAAAATGTTGCTCCCAAAAGGTAGTGTATTTACGAAAAGCAGGCAGTCTACGGACAGCCTGAAGGAGTATATCAGAAGGCAAATCAACAGCAAGATCACCTGACCAAGCATCTCGCAGCCGAGAGTGGTCAAACAAAGGGCATTCATCCTTCAAGTGGCGGTGATGAAACTTGAGAGGGACCGGTTGTTGAGAACCAAGGGTAAAGGCGTAGACAAAGTCTCATGACAAGAGGCCTGCAGGGAGCTAGAAGGTAAGGAAGAGATGTAATGATGGATTTGCATGTAAGCAAAATAGTCAGTAGGAGGGAGACCAAATTCTGTTTTCAACTGAGTAAAAGATTTAGGGATGCCTGTATCAGTAACCAATTGAAATAGATAGTGAATGCCCTTTGTTTCCCACCGAGCAAAACTCGGCCCATCAATCCCAGGCAAGAAAGAGCCATTGAAACGGATAGGCAGGAAGGGAGAGACAGAAGGAGAAAGAGAATGAAATTTGCAGACCCAACGCCAAACCTTCCGCAAGGGTCTATGTAAAGCTTTCATGGAAAGAGACTCAGGTTCAAGAGAAGGGATAGAATGAATATAGGCACTAAAATTGGTAGATCGAAAACAGGAAAGTTCCAGAGAAGAGTTAGTAAACGCCGAAGTACCCCTAAAGAGATCATTAATGTGCCTCATTCCACAACCAATAGTCAAATATCGGAGATTCAATAAGCCCAAGCCACCTCTGTACCAGGGAGTCGCCGCCCGCTTATAAGGCAAATGAGGTCGCTTACCAGCCCATAAAAATTTTTGGACCATTCGCTCCAGTCGGTGCTCGTCACGATACGTCAAATAAAGTGGAAGGACCTGAAAAACATAAAGCCAACAGGGGACCAAAAGCATATTATACAAGTGTACGCGACCCAAAAGTGAGAAAGGAAGAGTCTCCCAAAGGTGCAACTTATTTTGTAAAGTCTGAAACAACGGTGTTACATTTAACCGGTACAAACTAGATAAGTCCATCGGAATGTGAACCCCCAAGTACCACAAAGTAGAATCAGCCCAACGAAGAGGGAAAACACCCCTCCACGAAGTTCTTAAATCTGGTGGAAAAGGTAAAGCCAAAGATTTATCAAAATTGAGAGACAGCCCCGAATAGAAACCAAATTCAGAGATGAGATCCAAAGCTGCAGGGAGAGAAACTTCAGGACGGGTAAGGATCAGAAACATGTCATCCGCATACGCCAGAGTCTTAAGTTGAAAGTCACCAACAGAAAGACCCCTGACCTCTTCGAACCCCCGAAGTGTGCATAACAAAGGTTCCAAAGAAAGCAAGAACAGAAGAGGGGAAAGAGGGCAACCCTGTCGGGTACCTCGAAAGGATATTCCAGTATAAAGTGACCAAAGTGCCAAATATTCCATAGAGAAGCTTAAAAATGAGGCAGGCGCATTTAAGCTCTTCATCCACTGTAGTGGTGCCTTCTCCCATCTCGCCTAGGCCTTCCTCCTGGGTTGGTCGGGTACATTTCTCCAGCCCTGGGACCTCCACATGTTGTTGGTGGGCTTCCTCGATGAATCTCTCAAGTTCTTCGATCTCTTCGCTGGCACTGGATTCCACAAGCAACTTCTCCTGTTTGGTGGGTTCTTCCTTATAGGTGAGGGGTTCTTCTAGTTCTCTCACTGTTCCCTACAACAGTCGGATGTTCTGTTTCAGGCTGACCGGCTCCCTGCATCGACTGCAAATGTATGCCCTAATCCCCGAGGGGAGGTAGTCATACATGTTGCATCCGGTGCAGAAGACTGGAAAGCCCATCTTCTGGCTTCCATGGGCGATCATTTCCTGCTTCCCTTCTGAGTTGTTTGGACTTTTATGAGCCTTCTCTCTCTGTCGGCTGTATGTGGCCTGACTTCCTGTCTGCTGTTTCCCTGTTAGTTGCCGGTCTGCTGGTTTGTGATGAGTGCTTGTTCTAGGTGTGTGTTCTGTGTGTGTGTGTGTGCAAGAAGTGATCCCTGTAGTGTGCGGCTAGGTAAAAATAAGCCTTGTAACTTATGTTTTGGGTCTCTCTCTTGGCGACCTAGCTTCCTGGCTCCTTCGCAAAGGCGCTCTCGTTAAGGCGAGCGCCTTTGCCGCTCACCTTTGCCCTCCGCCGAACGGCTGTGCGGCGTTGGCTCGCCTCCTTTTAAGGGAGGAGTCCGGGCTAGGCTGCTCTGACGCGGTGGGGGTGGGCGGAGCTACCTCTCGCCACTGCCCCTTACTTCCTGATCCCTTTCTGACTCTCCTCTGCCTCCCCTTCGTCTCCTCTCCGCTCCTCTCACAGCTCTCCTCGGCTCCTAAGCTCCTCTCCTGCCTCTGCTCCGCTCGGGACCACGCGCCGCCGGTTCACCTCCTTATAAGGGGGGAGTCCGCGCTAGGCTGCTCTGACGCCGTGGGGGTGGGCGGAGCTACCTCTCGCCGCTGCCCCTTACTTCCAGATCCCTTGCTGACTCTCCTCTGCCTCCCCTTCGCCTCTGCTCCTCTCGCAGCTCTCCTCGGCTCCTAAGCTCCTCTCCTGCCTCTGCTCCGCTCGGGACCATGCACCGCCGGCTCACCTCCTTTTAAGGGGGGAGTCCGGGCTAGGCTGCTCTGACGCGGGGGTGGGCAGAGCTACCTCTCGCCGCTGCCCCTTACTTCCCGATCCCTTGCTGACTCTCCTCTGCCTCCCCTTCGCCTCTGCTCCTCTCGCAGCTCTCCTCGGCTCCTAAGCTCCTCTCCTGCCTCTACTCCGCTCGGGACCACGCGCTGCCGACTTGCCTCCTTTTAAGGGGGGAGTCTGGGCTAGGCTGCTCTGATGCGGTGGAGTTGGGCGGAGCTACCTCTCGCCGCTGCCCCTTACTTCCCGATCCCTTGCTGACTCTCCTCTGCCTCCCCTTCGCCTCCTCTCCGCTTTTCTCGCAGCTCTCCTCGGCTCCTAAGCTCCTCTCCTGCCTCTACTCCGCTCTTATGTTCTTAATAAAGCTTTCTCAACAGAGGAGAGACATGTTCGTACTTTCTCTTCCCAAAGATGAGTTTAGCTGCCATATTCTGTATTAACTGAAGTCTTCTTAAACTACCCTGTTTTATACCTAGATAAACAGAATTACAATAATCCAACTGGGCAAGTCCAATAGACTGTACCAGCACTGAAAAATGATCTTGATGAAATAATGATCTAACTTTCCTTAACATACGTAGACTAAAAAAACATTTTTTACCAAAGAATTTATCTGTTCATGAAATGGTAGTGATGAGTCCAGCACTCTGGAAGAAAAATCTATCTAACAAAATACCTATTTTTAGTGTGACAGAGACAGGGAGATTTCCCAATTTTGACCCAACCCAGCGTTCAGTTTCATTTGAATGGAAAGTGCCCACATTTGAAGTTTGGAAATGCAACAGTCTATACTTGAGACTAAGGGCCTCTTTTTTTCCATTTCCGTTCCAATTTTCTGCACCCCTGTTTTAGTTCACGGTGGTATGATGTATACCAGGGTGCCTTCCGCACATAATTCACTGATTTCCTTCCATTCCTTCGATATATTTTCTGACGGTTTGTCAGGAGAAATACATGGTAATACTTTTTAACAAGATGGACCAGAAAAGGTTAGAACAGATCTTTTTCTTAATAGTTACCATTCGTTTCTGTTGTACATAATCATTAATAGGGGACATAAAGATTGGAAGATAGAATTCCCCAAGAAGGTGGTCCGACCAGGGAACCCTCCGCCAACGGACCTCATCTAGCCCAGTTTGTTGATACGTAAAATCCGTAAAACTGATGAGCTGTATCATGTGATCTTTTTCATGTGTAATGGCTTTTGTAGGTAGTGATAAACTCAGAGAGTTCAGCAATGAGACAAAATCTAAGGTATCTTTGTTGATAGTGTCTAACCATGAAAGACCAGGTGGACTCCTTAATCAGAAAGGGTTTCTTCACTCTCTGGAAACTCAGATCCATTAAAGCTTATTTGGATACGTCGGCATTCAGAACCCTGGTCCAATCCCTCGTACTAAGTCAACTTGAGTACTGTAACATCGCCTACTTAGCCATTTCCCCCAAAAATATGTGTACAACTATACAAAAATACGTGTACAACTAATGCAAAATGCAGCGGTCAGATTAATCTTCGACCTAAAGAAATTCGATCATGTATCACCCTACTACCGGCAGTTACATTGGCTACCGATGGAAGCACGCATAAAGTTTAAATTCGCCTGCTTCTGCTTTAAAGCGCTAAACGGACTTGCCCCTAAATACATAATTGACCTTTTCTCCTTCTCTGCCAACAGACACAAGAGAAGCTCTCATTCCTACTTCGTTTCCCCCCCAGTTAGAGGTTGTAAACTGAAAAAACACCACGAACACCTTCTTTCACATCGAGCAGCATCGTGGGGTAAAGACCTAGATCAACTGCTTTCGCCCACTACTTATGAGGAATTCAGAAAACGTCTAAAAACTCAACTGTTCCTAAAGTATCTAGACAACTGACCCACTCTTCTTCTTTCTCCTCTGTCCTATTAATCACTTTCTCCTCAACGACGCATTTTCGGTCCTATTAACTCTCCTCTTCTCCCCTCTTAAATTCAATCAATTTGTACCTCGCTTAATCTAATGTAAACCGCATAGAACTTAACGGTATTGCTGTATATAAACTGTTATTATTATTAAGTGTAAGTTAATATCTCCAATAATCAACAGCCTTGGCACTTCAACAGAGCTGTTTTAATGTTGGAGATCCATCCTATAGAATCCTTCCAAGACACAGAGGGACGATATAACAACAATATTCCTAATGGATCCTGAGATAAATCATCTTTGAATGACACTATCATATAATCAAGTTCAGGGTGGTAGGCTTTGTCTACAAGAGAGACATTAAGAATGACCTGAAAATCAGCCCCAATCCCCCCACCCCGTTTATCCATCCTAGAGGTAAAAATACTATGGAAACCTTGTGGACAGAGCTCATTTTGAATAAAAAAAAAAAAAAATCCCTCTGATCAATCCAAGTCTTGGTGATAAACATTAGACCAGGGTCAGTGTCTAAAAGTAAATCCTTAATAATCTGTTACTTATTGCACACCGATCTGGCATTACAATTAAGTGCTGTACAGGAGTAAGAGATTCAGTGTACAGATTTGACTTCCTATTAGATGGTGATGTGTTTAATTGTATTGTTTTATTGTTTGTGCACTTGATGTAAGATTGAAAACGAATAAAGAATTTGAAAAAAAAAAAAAAAAGATGGTGAGACAGACTTACCTAAGTGCATTTTGATTCCTTCCAAAAACTAGTCTTCTACGGTCATTTTTTCTATTTCCAACAATCACTGTTCTGTTAGTTGCTTTAACATGTATGATTGTTTAATAATCTGGAAAGAGACGGATATATGTATGTACATTTGTGTAAATTTCATGCTGGTCCCAAGACAGGTATCGTAATACAGAAAGGATGCACTTTGACCTTCGCCCTTTCTCCAGCCAGTAGGACAGCCAGAACAGCACAGCATGTGTCTGATAGCGCTATGGAAATCATAGAATAGTAGTAGTAACTAGGGGCTATATTTTGAAATAAATGCTCAAAAGGGAAATATGGTAGAAATGTTTAAATTCTTATGTGGTATAAATGAGCACGAGTCGAGTCTCATTTGAAAGGAATGAGAGGGCATGGGATGAAGTTAAGAGCTGATAGGCTCAGGAGTAAACTAAGGAAAGGGTGGTAGATGTGTGGAATAGTCTCCTAGTAGAGGTGGTGGAGACAAAGACTGTGTCTGAATTCAAGAAATCGTGGGACAGACATGTTGGATCTCTTAGGGAGAGGAGGTGGTGGTGGTAGTGGATGGACAGAATGGATGAGCTATTTGGCCTTTATCTGCTATCATGTTTCTATGAGCATAAAGCTCTATGACCTCACAATGCATGTCGTAAGAGCTTTAGCCTATAGGGAGAGGAAGAGATAGTAGATGCTGCGAATAGGCAGACTGGATGGGCCATTTGGCCTTTATCTGCCATCATGTTTCTCTGTTTCTATCACCATAAAGTTCTATGACCTCACAATGCAGGTGTAAAGAGCCTTAGCCTATAGGAAGAGGAGATGCAAATGTTCAGAGCTTTAGCCAATAGGGAGAGGAGGAGATAGTGGATGCTGCGGATTGGCCATTTGGCCTTTATCTGCCATCATGTTTCTCTTGTTTCTATTACCATAAAGCTCTATGACATCACAATGCGCTTCCGGAGTCTGTCCAGGGATTCAAGACAAAGTTAGACAAGTTCCTGCTGAACCCAGAACTTATGCAGGTAGGGCTAGTCTCAGTTAGGGCGCTGGTCTTTGACCTAGGGGCCGCCGCGTGAGTGGACCTCTGGGCACGATGGACCACTGGTTTGACCCAGCAGCGGCAATTCTTATGTTCTTATGTAAAGACCCTTAGTCTATAGGAAGAGGAGATGCAAATGTTAAGAGCCTTAGCCACTAGGGAGAGGAGGAGATAGTGGATGCTGCGGATGGGCCATTTGGCCTTTATCTGCCATCATGTTTCTCTGTTTCTATCACCATAAAGTTCTATGACATCACAATGCAGGTGTAAAGAGCCTTAGCCTATAGGAAGAGGAGATGCAAATGTTAAGAGCCTTAGCCAATAGGGAGAGGAGGAGATAGTGGATGCAGCAGATTTGGCCTTTATCTGCCATCATGTTTCTATGAAAAAGGTGCTTCTCCTTTAAGCAAATCTCATTTTAAAATTTGCACAAATTAAACATAAACATTTGTGTGGAGCTTAACTCTATTTTTATTTAGTACTATCAATGGCCTTGGTTTTGGAAGACATACAAACTGAAGGGCTCCTGACTGGTGCGAGGGCAAAGCATTCATACTAACACACAAGGCTTATTTTTACCCTCCGTTTGAAAGTGAAACATGGAATGAAAGGGTGTGTGGCTGGAACATGGTTTGTGATGGTTGTGACTGTAATTCCTGGCACGAGCCTTTCATCCCACCCACAACTTGCTTTTGATTACACTCGCTGGCAGCAGGATGGGGGAACCAGAGCGTAGCCCTGCTAGCCAGTCTGGATCTCGACCAAAACCAATCTCTCCCCCAGTACCTCCCTTCCCCTTCCCTCGTTCTCTCCACCTCCTAGATCTCTCGCACCTTGAGGCACTCGTATGACCTTTTCGTGGCAATCAATGCTATACCTAGGTATTGTATGTTCAAACGCTTTGTCTTGATGTCAGAAATTGACTTTAATGGCATGTCTCTTCAAACTGTAGCTCAAAGAAACTGTACTTTGGGTACAATAGGTAGATCCTTGCTTCAGTGAGTTTTTAATCTAATATTTTGGCCCTAGGCACATATCTAGATTATCTCTGCCATCCTGAGAGAGAGCAGAAGGATGTAAAACACCTTATATTGTTCTATTGTTATCCTCATAACAACATTTCTGCCTAGCTGTGAAGGAAGTGAGAGTATTTACGATGTCAAATGTGACTAGGACAAGAGGTCATGGACTGAAACTGAGGGGGTGGTGGACACCTGGAACACTTTCCCGGCGGAGATTGCTGCGGAACCCACCATTCTAGGATTTAAGGGCAAGTTAGATGCACATCTCCTCGGAAGGCAAATAGAGGGATACCGGTGACTAAGTTTTCGCCAGGTTGCACCTGCTGGGCCTCCGCGTGAGCGGATCACCGGACTTGATGGACCCAGGGTCTGATCCGGTGATGGCAGTTCTTATGTTCTTATAAAAACATGGAAACATAAACGGAGAAACACGATGGCAGATAAAGGCCAAATGGCCCATCCAGTCTGTCCATCCGCAGTAACCATTATCCCACGTGCCTCTTAAAACTGCCGCCCCTCAGCCCTTTCAGGGATTGAAAATGTCAAGAGGTGGCCCTTCACTTAAAGTTTGTAGATCCTTGACTTCCCACTATTTTGAAATCATTAATTTATAGCGAGTGTACGGTTGGGCCGACTGAATGGACCATTTGGGTCTGTATCTGCCGGCATTTACTGTGTCACTAAGGAAATGTATAACTTTTTTTTTCTCTTCCTATTTGTCCCTGCATTCCAGTCCGAGCTAATTCGATTTGCCCTCCTCCCAGCAAGTAGAGACGGAACAAATCGGCTCATCCTCCCTGTGTGAGGGAAGCCGTAGATACCACTTTGTCCTTTTCAGCAGGAGGAGTTGGAGGCCTTGTCCTGTAGATAACCTTATCTTAAGGTCTCCAGAGACTGTTTCCCTGCACACCAGGCCCGTTCACTTTTCAAGTGGTCATATATTTTATTTTCTCTCAGACTGTTGACTTTTTATCAGGTGAAATATGTTAAGTATCGAAAAGCCACACAGTCCCTGCAGATAAACTCTTTGACCTTTCTGGAGGTCCTTGATAGGGAAGCTTTGGATGGATCTGGGAAATAATTACCATGTTAAATTGACTTATATTCCCCTATTTTTCAATTCAGATTCAGAGCGGATTTCAGCAAGAACCCTACGTTAAGGGGAGCACATATAAGGGGGTGCTGAAAAGTTCTCAGCCCAAGCAACCAACTTCTTAAATTCTGAACGTTAATAGTAGACATTCAGAAAACTGTATATCTAAAAAAGGGGGAAGTGTGGTTTTAACATGACGGATGTTGATTGTGGTATCCCTATTGCGGGGTCTTCTAGAAGTAGGGAGATTCTAGATTCTCTACAAGAACTGTTCCAGCAGGTGGTAATGGAACCCACGTGGGATGGGGGTCATACTGGACTTAGTGCTTACAAACGGGGAAAGTGTTTCTGATGTTACAATGGCATCCAGTGATCACTGCATGGTACGGTTTAATATTCAGATGGGTATAGAGAGGGCTTATTCAAAAGCAAAGGTTCTAGACTTAAAAACTAACTTTGTTTGGATGGGGGGTTTACGGCAAGGAATTATTGTCTGGATGGGAACGTCTGGAAGGAGTGGAAATGCAGTGGGCAAAACTGAAGGAAGCGATGGTAAGGGCGACAAACCTTTTTGTGAGGCAAATAAGTAAAAGTAAGAGGAAAAGAAGACCGCTTTGGTTCTCAAAAGTACAAAGGATCGCAGAAATATTTTTACAGTAGCAACCCATTTGTAATATTAACAAATTGTGTTAACCAGTTCACAAGATTTAGTGGCATTGTCCTCAACAAATATGATGGACAAGAGTCAAATGCTCAGTTTTTAGCTAACCTTTTCAATAATTGAATAATATGCTTTTCTGTCACATATTCAAATGTGTCACCTACAATCTCATGCGTCAAAGTCTGCGCATGTGCGAAGAAGGCCCTCCAGTCGGGCTCTGAGCCACCAGTGTGGGGGGAGGGGGGTGCTGGAAGAAGGGAAGATGCACAGAGAGTTGGAGAAGCATGGGCGCTGCGAGAGACACGTTCTGTAGGCAGTCAGTCGGCGCCTCTCCTTGGCGTCTCCTTGGCGTCTAGCTTTAACCACTGCACCACTCTAGAAATCAAAATGTAGCAAAAGTGAGCCAAGCCATTGTGACATCACTGATGAGGTTGGCTCTTATTGGTGGAATGAGGCATTATGATGTCACAATGCAAGCACTGCTTATCACACCTGTAGTCTCAGGCAGTGCACAGTGTGGGATACGCTGCTCTATATAATTCAATTTATCCTCGTCTAATAAAACTCTGCCTGTCATTTTATTTATTTCGTCTTGGAAGTCGTTTGCTAAAATGTCACTAAAATTTATTTCTTCGGTGCTCCTTTTTTGTTTTGGCGTTTTTACATGCTTGGCTGCGGTTCTCCGAGCACGTGGATTGAAGGATTTGGGCAACAAATAAACATGAGAAGACTTAGAGGTTTAAGAGAAGCTCCTTTTCAAAAGGAGATTTGATTTTTGGCAAAGGAACCATCACTTGAGATGTGTGTGAACCCTAAAGTGGGCAGGAAATGCATTATTTAAAGCAGAGTAATGGGAACAGATAGTGTTCTGTTGAAAGCCTCAGGGACACATCCTTCCACAGTCTCTCACTTTGACCTTTCTGTGTGTAATGTCACATAGCTATCTAACAAGGGTGTAACATCCAAAGAAAGCATTAGAGTAATATGATATTTTATTGCATAAACACCAGATGAAACGGAAACAGAATCTAATATAATAAAACCCTAAGCCGCGCATGCGCACTCTTACCTGCGTGCTCCCATTTTCTGAGCGCTGTAGGTCCCTGCAGGTAGGACTGCACATGCGCGGCTTACAGTTTTGACGGCTTCAGGCGGCGCGGAGGCTGTCGGCCGTGGAGGCTCTTGGCGTCTACAGGCTGCGGCGGCTGTCGGCACCTGCAGGCCGCAGCGGCTGTTGGCGGCTGCAGGTCGCGGAGGCTGTTGGCGGAGGTCAGACGCGAGGTAAGGGGTGCTGCTGGACAGGGGAACAGACGGGGGGGGGAGAAAAAGGAAGGAAGGCCTACTGCTGGACGGGGGAGCAGGAAAGAGGTGCTGATGGACAGGGGAAGAGACGGGGGGAGAAAAAGGAGGGGAGGCCTATTGCTGGACAGGAGGACAAGAAAGAGGTGCTGCTGGACAGGGGGGAGATTAAAAAAGGGAGAAGGGCTGCTGCTGGATAAGGGGAGCATTGAAGGGGTGGTGGTGGACACAGGGAAGGTAAAAGGGAGAATGAGTGGACAGCCGAGGAAAAAGAAAGACAGAAATAATTAAAGCGGCTAAGGAGAGAGAGAGAAAGAAATAAAGACAGACAGACACACACATATTCTAGCACCAGTTAATGTAACGGGCTATAAGACTAGTATATATATATAAAAACTTCACCATGTCTGTCATATCTGCCCCTCACAATCGGGAACCCGGTCGATTGATAGGTCAGTACAGTTCACGGGACTTCCCTTTGCTGCAGCTGGATTCAAAGTCTAAGATGTGACTCTCAGTGCTGAATTTTGCCGGTCTGTCTCTCACACACACACACACACTGCTGTTCCTGCAGTACACAAATCTCACAGCTGGAATTTTTTGTTGGTTTTATAATTTCATTTATAATGCGCCGCAAAAAAAAACATTTGCTCCGTTTGCAGTTAAAAAAATTTGGCAGACACTGGTATAGAAACTCAAGATGAGTGTATACTTAGTATGAATTTAATGTACATATAGAGTGGAGATAGGGTATAAATACGATGTATATAAATGTGTTGGGAGGAGAGTATTCTATATGTACACTTGGTCAAAAGCAAAACATAAAACCCCCAAACTGTATTGATCTGTCTTTAAACCATCACAGAAACATGCTAATTCTATATTATATCACAATTACGGAATCTCATGTAGTGTAACACCATTGCAGAAGCTCATGACGCCCTGAATTGACCCCTCAGTCATTAGTAGCTGTATAGAAGCTTTCAAAAAACTTTAGAAGTGTGTTTCAGCTGCTTTGGAGTCGCTCTAAACTGATATCAGCGGATGCACTGTGCGTACCAGAGTACAATGTGTTTCACGCATCCCTTCACGTTATGTGAAGCTTCTCCAAGATTCTTGCTTATAGTGGAGAAACACAAATTTTCACAGCCCTGTTGATGGGAATCGGTGTAACAGTACATTATTTCCACAAACAGCTCGAGGCTCCCCACCTATGTCTTCCTTCTCAACTTAAAGGAGTCACAAAACCTCACCGAGAGATTACTACCCAGGCTTGTTTTCTTTTTAAGGCAATTAAGCACAAACCAATCCTTTTTAGCTGCAATCTCTCTTCTCTCAAGCATTGTCATAATTTCCCAGCAAAGTAATACTTATAAATTCTGTTCTCGGTCCTCCCTCGGGACGACATGGTTAATTTCCTCACTGGAGAAAGATAAACAGTGGAGTGCCCAGGGGAAGAATCTCGTGGTTAGGGACTTTGTTCCTTGAAGGTCACACAGAATTTAGACATCGAGATTTGAGTTAAATTCTGTGTTTGCTTTTTGGTGGTTATTGAGTTTTTGTAAACCACTGAGAAGGTCTTTCTCAGATATCAAATGTATATGAATAAGTATACATGTGCTCTTATAAATGACACGTAATCAAAACCTTGAATTGTGAGAAGCTTTTGAGGCCTTGCAGAGGGAAATGGTGAGACGGGGACACAAAATGTATCTGTCCTTTAATGTGGACAAGAGTAAAGTGATGCCTAGAGAGTAGCATATTAATTATAGGTACACAAAATTGGAACCAGTGCTTGGAAAAAGGACTTCAGGATCACTGTGGACAATGTATTGGAATCCTTAACCCTTTCAGGACCATAAGGATCGTAGGCCAATTTTTGTGGTTTTGACGACATTTTTATGGTAAAAAGGGCTTGCAGATGCCAAAAAATTGATTTTTTTTGTGAAATATCATTATTTTTTTTAAAAAAAAATCACACTTCTGGCTTATGGACAGTGTGGCAAGTGAATCTTCTCGTCAATCTGGCAACGACGCTAATGAATGAATGTCGGAACCAGTTTGTTTACATAAAGGCAGTATCCTATGGAATCCGTACATATCAAATTTAGAACTGTAGACTATCCCAATCAAAATTTATAGGATTTTAAAGTTATGGGACAAATATGTCCCTTGGTCCTGAAAGGGTTAACTCGGTGTGTGTCGGCAGTTAAAAAAGCAAAGTGAATATTGGGAATAAAATAGATGCATTGTAATCTCTATCAATCCATGGTGTGGCTTCACTTTGGATCTTGTTTCAATCTCTGGTTGCCCCATCTGAAACAATAAAGAGCTTAAACAGAAAATGTTCAGAGATATGGTGACATCAGTTAGCTTAGCTGGCTGCGATTCTGTAAGGACCCTAGGTGCCGGAAATGTACGGTCCTTGCTAGGCGCCAGTATCCCCAATTCTGGAAATGGCTCAGTGATTGACAAGCGGCAGGGACCATTTTTCTAGGTGCCTTAGAGAATGACACGGGGACAAATTTGTCCCCAACCCCCACAAGAACTCAATTTCCCCGAACCATCCCTGTCCCATTCCTGTAAGCTCTGCCTTAACCGCTCAAGCCTCGAACACTTATGATGTTAAAAGTGTTTGAGGCATGTGCAGATGAGGACGGCGCTTGCAGGAATGGGGGAGGGACAGGAAAAGAACTCTCCAGGATGGGATGTGAAAATGAGTTCCTGTGGGGATGGGGAAAAATCTGTCCCTGTGTCATTCTCAACTTGGGAGAACAGTATTGAAAATTGACTAAATAGTGTGAAAAGTTTCAGCCTCTGATAAGCAGAGCTGGTATTGTGACGTCATAATGCCTCATTCCACCAATAAGAGCCAACCTCATCAGTGATGTCACAATGGTGTGATTCTCCTACACTTGGCTTGCTTTTAGTACATTTTGATTTCTAGAGGGAGGCAGTGTAGAGAATGACACGGGGTCAAATTTTCCCAGACCCTGCAGGAACTCAAGTTTGCTGTCCCGTTCCTGCAAGTTTTGTCGCTGCCCCTCCTCCATTCCTTTAAGCTCTGCCTTAACACTTATGATGTTAAAAGTGTTTGAGGCTTGTGCAGACGAGGACAGAGCTTGCAGGAATGGGGCAGGGACAAGAAAAGAACGCGCCAGGACGGGGAAAATGAGTTCCCGCGGGGATGGGTAAAAATTTGGCCCCATGTCTTTCTCTGTTACAGAATCAGCCCCTTATACACCCATATCTGCAAGACAACCCAGTTACCTTCCCAGATAATGTAAAAACATAGGTTTGGCTGTGCCAAAACTAGATCAAAATGGAAGGCTCGATTTGTGATTTCTAAACAGTTGTATAGAAAATTGTTTCTTTTTATACATAAATATAAAATCATGTTTGAGGCTTGTGCAAATGAGGACAGAGTCCGTGGGGATGGGTCAGGGACAGAGCTCACGGGGATGGGGACTGAGATGGAGCAGGGTTGGGGACAAAGTGTATCCCTGTGTCATTCTCTCTGTGCTCGACTCTTTGCTGTATTGCTCAGTCCTGTGTGTGATCAGACTCGCAGTAGTTTTCTGCTTTGGCCTCTGATGAGATATTTAAAATAGAGGGAATAAAGGTTTGGTCAAATTTACTTTGTATAACAGAACCGTTAACTTTTTTGATAATTTTCTGGGGGGAATAAGGTCTTAAATCTACATTAAATGCCATTAAAATACAATTACTGAAGAACTTAATATTAAAAACAATTCAAACAATTTTATCTAATTGGATGGATTTTTCTAAATTGGATTATAATATACTAGTCTTATAGCCCGTTACATTAACGGGTGCTAGAATATATGTGTGTGTGTCTGTCTTTATTTCTTTCTCTCTCTCTCCTTAGCCGCTTTCTGTATTTCTGTCTTTCTTTTTCCTTGGCTGTCCACTACCATCCCGCACCCCTCCTGACCCGACTCCCGCTGTCTTTCTTTCTGTCTGTCTCTGTCCCTGGCCCCCTTTGTTTGTCTTTCTGTATATGTCCCTGGCCCTGTGTCTTTCTTCTTTTCTTTCTGTCTCCCTTCCTCCCTCTGTCTGTCTGTCAAAAGCAGCATTCCCTCCCCCTCTATTTCCCTCCCCCCACACCAGTTCCCTGTGCACCTGCCCCTGTGTCTTTCTTCTGCGCATGCGCGGCCTAGCATTTTATTATATTAGATGGTGGAAAATGATATGATTGTATAGCAAACAGGAGAAAATATCTGCAATTAAGGGCCTCTTCTATTAAATTGTGCTCGCAGTTTCTAACGCGGGGAGCCGCGCTGCTCCCGACGCTCATAGAGTTCCTATGAGCATCGGGAGCGGCGCGGGCCATTCAGCGCGGCTCTCTGCGCTAAAATCTACTAGCGCAGTTTAATAGAAGGTGCATTGAGTTACGACCCCCCCCCCCCGAATACTTGTTTAATTATTTTCTAAGGGGTCCTTTTACTAAGGCGTACTAACCGATGTAGCGTGCGCTAAAGATTAGCGCGTTTTAAGGCACCGATAGAATATAAGGGGCGCCTTAGCATTTAGGGCTCCTTTTACTAAGGCGTTTTTAGCGCAGGCAGCAGCTTTGGGCGCGCTAGCTACGCGGCTAGAACTAACGCCAGCTCAATGCTGGCATTAGCGTCTAGTGCGCTATTCCGCGCGTTAATGCCCTAAAGCAGCTTAATAAAAGGAGCCCTTAGCACGCTGATCTTTACCATGCGCTAAGTTGTCTAACGTGCTAAATCAGCAGACCTTAGTAAAAGGAGCCCTTACTTACTTATATACAGTATTTCGACTGTATTAGTATTAATATTATTTTGTTCTGTGCTTCAGTTTGTAATGATTTCTTTTAAATTTCACTAAAATATTTGAGAGACAAAAAAATTAGAGAGAATTTCCCTATTCCTCCTCCTTCATCTTCAAAGTATCACATGTAAAACACCGTAATAGCAGGATTAGCCCTTCATTCAGCTGAACTGAAAACGCAAAGGAGCGGGGGGGGGGGGGAACCCGGACGCTCCGTTTGCAGGGAAGCAGGCTCGTTTTCGGGGTAGGTCTTATTCTCGGGGAAACTCACAAGTTTAGTTTCTCACAAGTGGCTCACAAGTTTAGTTTCCTGGTTGGAATTGGAAAGTTGGCTGGAAACCCGTTGTAATGACCCCTTTTTTTTTTTTTTTAAGGTAGAGACCTGTGGGTCCTTGTTCTTGGAAGGTTTCCGACCAAACATACCATTGGGATCCCGGAGTTTAAATATGTTGCCAATATGCACGGAGATGAGGTAGGTTGTTTTTACATTTTAAAGGACCATTTCCACCCACCTAGACTGGAGCAGATTCATTGGAAATTTTTCATTATGTTTTAATGCTGAAGGGCTTAATGTTCCTTGTTCTGGGCGTAATTACCTATTCTAGATTAAAAAGGAGCATTTGGGCTCTCTTTCAGAATTCCATTAGCAGCCCAAGTGCCTACAGAGCGAAGGGGAGATCAGTTACATATCGTTGAAGTCCATTTAAGTCTGGTCTCAAACTCAAACCCTTTGCAGGGCCACATTTTGGATTTGTAGATACTTGGAGAGCCTCAGAAAAAAATAGTTAATGTCTTATTAAAGAAATGACAATTTTGCATGAGGTAAAACTCTTTATAGTTTATAAATCTTTGCTTTTGGCTAAGTCTTAATAATATTGTAGTTTATAGCTAAAGAGACATGTGATCAAGAAATTGTATTATTTTACTTTTGTGATTATGATAAACATACCGAGGGCCTCAAAATAGTACCTGGTGGGCCGCGTGTTTGAGACCACTGATTTAAGTGGTATTTGGGCCATCATACCTAGTCCGAAGGGTTGGAAAGGGATTGGGCGGGGCCTTCTGACTGACCCATTTAGCTTGCATTTTGCTTCTTGTAACAGAGCTGCCAAGTCACTTAACCTTCCGTGTCTTTGGAGATGCTAATGGTAAATCACTCTTGTATTGTGCCAAGAAAAGCACGGAGGTGGGGGGGGGGTTTCCCCCTTTTTGCGTGTATGCCAGGAATCGGCTCTGACTCAAGGAGACATTAGATCTGGAACAGAGCTTCACAAGCTAATTTTGGCTTCTTATATCTAAGAAAAAAAACCTTCCACATGAGCTGTAGGGCTGTACACTGGGGTACTGGTCCAGACACCACATGGTACTTAGTCCCAGAGAGCTCTCAACACACACACATGTTCAGATGACTAGCACACATTGGGCATTTTAAATGGGCTTACTTTAGACTGGAGGACATGCCCTGCTGTTTTTTGGTTTTATTATTTTAGGTCTCTGGTGTATTTTCATGGACCTAAGTCTTCCTTTCCAAACTACTGGTCTTCCCAAGCTTTACTCCCCTCAGCATTCTTTATTTTATTTTAAATTCTCGTTCATAATGAAAAGTATTAGTTGTATACTCCTCTAGGGGCAGTGTTTCCCAGCCCTGTCCTGGAGGACCACCAGCCAGTTAGGTTTTCACGATAACTCTAATGAATATGCACGGGGCAGATTTGCGTGCCTGTCACCTCTATTATATGCAAATCTCTCTTATGCATATTCATTAAGGCTGTCCCGAAAACCTGACTGGCTGGTGGACCTCCAGGACAGGGTTGGAAACCACTGCTCTAGGGCATGTATTATTCTGCTGTTATGTTCTTAGAATGTGTGGTGGTGGTTTTGCTTTTGTTTTTTGATTTTTATTGCTACGTAGCTGCGATCCTTCGTCACGCGACAGTGGCCTCCGTTCATTTAATTGCTGGAATCTAATGGACTCTATGGTATTTCTACTCCTGTTAACGTTTTACTACCGTATTTCCCCAAAAATAAGACACTGTCTTATATTAATTTTGGGCCCAAAAAAGGCACTAGGTCTTATTTTCGGGGATGTCTTATTTTTTTTAGTGTACAATGATCATCTCTCCCTTCCTCTCCTCCACCCCAATTCTTCCTATTTCCTTTCTCTCCCCCACATGTGCAACATCTTTCCTCCCCTCTCACCCATCCCCTTGTGTGGTATCTTTCTATCCCTCCCTCCCATCCCTTGTGCAGCAGAACCCTTGCAACTTATATTCCTCCTTCCCATCCCATGCAGCTTCTATCCCTCCCTTCCTCCCATCCCCCCGTGTAGCATCTTTTTATCCCCCCGCTGACCCATCTCTCCCTTCGACCATGAGACAGAAAGAAATGTACCTTATAACAAATCAGCAGCAAGCTCTGCCGCATTGCTGATGATGCCGGTTTGTTATAAGGTACATTTCTTGGTCTCGTGGTCGGAGGGAGGGGCGGAGCACTGCCGGTGACTAGGGCTTATTTTCGGGGGTAGAGCTTATATTAAGACCTACCCTGAAAATCATGCTAGGGCTTATTTTCGGGGTAGGTCTTATTCTCGGGGAAACACAGTATATAATTAACACTGGAGCAGGAAATTTTAAATATTGAGAAGCGACCCAAATTCTGAAAACTCAAAGAACCGTTGGCATCTCCCATTTTTTTATGGGACTTTTATGTGATGGTCCTGGCTGTCAAATTTAATTATCAAAAGCTTGAAGGGAAGATTCAGGCCTGAACGTTAATTTTATGTGTGTGTGTGTGTGGAAATTGGTGTTTGACTGAAGTTTGCCCGGGGTGCTCAGTACACTTGCACCAGCTCTGTCACTCCAAACTGTTTTGCCTCTTGTCATGGGTCTTGCAGGTGGTTGCCAGAGAGATGTTACTTCATTTGATAGAGTATTTGGTGACGGAGTATGGGAAAAATTCTGAGATTGAACAGATCATCAACTCCACCCGGATTCACATTCTGCCTTCCATGAATCCAGATGGCTTTGAAGCCAGTGACCCCCCCAACTGTATGTTCTCAAATGGAAGGTAAGGGAGGAAATGTATCTTTAAAAAGATAAAAATAATTAAAAAGAAAAAAAGGATTTCCAAGTGACCCTTTTATCCACTGGAGAAGAGGGAAAGTAACATAACAGTACTAGAAACATTATCAGGTTTAAAAAGGACTTCTGGTGTCTGGAATATAGTTCATGCTTTGATGGCATTTCTGAAATATTGAGAGGGTCTGCTCCCCTTATGTCTTAATGTCAGACCATAGTAACATATTAGATGACGGCAGATAAAGACCCGAATGGTCCATCCAATTTGCCCAACCTGATTCAATTTAAATTTTTTTATTCTTAGCTATTTTTAGGCAAGAATCCAAAGCTCTACCCGGTACTCTGCTTGGGCTCCAATTGCTAAAGGCTCCGTCAAAGCTCAATTCAGTCCATCCACACCCTCCCAGCCATTGAAGCCCTCCCCAGCCCATCCTCCACCAAACGACCATTTACAGACACAGACCATGCAAGTCTGCCCAGCACTGGCCTCAATATTTACTATTATTTTCTGATTCTAGATCCTCTGTGTTCATCCCACACTTCTTTGAACTCAGTCACAGTTTTACTCTCCACCACCTCTCTCGGGAGCGCATTCCAGGCATCCACCACCCTCTCCGCAAAGTAGAATTTCCTAACATTGCCCCTGAATCTACCACCCCTCAACCTCAAATTATGTCCTCTGGTTTTACCATTTTCCTTTCTCTGGAAAAGATTTTGTTCTACGTTAATACCTTTCAAGTATTTGAACGTCTGAATCATATCTCCCCTGTCTCTCCTTTCCTCTAGGGTATACATATTCAGGGCTTCCAGTCTCTCCTCATACGTCTTCTGGCGCAAGCCTCCTATCATTTTCGCCGCCCTCCTCTGGACCGCCTCAAGTCTTCTTACATCTTTCGCCAGATACGGTCTCCAAAACTGAACACAATACTCCAAGTGGGGCCTCACCAATGACCTGTACAGGGGCATCAACACCTTCTTCCTTCTACTGACTACGCCTCTCTTTATACAGCCCAGCATCCTTCTGGCAGCAGCCACTGCCTCGTCACACTGTTTTTTCGCCTTTAGATCTTCGGACACTATCACCCCAGGGTCCCTCTCCCCATCCGTGCATATCAGTCTCTCACCTCCCAACATATACGGCTCCTTCTGATTATTAATCCCCAGATGCATTACTCTGCATTTCATTACATTGAATTTTAGTTGCCAGGCATTAGACCATTCCTCTAACTTTTGCAGATCCTTTTTCATATTTTCCACTCCCTCTTCGGTGTCTACTCTGTTACAAATCTTGGTATCATCAGCAAAAAGGCAAACCTTTCCTTCTAACCCTTCAGCAATGTCACTCACAAACATATTGAACAGGATCAGCCCCAGCACCAATCCCGTCTGGTCTTCCAACTTTCTTTGTTGTGGTGCCCACTTAGAGCATGACATGGTGACAGAATTTGTCACTGTCTCTGTCCTCTTGGGAAACCATCCCATGTCATTCTTTAGTGTCTATCTCAACCTCGGTCCTTCTACACCAGCATTCGTCAATGCAAGGCTTGAGGGTCATTGGCTGGAAACCATCCCATGTCATTCTTTAGTGTCTATCTCAACCTCGGTCCTTCTACACCAGCATTCTTTGATGCAAGGCGTGAGGGTCAGTGACTCTGCCAATTCATACTCTGATTTTTATGTGAGCCAAGTATAGGATAATGAACATAAGAACATAAGAAACGCCTTCGCCAGATCAGATCTAGGTCCATCTAGTCCGGCGATCCGCACACGCGGAGGCCCATTTAGGTACCCGTTGGTGGAATGAGGCAATATGACATCACAGTCTGAGCTCTAGAATGTTGCTTCTCTTTGGGTTTCTGGAAGGCATTTGTAACCTGAATTGGCTTCTTTTGGAAACTCAGCTTCGGTCTGTCCCAGTATGGCAACGTTTATGGTCTTTTGTCCTAACTATCCAGTGCCATTCTTTAGTGTCTAACTCAACCTCAGTCCATCTGCACCAGCATTCTTCAATGCAGGACTTGAGGGTCAGTGGCTGGGCCCATTCATACTCTGATTCTTCTCTCTCTCCTTAAAGAATGACATGGAGATGGTTTCCCACAGATAGTGTCCTTATGTGGATGGTATCTGCTGACTGAAGAGGGTTTAGTGACTACAGGAAGATGCTTTTCCAGGTCCAGCAGTCAGAATGGGGTCGGAACTGTTTGCTGGCCAGTTATGATTGATTGCCAGACTCGCCGGGTGTGTTGATGTATGTCGGCCACGTACAATATAATAACGATGCCTCTGTGTTTTTCTACAGGTTCAACAAGAACATGTTTGACCTAAACAGGAATTTCCCCGATGCTTTTGAAGCTAACACTGCTGAAATTCAGCCGGAAACTCAAGCAGTGATGGACTGGATGCAAAACGAAAACTTTGTGCTCTCTGCAAATTTCCACGGAGGTGCAATGGTGGCAAGTTTCCCCTATGATAACAGCAATTCAGGTGAGGAGACCAGAGATCAGGCTAACTCTGTCTGGGGAGCTGGCACTAGAGAATGACACGGTGACAGAATTCTTCACCGTTCCCGTCCCCGCGGATAACCGCGGTAAACAATCTTCATGTCATTCTTTAAGGAGAGAGGGAAGAATCAGAGTATGAATGGCCACAACCACTGACCCGCAAGCTTTGCTTTGAAGAATGCTGGTGTAGAAGGACCGAGGTTGAAACAGACACTACAGAATGACAGTCTCTGGTATCCAGAGCAGATATTGTGATGTCATAATGCCTCATTCCACCAGTGCCTAAGAGCCAATCACATCAGTGATGTCACAATGGCTTCATTATCCTTGGCTCCCATAAGAATCAGAGTATGAATGGCCACAACCACTGACCCTCAAGCTTTGCTTTGAAGAATGCTGGTGTAGAAGGACCGAGGTTGAAATGGACACTAGAAAATGACATGGGATTATTTCCCGCGGTTATCCGCGGGGACGGGGACGGTGATGAAATTTGTCACCGTGTCATTCTCTAGCTGGCACCATCATGTTCCGGGGGGGGGGGGATTTTTAAAAATTAAATAATAACTAACCCCCCTCCCCCCTTTTTACTAAGCCGCGGTAGAGGTTTCTACCGCAGCCTAGAGCGCTAAATGCACCAACGCTGATAGAATTCCTATGAGCGTGAGAACATTTCGTGCTCTGGGCTGCGGTAGAAACCTCAGTAAAAGAGGGCCTTAATATGCTGAGGGATTCAGCAGTCGGCAGCGGTTGAGTACTGCAGGTTATCGATTCCCGTCCTGTATCCTGCAATCAACCTTGTGACCTTGCGTGATTTTTAACATCCCAGAAGCATTGGACTGCAAAGCTGCAACTCGGTGTTTCCACAGGGGCCAGCCAACAGACAGCGAGCCTCCCCCTTAATTCAAAGGGTGCTCCAATCTGGGAGGCGCCCCCCAGGTCTGCCTTGATGATCCTGGATCTCTAGTGGGCTCAGGCAGTTGCGATCAGTGATGGCAGCAGCGACCTCTAGCAGTAGTTTTGTGATACTACCATTAGGGTCCTGTTCCAGGATAAGAGTGAAAGGCCCTTTCAGGGGGTTTCGCATGTGAGGTGGGAGGGGGGTTAATTCTACAACGTAGGCACTGACATTTGCACATTCGTTACATGCAGTGGTGTCGCGAAGGTGAGTGGCGCACAGGGCCAAGGCCGGATTTTCCTATAGGCTAACTAGGCTTCAGCCTAGGGCCTCAAGATCAAGAGGGGCCTACATTCAAATTGTTAGCAATATTAAAATTACACTATTCTAAAAACAGTGAACACTAAAACACTGAACTGAAAATAAGGAGAAATTCTATGCTTCGGGATCGGAACCGGCTCCTGCCGCAACGGGGCGCCGACTCGGCTTCTCCCTTTCTTTTTCTTGCGCTGGGAGGAGGATCGGGGAGGGAAAGACGTCAGTCCGGAAACAGCTGGGCAAAGCCCAGCCCCGCGGGGAGAGAGGCAAAACGTGGATCCGTCAGGACAGGGCGGCCCAGACTGGCATCGGGGAGGGGGGGGGTTTCAGTGGAAGGGAGATGGAAGGCAGGCAGGCTGGCATCGGAGGGGGTTGTGGGGGGTTTAATGGAAGACAGGCAGGCAGGATGGCATGGGGCAGTGTTCAATGGAAGGGAGATGGGAGGCAGATGGGCATCAGAGGGGGGGGGGTGAGGTGAGGAAGGACGCACTGGGGGCACTTTGGACTTAGGAAGGGGCAATGTTGTGTGTTATGTTTGATTAGTTATTGTTACAAGTACTATATATGGTGCTGAGAATAAATGTCCAAAAAAGTGTTCTCGACTTTTTTTTATTTATTATCCGTGTCACATTTTTTATAAAGGTTAGTACCAATAACAACATGTTTCATTTAACATATTGATATATATCACAGTAACGATATCTCTCATGTAATTTACAAACTTAAAAATGGGAGATGAAAGGGCCTCATAAGTGGAATAGCCTAGGGCCTCTTTTCATCTAAATCCGGCCCTGCATGGGGCAATGGCGCCCTGCTCCCCTCCTGCCATGTGCGCCCCTTCTCTTTGGCACCAGCGGCCCCCAACTTACTGCCCATATCGGCTTCAGCGTTCTCTCTTGACGTCGCTTCCTAGGTGCGGGTCCCGGAAGTGACATCGGAGAGTGTGCCGAAGCTGACGTGGGTAGGAAGTTGGTGGCTGCTGGCGCCAAAGTTAAAAAGGTACAAAGGGCGGGGAGGAGGAGGAAGATGGCGCCAAGGGCGGACCACCCTCCACGCCCCCTCCCCCCCTACTGCACCACTGGTTACACGCATAAGGGTTGAGAATACTAGAATATACATTACAGTACTTGAGTGACTTTTATTCCGCCTTAATCTTGCAGTTCTAGGCGGATTACAAAAGAAGTGCAGTGTTCCCCTGCGAATTTGCGGTTCGCGAATCGCAGACTCGCTCATTCGCGGTCTACTCCGACCGCCTCTTCCTGTAGTAAAGTCGGGCTACACCAGGGGTCTCAAAGTCCCTCCTTGGGGGCCGAAATCCAGTCAGGTTTTCAGGATTTCCCCAATGAATATGCATGAGATCTATGTGCATGCACTGCTTTCAATGCATATTCATTGGGGAAATCCTGAAAACCCGACTGGATTGCAGCCCTCAAGGAGGGACTTTGAGACCCCTGGATTAGAGTGTCTACGTCAGGGATGGGCAACTCCGGTCCTCGAGGGCCGGAATCCAGTTGGGTTTTCAGGATTTCCCCAATGAATATGCATGAGATCTATGTGCATGCACTGCTTTCAATGCATATTCATTGGGAAATCCTGAAAACCTGATTGCGGCCCATAAGGAGGGACTTTGAGATCCCTGAGCTACACCAATCAGGAGCTGTGTGTCAAAGCAGCTCCTAATTGGTGTAGCCCGACTTTACTAGAGGAAGAGGTGGTCAGAGCAGACTGCGAATGATTTTTCTTCACCCGCCGGCGCTCCAGCTGTCCTCTCCTGCCTTTTGACATTTGTGTTTTTTTGAAATTCGTGGGGGTTCCTGGAACAGAACCCCCATGAATTTCGGGGGCATACTGTAATCTGGAAATTTCCAGGTGAATTACAGGATCAGGAACAAATGGTCTGTAATAGGGAATGACACGGGGACAAATTTTTCCCTGTCCCCGCAGGAACTCAATTTCCCCGTCCCGTCCCTGCGAATTTTGTCCCTGCCTCTGTCCCTGTCCCATTCCTGGAAGCTCTGCCTTAACCGCACAAGTCTTCAACGCTTATGATTTTAAAGTGTTTGAAGCTTGTGAAGATGAGGACGGAGCTTGCAGGAATAGGGCAGAGGCCGGAAAGAACTCGCGGGGATGGGACGGGAAAATAAGTTCCTGCGGGGACGGGGAAAAATTTTTCCCCATGTCATTCTCTAGTCTGTGACTTATGCGGAAATTACAAGATCAGGGATTATGAAGGAGCAGGAGCAGCGGCAAAGAAGGCAAATAGAATGTTGGGCATGATAAAGAAAGGAATCTCGAGTAGATCGGAGAAAGTTATAATGCCGCTTTATAGGGCAATGGTCAGACCACACTTGGAATACTGCGTCCAACATTGGTCTCCCTACCTAAAGAAGGATATAAAACTGCTGGAGAGGGTGCAGAGACGAGCAACAAAACTGGTGAAGGGTATGGAGAGACTGGAATATGAGGATAGACTTATAACACTAGGATTGTTCTCCCTTGAGAAAAGGAGAATGCGTGGGGATATGATCGAGACCTTCAAAATACTGAAAGGAATCGACAAAATAGAGCAGAGAAGATTATTTACACTGTCCAATTTGACACGGACTAGAGGACATGGAATGAAGCTAAGGGGGGACAGGTTCAGGACTAATGTCAGGAAGTTCTGCTTCACTCAGAGAGTGGTTGACACCTGGAATGCCCTCCCAGAGGAGATTATTGCGGAATCGACCGTCCTAGGCTTCAAGAGCAAACTAGATGCATATCTCCTTAAGAGAGGCATATAAAGATATGGTGGACTATAAATTACGCCAGGTGTACACCTGGCGGGGCCTCCGCGTGTGCGGATCGCCGGACTTGATGGACCGAAGGTCTGATCCGGAGATGGCAGTTCTTATGTTGACAAAGTTCCCGAAGAACAGGGGTTTTATTGTTTCATGTATGTGCCACATATGCATCTATGAGCTATTTTTGGACCTCAGCTCTGGAACAAACTTCCTATTTTTCTACGCGCTGAAACCTCTCTAGAAAAATTTAAAAAGTTACCTTTATAAAGATGCATTTGATTCTTAAATTAGATAATCTTTTTTCCTTTCTTCCCCTATCTATACCTTTCCTGATGTTGTTCCTCCTTAAATTGGTTTTTTTTTTTTTTTAATTTTTATTTTAAACAAATGTAATTTTATCCCAGTAGTCCTTATGTATTCTTTACTGTCTATGGATATGTTTTTATGTCTGTTGTTTAAATGATTTATTTATTTCCCCAATTTTAATTTTTGTAATACGCATTGAAAATATTTGATATTGCGTGTAAATCAAAATCTTAATAAACTTGAAACTTGAACTTGAAACTTTTACAAATACACCCATATTTGCAATAGCGTCCCCCTCTTCCACCTCTATGGGCTGGTGGGAGAAGGGAAGGGGCTTGATAATTCTGTGGACCCCACCTCCAATATTATTTTACCATTTTTTGCAAGAAAATTACTTTTCTTTTTTTTAATTAATTCTTTATTCATTTTCAAAAATACATTAAGTATTAAATATATTCATTCATATTAACAATAAATACATCACTTACAAACAATCATTTATACATTACATAAATTCTTATCCCTTCCCCTTTCCCATCCCTCCCTCCCATATATTCCATTATCATATAAAACATATAATAATAAACTTCCCCCCTCCCTATACCTTAAGTTGATAAATATAAGGGAAACAAATTCAAATTAATCTTTACAATACTTTGTCAATGGTTTCCACACATCCTGAAACTTCTTAAAATATCCCCTTTGTAATGCAATAAACCTTTCCATTTTATAGATATGGCATAAAATTGATATGAAGAACCGAGATGACCCCTTGGTATACTTGGGATGTGTTTTCCCACAAGGTCTAAGACAGGAACCTGTATCTGAATCTGACAGATATTCATTTTTAATATCCAGCTATAGCTGCCAAAGGGGTTACTCCGGATCAGGACGTTTTCAGACATCTTGCAAAGACTTACTCCCTCAATGCCAACATGTCTCGCTCTGACGGCTGTGACGATTCCAACAGGTTTGAAGATGGCATTACAAATGGATACAGTTGGTACCCCGTGAAAGGTAGGGGGCAGTTCCTGTGAAGATCATATTCCTTTTTCTTCCTGTTGACTGTCTCCATTTAAGGTCTCGTGTGTTCACAATTTGAATTAAACTTTTTAAAACTACATCCATGGCTCCTTTTAATAACATTAGTCCATATTTTAGAAGCTGTGTTTGTGTTTTGGATGCCAAAATTCTGATTTTACAAAGCTGGGATACAGACGTCTAAAACCGTGCTATGACCTTAAGCCAAGGGGGCGTGGTCTGGGCTTATTGTGGGTGGGACTGTGGAGGGGCCAAAATATATACGTCCAACTCTTGATTTCAGAATGTAAGGGACGTCAACGTAGGTCCAGAACGATGGTTGGTATTTAGACCTGGTACCCTGCACGTCCAGGTTCAAGAAAGGCTCCGATTGAGCAGCTCTCCACTGGAGGGATTAAGAGAAGTCCCCCTCCCTTTTTTGGAGGGGGGTCGCTTTCCTTGTAAGGTGGGGCCTTTCATTCCGGGGGGTTCAATTCAGTTAGTCAGATGGGTTTTCAGTCCTGGTTCTTTATAGGGGTTTCTTTCCCTGCAGACCGACCTCTGCAGTCATGGGACAAGGGTTCTGTTGTCCTGTCATGCTCTGCAGGTGTCTTTATTGTATTTTTTTATGATTGAGCCGACAATAAATTACTTTATACTGCCAGTGGGGGGGAGGGGGTTGATGTTAGATGATATTTGCCGAGGTCCATAAGAGACAAGGACCTTGGTACGGTTTTCAATGGTTTCTAGGACTGGGAAGGAAAGAAATAGAGTTATACTTTATATAAATATGGTTGATGGTTGTTTCCCTACGCTGGACTGGTTGTTTTCTTCTGTATCGATGCCTTGTACAATGTTTTGCTGTATTTGATGGCTGTTTTTTTGTTACCATCAATAAAAATGGTTTACAACGAAGAGAATCCCTCCAGTAGTAGTTTGAAACTGGACCACTTCAGGAACTTAGGGGCATTCATAGAGAGTAGAGGAATAGCCAGATGGTTAGAGGCCACAGATTCAAATCCCATTGT
The DNA here is from genome assembly GCF_902459505.1 of Geotrypetes seraphini. Classification (NCBI taxonomy): domain Eukaryota; kingdom Metazoa; phylum Chordata; class Amphibia; order Gymnophiona; family Dermophiidae; genus Geotrypetes; species Geotrypetes seraphini. The sequence goes on along the minus strand of NC_047090.1, from coordinate 13,490,493 downwards.
AGCGCTTGGTGATTTTTTTTTTTTTTTTGCATGGACAGAAAAATACCTACAAATGTACACCACTTCCATATAAGCCCAAAGATTATTGAGGTAGTGTACATTCAGATACAGTAGGTATTTTTCTGTCCCTGGGGGGCTCGTAATTAAAAAGAAAACCCCGAACAAACCACAAAGAGCTGCACTGGAATTTGGACTGGGGTCCCCTGGCTCTCCCTCCACTGCTCGAACCTTTCCACATGGGCATTTCTATGCTTCAGCAATGAACTCCGTGTCTCTTATTTTCCCCAGTCGTAGTGTGGCTGTTTGAGTTTATAAAACAGATGCTAATGCCAGACCCCCCAGGTCTGCCCACTCTTGTTCTAACAGAGTCCTTGATTCTGCAGGAGGGATGCAGGACTATAATTACATCTGGGGCCAATGCTTTGAAATTACTCTTGAGATCTCCTGCTGCAAATATCCACCAGCAAGCAGCCTGCAGAATTTCTGGGCTATCAACAGACCTGCATTAATCAAATACATGAAGCAGGTTCACCTGGGTATGTAAATATTTTGTTTTAGCTGTTGGGAGAGGACGTTATTCACCCCCTTGTTCTAATATTTCTATTTTTGCAACTTGGTAGCTCTTAAGTGCTGTAAAAAATCTGCTTCATTGTCGATTTGTTTCCTATCCCTATTCCCTTTTAGTGACCGGTCATTTTGCGGTTGAATTTGGCATTGCTGACCCCTCTTTGTTCTCTCGTCACTTGGCAGGTGTTAAGGGGCAGGTGTTCGACATCCGACGTAACCCCATTGCCAATGCAATAGTGGAGGAGGTAGGAAGGAGTCACATCTGCCCTTACAGGACCAATCAGAATGGAGAATATTATCTACTCCTCTTGCCTGGAAACTATACTTTGAACGTAAGATTTTCGCATTGCTAAACTTTATATATACTGTATATATATTTTTTATGCACCCAAATGGGATATCCTACCTTGTCATGGTAAAAACACAAAGAAACCAGCGAAGGCGACCTGTGGCGCTGACTATGTTTATAGTAATCAAAGACTTGAGACGAATGTGTTTTGGCTGTAAAGTTTTCTTCTCCAGCACCTTCCTCGGGAGCGCATTCCACGCATTAACCACCCTCTCTGTAAAGAAGAATTTCCTAACATTACTCTTGAATCTACCACTTCCTCAACCTCAAATTATGTCCTCTGGTTTTACCATTTTCCTTTCTCTGGAATAGATTTTGTTCTATGTTAATACCTTTCAAGTATTTGAATGTCTGAATCATATCTCCCTTGTCCCTCCTTTCCTCTAGGGCAGGGCTGCCCAAGTCTGGTCCTCGAGATCTATTGTTCAAACAAGTATGAGATGAACACAGAGGATCTCTAATCAGAAAATAATGGGTATACATTGAAGGAACTAAGGCCAGTACTGGGCAGACTTGCACGGTCTGTGTCCCATATATTCAGTTGAGGACGGGCTGGGGAGGGTTTTGATGGCTGGGTGATTAAGATGGGCTGGAGTGAGCTTGGATGGAGAGACTACTACTGGGAAGGGCTCTGAGTTTCTGGCCCAGAATTATCTAAGAAAAAGGGCCATTTAAACTAAATTAATTTATGGAGCATGTATGATTGGGCAGACTGGATGGACCACTCGGATCTTTATCTGCCGTCATTTACTATGTTGCTATGTAAATTTAGTAATTGAAGCAAAAAAAATACGGATCTAGGCAGCGAGTGAAAACGTGTGCCCGCTGTCTTCAGCTTCAGAAGCTTGTTTCACTGCTCAAGACAGCGGGCACACGTTTTCACTCGCTGCCTAGTTATGTTTGTCCGTTTGATTTTTGTTGTTGTTGTTGTTTCAATTACAAGATTTCTGGACCTTTTTTGTTTGGTGGTTTTGTCTACGTCTGGGGCTTTGTTGACTCGTCTATTGCTTTCTTCCAGGGCCTTGGCTAATTCTCACTTGCTGTAGCCTTGCTGAATTGTTGCCGTGGGGGAGAGGGGGAGGGAGGGGGGATTAGAGGGGGGTTTCTTTTTGCTTTTGAAGGGCAGGAACTATTGTAGTGGTTGTGTTGTGAAATTTGATGATATTAATAGTGTCTCTCTGAAGTTTCTGTTACTGGTCTTGTTTTGCTGTGTATTTTTCAGCTGCTTTCACGGTTGTACTCTTGTTTCATCAATAAGTTTAAGTTTCTTAGGATTTTATATACCGCCTATCAAGGTTATCTAAGCGGTTTTTACAATCAGGTACTCAAGCATTTTCCCTCTCTGTCCCGGTGGGCTCACAATCTATCTAACGTACCTCAAACAATAAAAATTGTTTGAGCTCAATTACAAGATTTGCGCACAAAGAGAAAAGTAGTGACACGCTATTCTGTATTGAGGTTGACTCCTGAGGTAGGTCTTACGGTCAAAACACATATGTGTTGAATCTTTGACGACCTTAAGGATATTGAGTACCTTAGGTCGCTTTCTCTGTTTTTTTGTGTGTGTAAACTTTTTTTTTTTTTCATAGTGAATTCAGTATTCTGAAAGTTGCTTAAATACAAAAGTGTAGCGTGTATCGACAGTAAGGGTGATGCAGGGACCGAGAAGCTGCCACTGTCATGCTTTCAGTGTGCTGGTCACAGACTTGGGTGTGCCCACTCTTTCAACAGGCTCATTTTATTGCATGGCTAAGATTAAATCGGAAAACTAGAGGACCCTGTTCCACACAGGCTGCCTGAAACTTAGAAACATGACGGCAGATAAAGGCCAAATGGCCCATCTAGTCTGCCCATCCGCAGTAACCATTATCTCTTTCTCTCTCCGAGAGATCCCACGTGACTATCCCAGGCCCTTTTGAATTCTGACACAGTCTCTGTCTCCACCACCTCTTCCGGGAGACTGTTCCACGCATCTACCACCCTTTCTGTAAAAAGTATTTCCTCAGATTACTCCGGAGCCTATCACCTCTTAACTTCATCCTAGGCCCTCTCATTGCAGAGTTTCCTTTCAAATGAAAGAGACTTGACTCGTGCGCATTTACATTATGTAGGTATTTAAATGTCTCTATCCTATCTCCCCTTTCCCGCCTTTCCTCCAAAGTATACAGATTGAGATCTTTAAGTCTGTCCCCATACGACGCCTTATCACGAAGACCACATACCATTTTAGTAGCCTTCCTCTGGACCATCTCCTTCCTTTTTATATCTTTTTGAAGGTGCGGCCTCCAGAATTGTACACAATATTCTAAATGAAGTCTCACCAGAGTCTTATAAAGGGGCATCAAAACCTCCTTTTTCCTACTGTCCATACCTCTCCTTATGCACCATAGCATCCTTCTAGCTTTCACCGTCACCTTTTCAACCTGTTTGTTCATGGAGGGGGCCACCTCTAAGCAAGGGGCACCTGTGAAAGGAGATGTCTGAGTGATAAAGCAGGCGGGTCCTTTAAATCTGTTTTTTCAGTCTTACAAAGTGTTATTCATGATCCCAGGTGAGCTAACTTCCTTTATCACACGGACATGTATGCAGAGCCGATGAGTGGTTCATGCTAGTCCTGCACCCAGTAGCGTAGTAACGGGGGGGGGGGGGGTGTTTTGCCCCAGGCGCCATCTTGGTGAGGTCCATGCTCCTCTGTGCCCCTCCCCCCACTGCCATGTATGTGCCGCTTCCCTTCCCCCATACCTCTGTAATGTTCCAGGCACGAGCATCAACCCCTCAAATGCTATCGCAACGGCGTTGGCCCTACCTCCGACGTCGCTTCCCGGACCTGCACCTAGGAAATTACGTCGGAGGAAGAGCCGACGCTGGCACGATAGGTTGGGAGTTGCTGCTTGCGCCAGGAGTGTTACAGGGGTACGGGGGAAGGGAAGCGGTGTGCGTGGCAGGAGGGGGTGGGGGAGGGGCGCCTCCCTCCCCCCTCGCTACGCCACCGCCTGCGTCTGATTCATTTGTCAGCAGCAGAATTGATACGTTTCATCGGTCCGGCAGTTGCGAAACGAGGGTGGTTTGAAAAGTTTAGTAAAAAAAAGTAAGTTAAGCAACTTAGTCTCCATCGAGGGCTGTACACTAGGGAATGACACAGGGCCAAATTTGTCCCCGTCCCCGCAGGGTCTGTCTCCATTCCCATCCCCACGAGTTCTGTCCTCATCTACACTTAAGTGTTCAAGGGGTGGAGATCGATCCCGCAGGGACAGGGACAATTTTGTCCCCATGCCATTCTCTACTATACACTCAGTTCAGTGCGTTTCTGGGGGGGGGGGGGTGGGGTTGTATCAAAGGAAAAATAGCTTAAGAAAAAACTTGAAACCTGCAGGACTAAGTGTACAGCTCTTGATGGAGACTCCGTTGTTTAACAAACTTTTCAAACGACCTTTATACAATGGGTCTGCAGCCAACCACTGAGAGAGGCAAAAGAAAAGAGAAACAGATGTTACACACATCAGCTTCCTGTGCCTGCCTTCAGATACTTGTACTCACTAGAGAATGACACAGGAACACATTTTTCCCCGTCCCCATGGGAACTAATTTTCCCATCCCATCCCCGATGGTTCTTTTCCTGTCCCTGCCCCAACCCTGCAAACTCCGTCCTCATCTGCACAAGCCTCAAATGCTTTAAAATCTTATAGCAACATTCTAGAGCTTAGATTGTGATGTCATAATGCCTCATTCCACCAATGCCTAAGCTCCGTCCTCATCCACACAAGCCTCAAACCCTTGAAAATCCTAAGTAGCAACATTCTAGAGCTCCGATTGTGATGTCATAATGCCTCATTCCACCAATGCCTAAGCTCCGTCCTCATCCGCACAAGCCTCAAACACTAAAATCCTAAGTAGCAACATTCTAGAGCTCAGATTGTGATGTCATAATGCCTCATTCCACCAATGCCTAAGCTCTGTCCTCATCTGCACAAGCCTCACTTTGAAATCCTAAGTAGTAACATTCTAGAGCTCAGATTGTGATGTCATAATGCCTCATTCCACCAATGCCTAAGCTCCGTCCTCATCTGCACAAGCCTCAAATGCTTTAAAATCCTATAGCAACATTCTAGAGCTTAGATTGTGATGTCATAATGCCTCATTCCACCAATGCCTAAGCTCCGTCCTCATCCACACAAGCCTCAAACCCTTGAAAATCCTAAGTAGCAACATTCTAGAGCTCCGATTGTGATGTCATAATGCCTCATTCCACCAATGCCTAAGCTCCGTCCTCATCCGCACAAGCCTCAAACACTAAAATCCTAAGTAGCAACATTCTAGAGCTCAGATTGTGATGTCATAATGCCTCATTCCACCAATGCCTAAGCTCTGTCCTCATCTGCACAAGCCTCACTTTGAAATCCTATGTAGTAACATTCTAGAGCTCAGATTGTGATGTCATAATGCCTCATTCCACCAATGCCTAAGCTCCGTCCTCATCTGCACAAGCCTCAAATGCTTTAAAATCCTATAGCAACATTCTAGAGCTCCGATTGTGATGTCATAATGCCTCATTCCACCAATGCCTAAGCTCCGTCCTCATCCGCACAAGCCTCAAACACTAAAATCCTAAGTAGCAACATTCTAGAGCTCAGATTGTGATGTCATAATGCCTCATTCCACCAATGCCTAAGCTCTGTCCTCATCTGCACAAGCCTCACTTTGAAATCCTAAGTAGTAACATTCTAGAGCTCAGATTGTGATGTCATAATACCTCATTCCACCAATGCCTAAGCTCCGTCCTCATCCTCACAAGCCTCAAACACTTTAAATTATAAGTGTTCAAGGCTTGTGTGGTTAAGGAAGAGCTCACAGGAATGGGACAGGGACAGTGACAAAACTTTGCACTGTCCTTGCTCTAAGTCTATATCCATGTAACAAACTTGTTCGTTTTTCCCTTTTAATTGTACATTGCTTAGAAAGTTTGATAAGCAGTCATATCAGATTTTAAATAAACTTGAAACTTGACGGGGAAATTGAGTTCCTGCGGGGATGGGGATCAGTCTGTTCCCGTGTCATTCTCTAATACTCGCCTCTCTTCCTCAGGTAGAAGGGAATATTTGAATTTTGAGCATGTGTGTAGGTACTGGTGAAGTTTGATAACCAAAGTTTGCATATACATTTGAATATTTTACAGGAATGGATGTGATGACATTTATACCTGCAAGTGCATTTCCTAGGTAAATTTACAGAGTTTTATAAATGCAAACACTTGCAAAGAAACAGCAAGGCATATTCTGTTTGTAAGCAACCAATTCTGCTTTACTCGCAGACAGAGGTCCCGCTCCCTTGTAAACCTTTCTGTCTCTCATTTTCACAGTGCTCTTTTCCACTCAAGTTCTTCCCCACCCCATCCGCTCTCTCTTGTTCACTTTGGTTACTTCTGTAATTTATGGCTGGTTGAGAATATTTCCCCTTGAAACTCCCCCTGGTGGCCAGTGACTCCAAGAGCAGGTCTAATTAATGTGAATGGAGATGTTTGGCCATTATAAAAGAAGCAAAAAGCTTCTCAGAAAGGCTGTTTTTGAGAATAAGAGCTAGCAGTAACAGGTGTCGAGGTTTTGAAAGCTCTGTCTTGAGCTACTGCTTTAAAAGTCATCTGACAAAAATGTGAGATTAGGGGGTGGGAGATGCATAACAGTTAGGGTTACAAGACATTCGGATTTCCCCACATATGTCCTCCGGACGGCTTTTCAAAACCCAGCAATTTGTCCGGGTTTTGAAAAGCTTCTATCAAATCGCTGTCGGGCAGGAGGGCATCCGCGCATGCCACGCGATGATGTCTTGCGCATTCACGCGTGCATGTGACATCATTGCGTTGCATCTGCGAATGCGTGGATACCCTCATGCTCGACGAGAGCAGGGGGTGGGATTGGGAGGCAGAACTGGGGTGTGACAGGGCGGGGATGGATGGAACTGGGCGAGTCTAGGGGGGACTGGATTTTCCAAACAGAAAATTTCGTAGCCCTCATAATAGATTCTTTACAAGTTTCAAGTTTATTAAAAATTTGATTAATCGCTTATTCAAAATTCTAAGGGATGTACAAAATGTAAAATCACAAATTTCTCGGGGGGGGGGGGAGGGGACAAACAAACAAATAAGACTAACCTGACAGAACATACCAAACAGAAGGAAAAAATGGGGAAAGAAATACAGTGGAACCTCAGTTTGCGAGTAACCCGGTTTGCAAGTGTTTTGCAAGACGAGCAAAACACTCAGCAAACTTTTGACTCGCAAACCGAGCACTGCCCTGATAAATGAGCACTTACAGTCCAGGAAGCGCCGCTTCGGGGGATTCTCTTCCGTCTTCCGGCCAGCCTTCCACGTCAGGTGCCTTCCGCAGGTTGGAGGACCTCTATCTGGGCCTGCGCGGCCAGGTGCCGTTCTGTTTGCGCGTTGCGTGTGACGCGCACAGCGTCAATCATCGGCATCGTGCGCAGCGTGCAGGTGGGGCGGCGCTCGGCTGCGTGGGATCGGGTGGGGGCTCTCCAGCATGCGAGGGGCATCCGACATGGAGGGCTGGCCGGCGGATGGAGGAGGCATCCTTCTGAAGCAGCACTGCGGGGTTCTCCGGCGGCTGGCGGACATTAGAGGCATCCCCCCCCGAAGCGGCACTGTGGGGTTCTTCTTCGGATGACGGACGGAGGAGACGGCGCTGCAGCACCCGGCACCCGACGGGTACAGACCCCGGGTTCTAGAATGAATCGTTGCTGTTGGCACTATTTTCTATGGGGAACTTTGCTTTGATAAACAAGCATTTTGGATTACGAGCATGCTCCTGGCACGGATTATGCTCGTAATCCAAGGTACCACTGTACAATGATTAACTCCATATCCAACATTCTTGATTCTCAGTCCCTTAACATTTTAATTCACTCCTTCATAATTTCCAAACGTGACTACTGCAACTTCCTGTTCAAAGGAGTCTGCCAAAATGACATTCGATGATTACAACTAATCCAAAATACTGCCATAAAGATTATTACAAACAAACAAAAAATTTGATCACGTTACTCCTCTGTTAAAAAGTGCTTACTAGCTACCTATTCATCACCGTATCACTTACAAAATAGCTTTAATCTCCTACAACACAATGAAAACCAAGGAACCTGCTTTCATCCATAAATACCTGATTCCACATGATCCTCCGAGAACCTTAAGATCTGCATCACAGCATCTTCTTCGTGTCCCATCCCTAAAAATCATTAGTACCCGTAGGGCTTCTTCTTTCGCAACGACTGCTCGAACAATATGGAATGCGTTACCATTATATTTAAGGTCCGAACAGAATTTAGATAAATTCAAGGGTGGCCTGAAAGGCTTCTTATTTAAAGACGCATACAACTATTAATCTATGGGACTTTCTGAGCTTATTTTCTATACTAAAATTGATTTCTCCCTTTCCCCATGTTATTGTCTTTAATTGTTCTTTCTTTCTTTCAAAATGTATTTCTCCCCACTAACCTATTGACCCGGGACAGAGAGGGAAAATGCTTGAGTACCTGATTGTAAAACCGCTTAGATAACCTTGATAGGCGGTATATAAAATCCTAATAAACTTGAAACTTGAAATTTGATTAATAGTTTAACTGAACCCCTTTTGAAATTTTTACTGTAAAACGCTGAGAAATTTTGATTAGCGTTTCATCAAATTTTTAATAAACTTGAAACTTGATAGTAAATAAGGAAGAAACAACAGGAAGGATCAAAGCTGCAGACTTAAAATAAGTCAGAAAATCAGATTCATTAGAGGCTCCTAATCTAGCTTTCTAGCAGTCAAATGCATCTTGAATCTGTCGAGGTTGCGTTCTTCCCTTAAATGCATGGGAAGGGAATTCCATGTTTTGGGAGCTGTGACAGAAAAGATGAATTGCCACCGTGTGTTAATGTTTATGGGTAAGGGAACAGTTAATCAATGTTGGTCGTTCGACCTAAGTAATCTTGCTGGAGGGTAAGGAATCAAGAGTCTATGAATGAAGGCCGGAGTTTTATAGAGAAGGGACTTGAGAGTTAGCAAATTTTTAATGTTATGCCAATGTGCTTTCTTAAGGAGGGGGGCGACACATGGCCGAATGTCTTGGCTTTCGTAATAAGTTTAATTGAGGCATTTTGAATGACCTGTAGACGTCTTGTTTCCTTTTGGACTATTCCCTTAAATAGAGCATTACAATAATCAATTTTTGAAATGACCAGTGAGTGAATTAATGGGTTAAGTGACTTGGGACATAAGAATTTTGAAACAGCTCAAATTTGATGTAGTCTAAAGAACGTTGATTTGACAATGCTACTGATGTGGTCATGATAGGTTAGGTCCATAAGAACCCAGGACCGTGGCGAAGGTTGGATATAAGTGAGTCCTTTTTGGGGGGAGGGGAAGAGGGTGAGGGAGGATAATTTGTTATTAAGAAATTTCTGATGATGGAAGACATTGTTATCGACAGTAACTGCTGTATTGTGACGTCGTATACACCGTTCTATGTATATTCTGGTTGTATTGTCTGGTATCCTCAATAAAAATGGTTTGAAAGTAAAAGTTACCTGACAGAAACTGGTTTCATTTTTTTTTTTTTTAATTTTAGGTCACGGTGCCAGGCTCCAAATCGATAACCCAGAAGCTGGAACTCCCAGCGGGGCAGCAGCTGTACTCTGCCCGAAATTATGACATTGTGTATCCAGGTCCCACTGTCCGAGCCACATCCCCCACCCAAGCTGCCTCGTGCCCCAAGGCTGTGAGCGTGTCCAGTAACAACGGGGCCATGCCGCTGAAGCCCACAACCTTCGCCCTCTCCTTTTTGGCAACTCTCTTGCCAACGATGGTTTTACCACAGACCCATTGAGCTGCTCTACTGGGTGAAATTCAGTGCAAACTTCCCAACTGAACCTTTTAACACTGATTTTAACACAATCATAATGCAGAGCCACTTTTTTCTTTTAAAGGCTTAGGGTACAGTAGACAATTTGTACATCCCTTTCATCTTTGAAGATATCGGTTAGGATTTTTCTAGGTAGAAGCAGTGGGCATTGATTACTTGCGTGAGTGTGTTTTAGTAGTAAGATGTCTGTCCTATTTTTTAATGGAGTTTTTATTTAACCCTTTATTTGACCTTGGTGCTCAGAAGCAACACACGTCTTCTATGGCTCTTATGGGAGATCTGCATCTCCAAATGCCCGTTACTTGGCGCTGTTGCTCTCGTTCAACATCGAGTTACGTAAAGCAGCCGTTTCACCATCTGGCAATTAAAAGGTTAATGTATGTTATTTTTGGATTGTAAACCGCTTGGACCAGTCGTATGATCAAGTGGTATATCAAATTTTAATAAACCTAAATGTTCAATGTAGAATTGTTTTGCTTCTCCCACTATAGTCCTGGCACGGTGCAGCAGGAGAGGCAGATCGGCAGTACAAGCTTCTGAAATAGAGAATGACACAGGGACAAATTTGTCCCCGTAGGATCTCAATTTCCCTGTCCTGTCCTCTTGAGTCTTTTTGCTGCCCCTGTCTCTGCCCTATTCCTGCAAGCTGTGCCTTAACCACACAAGCCTCGGACACTTATGATTTTAAAGGGTTTGAGGCTTGTGCAGATGAGGACGGAGCTCAGGCATTGGTGGAATGAGGCATTATGACATCACAATCTGAACTCTAGAATGTTGCTACTTAGGATTTTAAAGTGTTTGAGGCTTGTGCAGATGAGGACCGAGCTTAGGCATTGGTGGAATGAGGCATTATGACATCACAATCTAAGCTCTAGAATGTTGCTACTTAGGATTTTAAAGTGTTTGAGGCTTGTGCAGATGAGGACGGAGCTTAGGCATTGGTGGAATGAGGCATTATGACATCACAATCAGAGCTCTGGAGCGGTGCTACTTAGGATGTTAAAGGGTTTGAGGCTTGTGCAGATGACGACGGAGCTTAGACATTAGTGGAATGAGGCATTATGACATCACAATCGGAGCTCTAGAATGTTGCTACTTAGGATTCTAAAGTATTTGAGGCTTGTGCAGTTGAGGACGGAGCTTAGACATTGGTGGAATGAGGCATTATGACATCACAATCTGAGCTCTAGAATGTTGCTAATTAGGATTTTAAAGTGTTTGAGGCTTGTGCAGATGAGGACGGAGCTTAGACATTGGTGGAATGAGGCATTATGACATCACAATCTGAGCTCTAGAATGTTGCTACTTAGGATGTTAAAGGGTTTGAGGCTTGTGCAGATGAGGACGGAGTTTGCAGGAATGGGGCAAGGACAGGAAAAGAACTCATGTGGACGGGATGGGAAAATGAGTTCCCGAGGGGGACGGGGATAAATTTGTCCCCTTGTCATTCTCTATTGTGAAATGCCCAATGCATGAAGGCTCTCTCTGTGGGTCCTTTTCCTGTGGAAAACCCTGAATAGTTCTGAAAATACAAACCTAGCTGAATAGGCAGCGTTTGGCAGCTTTCAGATTAGCCAGGTAAATGGCTTCTGATAAGGACTCTGGCTACCTTCTTGTGCCTTCAACTAGCTGTATAGGACCAGATGCATTATTAGAGCTGCATGCTGGACTCCAGTGCACACTGTCGCAACACGCAGCTGAAGAAAATGGAACGGTATGTCTTACGCAATAAACAAATCATGCATGAATGGGAGAGCATGTGCAAATTTAAGTGTGCTGCAAATCAAATATTTTGCACAGAGATTGTACCAGGACCTGGCGAAGTGGTGTATGTACTCTTATATATGCATAACTGAATGCCAAATGTGTATTTGTTATATTATGTACATTGCTGAAGGATTGTCCCCCTTAATGCCTCATTTGGAGATGCAAATTCTCCCTCTTATGTTTAATTTCATTTTATTCTCTAGATTGTTCACCTGTCCCCTTCAATAAAATTAGAAACACGTAAAGCTGTAGATGGTGTATGCTGACATAAAACAGTGAACAAATCTTTACTTGTCTGACTATGCCCAGCTTAAATCATCCCTGTAGAAAACCAGGAATGAAGTCTTGGGTTGTGTGCTGCTTCGTGGCATCCAGGTTTAATAGCTAATGTACTCCTAGGACAATTTGGTGCAATGCAGACTGTGTGGAATTTTCCAACTGTGCCGGCATTGGTGCCTGTGGCTGTCCTTAATCCCTCTCCCTTGCGTCCTCCTCTTCTGTTGTCCTAGACCCTGTTGTTCCATTGTCCAAAGGACGTGTGGTTCAAATTGTCAGTCCTAGGAGAGCACAGGAGGCAGAAGACAGTGTCCAAGTCATTTCGTTCATCTTTTCCACCTTGATTTGTGATCAGGGCAGGGTGGGAAGTGGAAAACAGACCAAACTCAGTGGGGTAAGTGCTACTGAGAAGGGGCGCTGGAGCAGGCTTCAATACTGATGAACCAGCAAACGCAGCTGCATGTGCTACTGAAGATGGAGAAGCTCGCTGGTTTGATCCATACTTAAAAAAAAAAAAAAGAATAAATATAATAATAACAACTTTATTCTTCTATACCGCCATAGTCAAATGACTTCTAGGCGGTTCACATCGAAGAAGGCTGGACAATCAGCAGATTACAGAATGCAAGAAGTGAGGGTACAACTTCTTAACACAAGAAATAGATAAAATGAAAATATACATCTTAAGTATGTTTTGGCACCTGGTACAGCTGAACCTAGATTGCAGGGGAACGATTTTGACAGGTGGAGGGTATGGAAGAAGTGGCATTACGTTAGTGATTGTGTACAGTGGATTATTGTATAAATCCATTACAAATTTTACACTAACTTCGAATGTAAGCTGTGGATTATAGACCGGGGCTGAAAAGAGGTCAGGTTTTCAGGATCACTAAACTAAACTAAACCTTGGGTTTATATACCGCACCATCTCCACGAATGCGGAGCTCGGCACGGTTTACAGGAAGAAGGATGAGAGAGGAACTACAGTGGAGAGATTAAAGAGTTAGGTGTAAAGGGGAAGGTGAGAGGCCTAAGAGGGGGGAAGTGTTACAGTTTTGAGAATAGCCAGGTTTTTAGGTGTTTGCGGAAGAGTTGGAGGGAGCTTGAGGTTCGGAGAGGGGAGGGGAGGTTATTCCAGATCTCAGTGATTCTAAAGGGGAGGGATGACCCAAGTTTGCCTGCATGGGAAATACCTTTTATGGAAGGGAAGGATAGTTTAAAAATTTGGGAGGATCTGGAGGAAGTAGGGGTTGGGGAGTTCCAGGATAGAGGGATAATGGCAGGAAGGATGCCATGTAGGATCTTGTAGGCCAGACACGCACATTTGAAGTGGATCCTGGGGATTACTGGGAGCCAATGGAGCTTAGACAGGAGTGGTGAGATGCGATCAAATTTGCTTTTCGCGAAAACAAGCTTAGCTGCGGCGTTCTGAATCCACTGAAGTCTGTGGAGGCTTTTCTTGGTTAGGCTGAGGTAGATAGAATTGCAATAATCCAATCTGGAGAGGATGATGGATCACCCTGATGAATATGCTTAAGATAGATTTACATAAAATGGAGGAATATGGAGACAGATCCATATAAATCTGCTTTGATAATACCTTTTTTTTTTTTAATAAAGCTATCCTGAAAACCTGACCTTCCAGTGCACCATTCCTCAAGCTTGGTTTACTATCAACAGTGAAAAAGCAAACAGGGCAGGGCATAGGAGGTGTCCACCTTGGGCAGCAAAGTTCAGGTGTTCAAGGCCTGCTCCTGTCCCCACTCCAAACCTACCTCTGTCCAGCTGTACCCTAAAATCCTCTAAAGCAGTAAACAGAAGGCAGATGCCTTCTCAAGCTCTGCACACACATGTGTATCCAGATGCTCCGTGCTGTACTCACCAAGGTACAGGACTTCATCGTTGGTAGGCTGGTAGGGGCAAAGGCCATGGACAGTGTGGGAGTGATGCTGGACTTGCGGGTGGGGATTGTGAAGGAGAGGCTAGTGACTTGGGGGGGGGGGGTAGTTGAGGGCTGGGTTAAGGCACAAGGTTCACCTAGGGCAGGAGTTGGCAACCTTTGTACAGCACAGAGCCAATTGATCCAAAATGTTGGACCCAAGATTTACAAAGAGCCGCAAGATGTAGCTTCTCTCCCTTCCAACCCCTTGCAAGTCTCTGCACTTCTCATCCCTCCCTCCCCCAACCGATAGCCAAAGTTTTCTTCCCCTCTCCCCTTTAATCTCCGTTCCAACCCTATGAGCCTCCTCCCCAGGCCTACCGAGATACCTGGTGGTCCAGCAGGGATTTTTGTGGCAGGAGCATGATCTTCTCGCTCCTGCCTCCTTGTGGCTGCCTTCTAAAGTGGCTGCCGCAACCTTTCGTGGTAGCTCACGCTACTACGGGAAATGCCCCGAGCAGCTGCGAGAGATCACAGCAGCTATTTTAGAAGGTAGTCACGAGGAGGCAGGCACGAGAAGGTTGTGCTCCTGCCACAAAACCCCCTGCTGGACCACCAGGTACCTTGATAGGCCTGGAAGGTGGGGGGAGAGGGATCATTGGGTTGGGAGATTAAAAGGATTGGGGCCTGGAGAGCCACAGTCAAATGCATGAAGAGCTGCATGTGGCTCGCGACCCGCAGGTTTCTGACCCCTGACCTAGGGTGTCTGGTATGCTTGTAGCTTCCTCAAGGCCATTTGCAATATTTCTTCCAAATATCTTGAAATTATCACTATAAAAGATAGCTGCTAACATGTAAAATTAAACATAACCACAAAATACATGCAAGCATTTATTTATTTAATTAAAGTATTTGTATTCCATTCAATCTCAACAATTCTCATTGGATCACAATTATTACATTAAACACATATGGTAATAAAAATCCCAAATAAATATTTGCTGCTGCTTCTCTTAGTACCATACCAGACCCTGCTAAATGCTTGACAAAATTAAAAAAGGTTTCAATTCCTTTTTCAAACAATTCCAAACTCTGAATCTCTCGCAGGCTCATTGGCAAGAGGATGTTTCATAGTTTCAGGCCTACTCTATTAAAACCAGAATGATGGTCCTCATCCCGTCTCACAACATGCAAAGGAGGAGTTTGCTCACCTCGAATGTCTTAAAACACGTTAAATTCGTTCACAAGATCATCACGTGAATCGGATCATTTGGCACCTTTACAGCGACTCATGAATTAAAAACCTCTATGCATTTCTTTCCAAAATCCAAAAGGCCATTATTTAACTCTTTGTCTCCTGCTATCGCTGTTTCAGCACATCTACTTTTAGTGAACGTTGTAAAAAGAAAGGAAAGAAAGTAATGTAGAACAGATTCAGCCTGAGGCCCAGTCTCTGCAGCACATACCTGGCCTATTAATGTTGTTTTGATTTATATTCATTTTACGTAATTTTTGTTGTCTCTTTTACATTTTTGCACATATATTCTTTTAGACAGACTCCATCACCCCTGAGGCAGGAATAAGAACAGCCTTACTGGGTTAGACCAATGGTCCATCAAGCCCAGTAGTCCGTTCTCACAGTGCCCAATCCAGGTCTCTAGTACCTGGCCAAATCCCAAAGAGTAGCAACATTCCATACAGAATCCCAAGGAATAGCAAGATTCCAGAAACAACAAAGAGTAACAAGATTCTAGAATCCTAAAGAGTAGCAAGATTCTGGAATCAACAACGAGTAGCAAGATTCTAGAATTCCAAAGAGTAGCAACATTCCATACAGAATCCCAAAGAATAGCAAGATTCTGGAATCAACAACGAGTAACAAGATTCTAGAATCCCAAAGAGTAGCAACATTCCATACAGAATCCCAAAGAATAGCAAGATTCTGGAATCAACAACAAGTAACAAGATTCTAGAATCCCAAAGAGTAGCAACATTCCGGAATCCCAAAGAGTAACAAGATTCTAGAATCCCAAAGAGTAGCAACATTCCATGCTACCGATCCAGGGCAAGCAGTGGCTTCCCCCATGTCTTTCTCAATAACAGACTATGGACTTTTCCTCCAGAAACTTGTCCAAACCTTTCTTAAAACCTGGAGGCTGAAACATGGACCGTGTCGAGTCACCAAAGACTAAGGACATTATATTTAAGTATTTATATATGTGTTCAGTTTTTAATTGAGTTTACCCTAATAGGTTGATGTGTACAGTCCCATTCCCCACTTGTTTTTCTTTTCTTGGACCCCCCCCCCCTTTTCCTCAGCGTAGTCTCCATTCCCATTTCCTTTTGTGACCTTCCAGCCAACCAGTCTCTTTAGAATCCATCACTAGGGCAGTCATTTTATTTTTAAGTTGCCCTGGTGAAAACTGTGTCGAAGGCCTTTAAGAAAATATCTGAGGTCATTCAGTGAAATAAAAATAAACTTTTGTCCAGTTTCAAGCATTCCCCAGTAAAACTACTGTCAGGAGAGACAGTAGGTGATGATTGGTGGGGGGAGCGATTGGGGCAGGGGGTCTCTGTGGCAGGAGGGAGTGGGCATCCCTCCTGCTATTTGTTTTGGGTTTTGGGGGGCAGTGGCTTGGGGGTGTTTGGCTCATGTGGGCCATGTTTGTTGGGGGTCATCGGGGAGGTCTGTCATCAGTGGTGGGAGACTTTTTTTTTTTTTTTTATGGGACAGATATTTTATGTGTGTAACAAATGCAAAATATTTGTGCCATTGAAATAAAACAAATCCAGGCAGACTTGTCGGTAATACAGTTACCGACAGGTCTAGACAAATTAAGGGGTTTATGATTGCTAAAACCCCATTTGGAATAGCCAAGCGCTGTTAGTGCATCAATTGCATGGCTATTTTGCATGGGGGTTTTAGCTAATTTGCAGGGCTGGATCGGAAAATGGGCGATTGAGGGGGAAAAGCATGTAGTGGACCATGTTGTACATCAGGTTGGTAACGATGATAGTCAATAAAGCTGTGAAACAGGTTTAGCGACAATCGTTGACTTTAGTGCATCTGGGCCTATAATGGCAGACATTGTCTGGGGAAAGCAATTTATGAACATATCAACAGGTGCTAGAACTCTGTGCATCGGAGTGAAAAGCTGTTGATGTCTGCACTGAAACTGCATGCTAGTGTAACCCCACCCTGGTCACTGATGCAAAATGCTGACAATCTTTGCCCAAATACAGAGGAAGTACAAACTAGAAATAGACTCATGCTAATACAGAGCCGGAAACCACAAGAAGTCAGACTACAGAAACAGGAATGCCTTTCCTCCCGTCCCCTGCCACATACAAAGAGATTGTTTGCCAAGGGTGACAGACAAAATCAAAGATGCCCCCAAAACAATGAGAAGTAGCTCCATTAAAGCCTAGAGGAAACAGGAGAAGCCGTAACTACGGCAGCTAGATGAAAAAGAGGTGGGATGCGGTTGCAATGTTCTTTTGTTGTCATATTTTGATTATAGAACTTAAGAACAATTCTGTAAAAAAAAAAAAAAACGCATAGTAATACACAAAGGGGAATTTCCCAAAGCTATTTACATCTGTAAATGGTTCTTTGAAAACCACCTTTGCTATTGCTAAAAGTGTGTCTGAATATACTGAGTTCTGCTGCTCTTCGCTGCCCCTACATGCTGCAGCCTCAGGCAACAGCCTAGTCTTGCCTAATGATTAAGCCAGCCCTGTAAACATAGGCCTGCTAGCTGCCCTTCTTTTGAGGGAGTGGGAAGATAAGTCAAGTTTTATTAAAAATCTGGGTGACGGGATAATCGCGTGCCAGACGCCAGCGTGCTGACAATCCAGTGCCGACAATTCAGCGTAAGACAGAAGCGCGCAGGGGAAAAATAATTTTTAAAGAGCTCCGACTGGGGGTTTGGGGTGGCAGCCCCCCCCACTTTATTGGTTAGTGTTCACGCTGCTGTTGTGGGGGGGGGGGTGCACATTATAGAGAAAGCAGAACTTTTCCCGAAAAAAAATCAGAAAAAGTTTCATTTTCTCTATAACGGAGGTTTCCAGCCCCCCCCCCCCCCCACGAACCTCCCTCCAACAGCAGCACGAACACTAACCAATAAAGTGGAGGGGTTTGCCACCCCAAACCCCCCGTCGGAGCTCTTTAAAAATTACTTTTTCTGTCTTGTGCCGAATTGTCGGCGCTGGATTGTCGGCATGCTGGCATCTTGCGCACCACTGACTATGAACCAAAATCTGTTATCCCGCCTTCTCAAAATTACAAAGCAGCTTTGCAATGAAAAGCAAAAACAGAGTAATACGGACAAGTTAAAATTAAAAGCCAATTCAAATCCCATAAAGACGAGTACAAAAACTCACAAACCAAGTGACACGAAAGGAAACGGGGAGAACTAGAATAAGTTCAAAGGAAAAAACAAGAGGTAAGGGGTACTAAATTTTTTTCCCTTTTTCTGAGCTGCTATAATTGCAACGGACATTGGGCTAATGAGCAGTTAAATTGTCCTTAAAAGGTCAATCATACTGCAAAGGCATCTTTAAAAAGCATTGTTTTTAAGCTGGTCTTGAAATTATCTAATGTGTGGGAATTCCAGAGTGTGATGGTGGTAACAGAAAATATTATTGCGCATAGTATTAATAATTTTTAATGATGGAATTGTTAGCAGATTTTGATTAAATGACCGAAGAGTACATTGAGAAGTAAGAGGTTTGCATGTTGCTAAAATGGGGGAGGACACTAAATTATCAGATATTTACCTCAAGGGACAGCTGCAGTGTTTGATGCCCAAGTCCATCCTCACCTGCTTTCTGCTGCAATGCTTTCAACTCCAGTGTAAATATTACAGATGCCTGACTTAGGTTGTGGCTTCATTTGATTTCACTGAGCAGTATTTCCAGTGGCAGAGACTTCTTCACTTTACCCAGCATGTGGTGGATACCTGGAATGCGCTTCCAGAGAGCGTAATAGGGCAGAGTACGGTACTGGGGTTCAAGAAAGGATTGGACAATTTCCTTCTGGAAAAAAGGATAGAGGGGTATAGATAGAGGATTACTGCACAGGTCCTGGACCTGTTGGGCCACCGCATGAGCAGACTGCTGGGCATGATGGACCTCAGGTCTGACCCAGCGAAGGCATTGCTTATGTTCTTATGTTCCTGTAGCAGATTCAGGAATGACGCATGGCCACATTAAGAACAGTGTGTGGTTGTGCTTGTTGTACCTTAGAGGGAACACTGGACAGTTGGCCCTTTTGTCAGCTGGGAACAGAATCCTAAAATCTACAAGTTCCGAGTTACATACAAATCCAACTTAAGAACAGCTTTAAAAACGTAACTCGTTCTTAACCCGGGAACTGCCTGTATAGGAATAATCAAGCCATTGCGACATCACTGATGAAGTTGGCTCTTAGGCATTGGTGGAATGAAGCATTATGACATCACAATAGGAGCTCTGGAATGTTGCTACTTAAGAAAGTGCTTGCGGCTTCATTTGATTTCACTGAGCCGTAGTTCCAGTGGCCGAGACTCCTACACCGATTCAGGAATGACGCATGGCCACATTAAGAACAGTGTGTGGTTGTGCTTGTTGTACCTTAGAGGGAACACTGGCGAGGGACAGTTGGCCCTTTTGTCAGCTGGGAACAGAATCCTAAAATCTACAAGTTCCGAGTTACATACAAATCCAACTTACTTTAAAAACGTAACTCGTTCTTAACCCGGGAACTGCCTGTATAGGAATAATCAAGCCATTGCGACATCACTGATGAAGTTGGCTCTTAGGCATTGGTGGAATGAAGCATTATGACATCACAATATGAGCTCTGGAATGTTGCTACTTAAGAAAGTGCTTGCGGCTTCATTTGATTTCACTGAGCCGTATTTCCAGTGGCTGAGACTCCTACACAGATTCAGGAATGACGCATGGCCACATTAAGAACAGTGTGTGGTTGTGCTTGCTGTACCTTAGAGGGAACACTGGAGTGACAGTCGGCCCTTTTGACAGCTTAAGCAGCAAGAATCTTAAAATCTACAAATTCCGAGTTACATACAAATCTGATTTAAGAACAGTTTTAAAAACGTAACTCGTTCTTAACCTGGGGACTGCCTGTACATGTTTAAGGCTTTTCAGAACAGCAGACAGAGAGCTTGTGAACACTTCAGTGTTTCCACAGCAGTGCAGCTAAATGCTAGGGCTCCTTGGCTTTTCTGAATGTCCTTCAGCTTCTGCAAAAAGCTCATTACAGCACATTTTTCTAAAGAGAGTCATTAAATGAGACAGCCTGACCCCCATCAGTAATTACAAAATATGTATTTTCCTAGAATCTTTCTATGTTATTTCAGGGGCAAGTTGAGACAAAACCCTTCCCAAAAAGCTATCTGCGTAGTTTTTAAAGTGTAGCCAGTTGGCATCAGCTGCTTGAGTGCATCTATAGTGTTCCTTCACCAGCACCAGTTGGGAGGGGGGGGAGGGGGGGCAAGGAAGACAAAGATTCTAAGCTATTGGGGAGAGGGATGTCGCTTCTGAAATTTCAAACCACCAACCAATTCCCTTGCAGCAAACAAAGGTTTTAAGTGTGGGCAGAGGGTTTTCAATGGAGGAAAAGCATTTAAAAACCCCATACAGCAAGTGGTTTATATAGTTTGTGAGGGAGCTCTATTCCTCCTCAGATCCTGGGTCTCCTGCAATCTTCTTCCAATTCCCATTTTAGGGTCTTTTTCTCCTTTTCTCCATCTCAAGTACACTTAAGAACATAAGAATTGCCACTGCTGGGTCAGACGAGTGGTCCATCATGCCCAGCAGTCCGCTCACCAGCGCCCTGAGACTAGCCCTACCAGCGTACGTCCTGTGTGCAGTTCTGGAGGCCACATTACTGCAAAGATGTGCTTAGAGTCGAGTCGGTTCAGCAGATGGCCACTAGGAATATCTCGGGGCTCAAGGGTCTCTCGTACGAAGAGAGACTGAACAAACTGCAGCTCTACACTCTGGAGGAGCGCAGGGAGAGGTGAGACATGATTGAGACGTTTAAATACATCACGGGTCGTGTCGAGGTAGAAGATGACATCTTCCTATTCAGGGGACCCTCGACCACAAGAGGGCATCCGCTCAAACTCAGAGGAGGGAAATTTAGGGGTGACATCAGGAAGTATTTCTTCACGGAAAGAGTGGTGGGGCACTGGAATAAGCTTCCGGAGCAGGTGGCCAAGGCCAACAGCGTGCTTGACTTTAAGAATAAATGGGACATCTATGTGGGATCCCTACAGAGGTCTAGTAAGGCACTCAGACTTGATGGGGTGGGTCAGTAGAGTGGGCAGACTTGGTGGGCTATAGCCCTTTTCTGCCGTCATCTTTCTATGTTTCTATGTTGTTCAGCAGGAACTTGTCTAGCTTTGTCTTGAATCCCTGGAGGGTGTTTTCCCCTATGAGACTCCAGAAGAGCGTTCCAGTTTTCTACCACTCTGGGTGAAGAACTTCCTTACATTTGTACAGAATCTATCCCCTTTCAACTTTAGAGAATGCCCTCTCGTTCTCCCTACCTTAGAGAGGGTGAACAACCTGTCCTTATCTAAGTCTATCCCCTTCAGTACCTTAAATGTCTCAATCATGTCCTCTCTCAATCTCCTCCATTCGAGGGAGGAGGCCCAGTTTCTCTAATCTTTCGCTGTACGGCAGTTCCTCCAACCCCTTAACCATCTTAGTCGCTCTTCTCTGGACCCTTTTGAGTAGTACTGTCCTTCTTCATGTACAGCGACCAGTGCTGGACGCAGTACTCCAGGTGAGGGCGCACCATGGCCCGGTACAGCGGCATGATAACCTGCTCCGATCTGTTCGTGATCCCCTTCTTTATCATTCCTAGCATTCTGTTTGCCCTTTTCGCCACTGCTGCACATTGTGTGGACGGCTTCGACTTGTCGATCAGAACTCCTAAGTTCCTTTCCTGGGAGGTCTCGCCAAGTATCGCCCCGGACATCCTGTATTCGTGCATGAGATTTTTGTTACCAACATGCATCACTTTCTCTTCAATTGATAGAACCCTCCCACTGCCCTTACCAATTTTTCACAAATCTAGTTCCTTTTTTAGACCCTTATGTCCCAGCTTCTTTTTCATTCCCAAGTATTTCCCCTCGTCCTCCATCTCATTTTCAAAACAATAGGGAGTGTTCTTTTTATGCTTTTTAAGGGTAGAAGAGGAAAAAGCTTTACTAATTGTCAAAATGAAAATCAAATTTATTGTTCAAATCTCAATTATTATGAGACACTGAAAACGGGATTCAGGGTTTTGGTTTGTATAGCATGCCTGCAGTCATTCGCTTCTTTCCCCATGTTACACTCCGAGATCTTTTTGCAGTCTTATCTCTGTGCTGCATAATTCATAAACAAAAAAGGATTGATGGCTTCAATTTGATATCTTTATACATATTCATTTCTGAGTAACCTTCAACTTTTTTTCCTCCCCTTGATGGATAAAGTTCTCACTTACAGTATCTGGCCTTTTCAATTTTCAACCCTGCCTCTTTTACCAATTCAGGACACAAATTAACCTTTTTAGACAATTTGCACAGGAAGAAAAGTCAATTACACAGGCACACTCCAGAGGAAACTTCCAAAAAACAAGCAGAACGACAAGACACCTCTTTCTTAAGTATTTATTATTATTTTTCTATGTATATTTACAAATACAGATCAGCAAAATAAAAAGTACTCAGCTTAACCTTTCTATACAGATCGACCTCTGTACAGTACATACAATGAAGCAATTACATAATATAAATTTTCTATACATATAGAAATAAACTCTCTATATATCTGTACACACTTCTCTCCAAGTTTGCTGAATGGGGAGGTAGGTACAGTAGTCAGCCACTGGGTGCCCATATTAAGAGTCTCTATGATTGCTTGTTCCCTAGTCTTGAACCTAACCAATATGTCTATCAAGTTATCTAGCGTGTTAGCTCGAGTACAAGAATGTAAGATACCATCTTAAAGTACTATGGTTTGGGCAACACAAACTTAATTCCTCTAATCAAATGGAGCTAACTTCAACATTAAGAAATTCTCTAAGGTTCTGGAGTCACTTTAGACAGCTTGTTGAGTTTTGAAGACCATGTCAACAATCTAGTCCGGAAATCTTCTTTTACACTACAAAAGCTAAGAAGGATCAGATCCTACTTTTATCAACATCACTACAGCGTGTACAGTTTTCTGGAAGCAGCTATAATGGTTTATATGGCATCAACTATTCTATCGCTACTGGACTAAAGTAATACACTGCTTTCAGGAATTTCGGTGAAATTAAAAAAACTTCTGCTAATACAGAATACCGCAGCAAGACAGCACAGTTACTTACCGTAACGAGTGTTATCTGGGGACAATAGGCAGATATTCTCACATGTTGGCGACATCATCCATGGAGCCTGGTACGGAGTGTTAAAAATGAACTGTTACTTTAAGTTTTAAGAAACTTCACGACTGCCCACACCCTTCCGGCCCATTAGCTTGCAGTTCCGTAAGCGAGCTAGGAAGCCAACTAGGAGAGGCGAGAGGGATGTGAGAATATCAGCCTGTAACTGTGCTTTATCCTAGGACAATTACAGCAGCATATTGTCACATGTGGGACTCCCTAGCTGAATGGATGGAGAGTTGGCCATTAAGAAAATAAATTCTGTAACACTGCTTGGCTGAAACGATCATCTCATCTAGAATAGAACTCTAGACAGTAGTGAGATGTGAAAGTATGGATTGAGGACCAAGTTGCTGCTTTGCAAATTTCATCAATGAGTGGAACATAAGAAAGCTCCTGATGCTGCCATAGCTTGGACTTTGTGTGCTGTTACACGACTCTCCAGCTGCAGCAGAAAGAAGTACAGGCTGCTAGCCATGTGGAAATAGTTATTTTGGTTACAGGCTTGCCCAATTTGTTAGGATGAAAGGAGATGAACAGTTGAGGTGATGTCCTGTGTGGCTTAGTCCTTTGTATGTAGTAAACCAAGGCATGTTTACAGTCAAAGGTGTGAAGAGTTTTTTCTCCAGGATGAGCAAAAGGCTTTGGGAAGAAAACTGGAAGCATAATGGATTGATTTGAGATGAAATTCCGTGACTTTTGGGAGGAATTTAAGATGGGTGTGAAGAACTACCTTATCATTTATCATGATGAAATACTGTGAACTGTGGGTCCGACACCAATGCTTGGAGCTCACTCATTCTACGGGCAGATGTGAGAGAGATTAAGAATACCACTTTCTACTTGAGGTGAGTAGAGGCCATTGGTTCAAAATGGTGGTTTAATCAAAGTGGCTAGGACTATATTAAGATCCCAGATAACGGGAGGCAGCTTGAGTGGAGGTTTGGAATGAAAAAGTGCTTTCATAAACCTGGAAACAAAAGGAGGAGAAGCCAGAGATTTATTGTTGAGAGGAACATGAAAAGCATTAATAGCACTGAGGTGAACTCTGACCGAAGCAGTTTTCAGTCAAGAATTGGAAAGATGGAGAAGATAATCCAATACTGATGATAAAGACGAAGATGGAGCATCTTATTGGTGGAGAGTACACCACGTATTGAAACGTGACCACTTCTGTTTATAACACTGCTGGGTAGAAAGTTTTTGGGAAGCAGCTATAATGGTTTGTATGGCAGCAGAGAGATTATGATCTGCTGAAATCAGGCCGAGAGGTACCAAGCTGTGAGGTACAGCGATTTCAGATTGGGATGTAATAATAGAGACCCTTGACTCTGAGTGAGAACAGATGGAAAGATTTGTAAGGGAACTGGATCTTTAACACTCAGCTGAAGTGTCTTGAGAATGAAAGGGATTGGAGGAAATGAGTGTAGGAACTTGTCTGTCCAATTCAGAAGAAAAGCATCTGCTTCCAGACGTTGAGAATACTGCTTGGAACAGAATTGAGGCAATTTGTGATTGTAGGGAGAAGCAAACAGATCTGAGGAGTTACCCATAGTGAAAAAACTGTAGCATAATACTTTGGAATTGAGTCCTCACTTGTGAGGTTGAAGAAATCTTCTAAGTTTGTAGGCTAGAGTGTTCTGAGATCCCTGCACATACACAGCCTTGAGAAATATGTTTCAAGCAATGGCCCAGTTTCAAATGTACTCGACTTCTTGACACAGTAAGAAAGAGCACGTCTCTCCTTGCTTGTTGATGTTATACATTGCTACTTGGTTGTCTGTGCAAACCAGGACGACTTGATTGGATAGGCTGCTCTGAAAAGTTTGAAGACCATATCGAACTGCTCTGCATTCTAAGAGATTGATGTGAAATATATTTTCTTGAACAGATCAACAACCTTGTGTGCAAAAACCATTCAGGTGGGCTCACTAAGCATACATGGACGCGTTTGTGGTAAGTATTTTCTGATGTGGAGGAATATGAAATAGTAGATCGCTGGAAAAATTGGTCGGTTCCATCCACCATTGAAGAGACTGATGAAGAGATGAGGTGACTGCAATCTTTTGAGAGAAGGGATCGAGAGGCTGAGACCATTGAGAGACTAGGGTCAACTGAGCTGGTCCAAGGTGGATAGAGTAGGCTCACACTTGGGAGTCAGTATGGTGAGGAGAAAGGTCAGAATCCCCTACAAGTACCATAGGTACCCTGTAGGAAGAGGAGCGCTGAGAACGACGGGATTGATAAGATGATGGCCTACGATGTCTCCAGTACCGCTCCGATGAAGAGGAACGATGAGCAGGTCTCTTCCATCCTGAAGCAGAACGATGTGAAGTAGATCGACGATGTCTCGATGCAGATCATCTGGTTGATGAAGACTGACAATGCCCTGAAGAAGTACTTCAATGTCTCTTCGCAGAACGATGATGCTTTGATGCAGAGTGTCGCTGCGATGAGGAACGATGCCCTGATGGAGAGCATCGTTGCTCACCGGAAGATCAATGCAAAGTAGATCAATGCTTTGGCAGTGATCCAGATGTGGTACCCTGTGGCCTCGACATACTATGCTTAGGCTGGGCCAGTACCAAGGGAATTGATGTAAGCAGCGGTGTTGCATATAACTTGAACATGTCACTGATCTCCCTCTTGAAAAACTAATTTAACTGCTCTTTAAAGAGTTGCACCAGTACCCTTGGCTCAATAGCCGGTATCATCGGTGCAGCAGGATGTCTACGGGTAGGGTGATCTTGAGAAGGATGCATGCCCTGGAGAGACAACCTGCAAGGATGGGGAGCGGTGATGTCGTTTTTTAGCTGCATCAAGGGACTCGATGCTGAAGAGGCTTGTGACCCAGAATGGGAAAAGGATGGCTTCCTAGCTGGCTTCCCCTACGCTGGAATCTCCTCCGATGTCGCTACCGCTGGTACCGGAGGCTCAGAATGTTGTTCCATAGCTGACATAAAGAGTTTTTCCTGTTGAATGTGACAAGCTTTCAATGAGCGCTTCTGGAATCCACCCAATGTCCAGGGCCTAGACACTGTTAACACCAGCTATGGGAGTCAGTTATGGAAATAGGCCGCTGGCACAGACAGCACTTTTTAAAACCCATCAACGGCTTCGACATGGACAGAAATATAGCGTCAGCCAAATTAAACTCAATGATTAGAATTGAAAAAACCCCAAAGGAAATATAACTGAGGCTGAACCATCAGAAAAAAAAAATCTCACATGAAGTGACCAAAGACCCACACTGGGGGAAGAGTCCGAGTGAGGAAATAAATTGGGGGAGAAAAAAAAAAAATTTTGACTTTTGTTTGTTTGTTTTAAGGAAAAAGATAACGAAAACAGAGGCCAGAGGTCAAAACCTGTAATTGAAACGTGGGTAGAAGGCATGTTAACTGGACAAAGCCCAAACACTCTGCTCTGCGGAGAACAAAGAACTGAGGAACCGCAAACTGATGTCAGGTGGGAAGGCACTCGCAAGGTTTCTTAAAATTTAAAGTGACAGTTCACTTTTAACACTGTCCGTACTGGGCTCCGTGGATGACGTCACCTACATGTGAGAATATGCAGCCTGCTTGTCCTAAGGTAAAGCAATGTTACTTACCGTAACAGTTGTTATCCAGGGACAGCAGGCAGCTATTCTCACTAGTGGGTGATGTCATCCGACAGAGCCCTGATACGGACATCTTGCAAGCATGTCTTGCTTGAAGAAACTCAGAAGTTTCGAGATGCCCGCACCGCGCATGCGCCAGTGCCTTCCCGCCCGATGGTCCGGGCGTGTCTCCTCAGTTCAGGTAGCTAGCAGAGAAGCCAACCCAGGGGAGGTGGGTGGGACGTGAGAATAGCTGCCTGCTGTCCCTGGATAACAACTGTTACGGTAAGTAACATTGCTTTATCCCAGGACAAGCAGGCAGGTATTCTCACTAGTGGGTGACCTCCAAGCTAACCTCAATGGGATGGAGGGAGAGTTGGCAACTTAGGAGAACAAATTTTGTAACACAGTTTGGCCAAACTGCCCATCCCGTCTGGAGAAAATATCCAGACAATAATGAGAGGTGAACGTATGAACCGAGGACCAAGTGGCAGCCCTACAAATCTCCTCAATCGGTGTCGATCTGAAGAAGGCTACAGAGGCTGCCATTGCTCTGACCCTATGTGCTGTGACCTTACAGGGAAGAGGTAATCCAGCCTGGGCATAGCAGAAAGAGATACAAGTCACCATCCAGTTGGAGATGGTGCGCTTCGATACAGGTCGTCCCAACTTGTTTGGATCAAAGGAGATGAAAAGTTGAGGAGCAGTTCTGTGTGGTTTGGTGCAATCCAAGTAGAAAGCCAAAGCACGTTTACAGTCCAGAGTGTGAAGAGCTGATTCTCCAGGATGAGAATGAGGCTTTGGAAAGAACACTGGAAGCACAATGGATTGGTTGAGGTGAAATTCAGAGGCCACTTTAGGCAGGAATTTCGGGTGAGTGCGGAGGACCACCTTGTCATGATGGAATACTGTGAAAGGTGGGTCCGCCACCAAGGCCTGAAGCTCACTGACCCTGCGAGCAGATGTGAGGGCCACCAGAAAAACCACTTTCCAAGTGAGAAACTTTAGTGGAGCCTTGCTCAGAGGCTCAAAAGGAGGTTTCATAAGCTGAGAAAGGACATTTAGATCCCAAACCACTGGAGGCGGTTTGAGAGGAGGATTGACATGAAAAAATCCTTTCATAAATCTGGAAACCACAGGATGAGAAGAGAGAGGTCTCCCTTGTAGAGGCTGATGGAAAGCCGCAATAGCACTCAGGTGGACTCGTATAGATGTCGACTTGAGACCAGACTGAGACAGATGTAAAAGATAGTCCAAAACAGAGGATAGGGAGGCTCGCTGAGGCTCCTTAGAATTGGAAATACACCATGAAGAAAATCTAGTCCATTTTTTGGGAGTAGCATTGACGAGTAGCAGGCTTCCTGGAAGCCTCCAAGACATCCCTCACCGCCTGGGAAAACTGGTGCGGAGTTACGTTGAGAGGAACCAAGCTGTCAGGTGGAGAGACTGCAGGTTGGAATGAAGCAGAGACCCCTGATGCTGAGTAAGCAGTGAAGGAAACACTGGAAGTAGGTACGGTTCCCTGCTGCTGAGTTGAAGTAGAAGGGAGAACCAAGGCTGCCTGGGCCACCGAGGAGCTATCAGAATCATGGTGGCATGTTCGGACTTCAGTTTGACTAGAGTCTTTTGAATGAGAGGGAATGGCAGAAACGCATACAGAAAGCGATTCCCCCAATCCAGCAGAAAAGCATCTGCCTCGAGGCGATGAGGAGCGTAGATCCTGGAGCAAAACTGAGGCAGCTTGAAATTGTGGGGAGCCGCAAAGGTCTATCTGAGGCGTTCCCCACTGAGCAAAAATCTGATGAAGGGGCTTGGAGTGGAGTGTCCATTCGTGAGGCTGGAGAAGACGACTCAGTTTGTCTGCCAAGACATTGTCCCTCCCCTGAATGTAGACAGCTTTGAGGAAGGTGTTGTGGCGAACCGCCCAATCCCAGATTCTGAGAGCTTCCTGGCAGAGGGAGGCCGAGCCCGTGCCCCCTTGCTTGTTGACATAATACATGGCGACCTGATTTTCGGTGCGAATGAGGACCACCATGTCGTGAAGCAGATGTTGAAAAGCTTGAAGAGCATTGAAGATGGCTCTGAGCTCCAGAAGATTGATTTGATGGAGTCGGTCCGCACAGGTCCAGAATCCCTGAGTGCGAAGCCCATCCAGATGCGCTCCCCAGGCATAGGTCGAGGAATCGGTTGTGAGAACCTTCTGGTGGGGAGGAGAATGAAACAGCAAACCTCTGGATAGATTCGAAGAGGTTATCCACCAGAGCAGAGACTGCCGAAGAGCAGGAGTGACTGTGATGTGTCGAGTCAACGGATCCGACACCTGAGTCCACTGAGATGCCAGGGTTCACTGAGGAATTCTGAGGTGGAGTCTGGCAAACGGCGTCACATGAACTGTAGAGGCCATGTGGCCCAGGAGGACCATCACGTGTCTCGCTGAGATGGTCTGGCGAGAAGACACAGACTGGCAGAGATGAAGAAGAGCATCCATGCGCTGAGAAGGAAGGAATGCTCTGAGACGTACGGTATCCAGGACAGCCCCGATGAAGGGAAGAGACTGGGTCGGCTGTAGATGAGACTTGGGAAAGTTGATCTTGAATCCCAAACTCTGCAGGAACAGAATCGTTGACAGGGTCGCTGAGAGGACCCCCGAGGCCGAGGGAGCCTTGATCAGCCAGTCGTCGAGGTAGGGGAATACCTGAAGACCTTGGTTCCGGAGGGCCGAGGCCACCACCACCAGACATTTGGTGAAGACTCTGGGGGACGAAGACAGGCCGAATGGAAGCACTCGATACTGCAGATGGAGATGTCCCACCCGAAATCTGAGGAACTTGCGAGAGGCCGGATGAATGGGAATATGAGTGTAGGCCTCCTTGAGATCCAGAGAGCATAACCAGTCGTTCTGCTCGAGGAGGGGGTAGAGAGAAGCAAGTGTCAGCATGCGAAACCTCTCTTTGACTAGGAATTTGTTGAGGACCCTGAGGTCCAAAATGGGTCGCAGGTCGCCCGTCTTCTTCGGAACAAGGAAGTACCGGGAGTAAAACCCCTGGTTCAGTTGGTCCGTCGGAACCGGCTCCACGGCACGAAGCCGGAGCAAAGCCTGAGCTTCCTGAAGAAGAAGGGCGGTCTGAGTCAAGTTCGAAGGATACTCTCTTGGAGGGTGGTCCGAAGGGACCCGATGGAAATGAAGAGAGTATCCTTCCTTGATGATAGTAAGGACCCAGAGGTCGGTTGTTATGGCCTCCCAGCGATGATAAAAATGATGGAGGCGCCCTCCGATGGGAAAAACAGGGGGAGGCAGAACGAGGTTGGTTATGCCCTCGACGAGACAGTCAAAAAGGCTGAGTGGTCTTAGGGACAGCAGGCGACTGAGACTTAGGCTGACCCTTCTGGGGAGGCTGACGCTTCGCCGGTTGCCTCGCAGGTGGAGTTTGCCTCGGCTGATAACGCCTCTGATAAATCAACGGCGGACGAGAAGGTAGAGACTGCTGAGGCTTAGGCTTCGGCCGAAGGATAGATTGGAAGGACTTTTCGTGGTCAGACAACTTCTTCGTGACAGTCTCGATGGATTCGTCAAAAAGATCCGCCCCAGCACACGGGACGTTCGCCAGGCGGTCCTGAAGATTCGGGTCCATATCAATGGTCCGCAACCAGGCCAACCGGCGCATCGCCACCGAGCAGGCCGCAGCTCGGGCTGAGAGCTCGAACGCATCATAGGCAGATTGCATCAACTGAAGCCGAAGTTGGGACAGCGAAGCAACCACTTCCTCAAACTCAAACCTAGCCTGGGACTCGATATATGGTGTGAACTTCCGAAGCACAGGTAGAAAAAATTCCAAGTAGGCTGCAAAGTGGAAATTGTAATTCAGGACTCGAGACGCCATCATCGAATTCTGATAGATGCGTCGACCAAACTTATCCATGGTTCTGCCCTCGCGGCCCGGAGGCAGTGAAGCATAGACCTGGCCAGGATGAGACCGCTTGAGCGAGGATTCGACCAGGAGGGACTGGTGAGAAAGCTGAGGACCCTCGAAGCCTTTATGATGCACCGTGTGGTACCGCGCATCCAATTTGCCAGGGACCGCAGGGATGGAGTAAGGAGACTCGAAGCATCGCATGAAGGTCTGGTCGAGGAGCTTGTGCAGGGGAAGCCGCAAGGACTCTGCCGGAGGACGAGGCAAGTGCATGGTATCGAGGTACTCCTTGGAATATCGAGACCCAGCATCGAGAGTAATGTCCATGTCATCTGCCTGAGGAACGATGAAAAGGACAGTTGGTCTGCCGTTGCCGGTCTGCGAGACGGACTAGAAGAAGAAGAGGCTTCAGGCTCCAGAGAGGCCTGCGAGCAACAGGACGAGTAGAAAACCTCAGGGTCCTCGAACTCCGGGCCCGGAGGAGGAGACCCAGTCGAAGCAGCATACCCCAACCGAGGCAATTTCTTCTGAGGCGAGACGGTCGAGTGCCGAGAGGAATGCTTCGAAGAATGTCTGGATCGATGCCCCTCCCAATGCCTGGAAGGGGATCGAGCCCGTCTGTGAGAAACTGGGTCAGACGCCTCCAAGGAGCAGATCGGACTCGATGCCGTCGATCGCAGAGGCGGAAGAGTCGGCGCCTCCCCCGACGACGCCCAGGTTTGATAGGGGGTTCGGAAGAACTCGTCCTGCTTCCTGCTATGCCCAGGACTGGGTGGCCCCGAAGGTGGACGCCACACTGAGTCATGGGGCGGAGTAATCGGTTCCAAGGGAGGCAGGTCACTAAACGAGGCTTTCCTCGAGGGGATGGGCTCCAAGGGAGGCATATCACTAAGGGAGGCCCTCCTCGAGGGAATCGGTTCCAAAGGAGGCACAGCACTAACGGAGGACCTCCTCGAGGACCCGGACACCGCTCGCCGCTCCTCCTCGCCGAGCAACGAGGTCGTGCGGCGAGGAGGAGGAGGAGGGGGGCGGTCCGCCCCTCGAAGCCGAAGCTGGGAGGTCACCCTGGATGGTGGCAATCAGCCGAGGCCCCATGGTCTGCATGAGCTCCACAAACTGAGCCTCCAGAAGGGACCGCAACGAAGCCGATATGGAGGGATCCGCACCAAAAGGGGGCCCTTCCGCACAGTCTCCGCGCTCCTTCGGTGCTGCGTGCTTCTGCTTGCCAGTCTTCGGCACCTTGAGCACCACCGGTGGAACTGTCGGGGTCGATACCTGCTCCGAGGAGACGGAGGAAGGCTCTGGCGCCGAAGCCGAAACCGGTGTGAACGATGCCAGTTTCAGGAGGCCCGAAGCAGCCGGGGAGGCAGAGGGCTTCGCGGAAGGAGTCGAAGCACCCGTTGATGTCAAAGCTGCAGGATCCGATGAAGCTTCCATCTTGAACATGGACTCCCACAGTAGACAGCGGCGCTTAAACGCTCTCGCCGTCAGAGTGGAGCAAGGCTGGCACGATTTCGGGAAGTGATCCGGTCCCAGACACTGTAAGCAGCGTCGATGAGGGTCCGTGAGCGAAAATCGCGTGCTGGCACTTGCTACACTTTTTAAAACCGGTAATCGGCCAGGACATAGGCCGGAAAAGCTCCGCCGCAAGGTCGAAGGCGCGGGGCCCCAGCCACGCGGCCGACCCGGTATCGGAAGGAAAATTTTTTTTTTTTTTTGAAAAAAGAAATCAAAGAAAGAAATAAATGCACAGGAGAGCCAAAAGAACTCAACCCGCGGCAAAATAGAAGGCAAAAAAGAGATTAAATGGGCGCAAATTGAAGATAGACTTCTCAGCTCTGCGGAAGAAAAAGAACTGAGGAGACACGCCCGGACCATCGGGCGGGAAGGCACTGGCGCATGCGCGGTGCGGGCATCTCGAAACTTCTGAGTTTCTTCAAGCAAGACATGCTTGCAAGATGTCCGTATCGGGGCTCTGTCGGATGACATCACCCACTAGTGAGAATACCTGCCTGCTTGTCCTGGGATAATTATACTTTACAAATCTAGATTTAACCATTTCATGTCGCTATTAATGGAACTACAGTGACTCCTGATAGAAAAGTAAGTTGAATTCAAGTTATGCTGCTTGGCATTCAAGACCTTACATAGAGACGCTCCTGATGTTTTTCCCAGATTTACTAAATTATTAGGCAGATCTGTTGATCACCGCAATTCTGACCGCTTGATTCTATCATTCCCAACAATGAAGATATAAAATATAAGACTTATCACTGCAAATAATTTAACTATCACGTTACAAAACTTGGAACTCACTTATAGAGCAAATACCTGAAAACACGGCTTTTTCAGAAGACTCTACTAGAGGTTTAATGCAATTCAGATTTTGCGTTGAATGTCTATTCTGAGTAACAATAATGCAATTTGTATCTTGCTGATTTAGAAGACTGTTAGGGTTGTAATCTGATTTTATCTCATATTGTATATATCGGTATATTTTTATGTAGCAAAAACGTTGCTTGTAATTCACCTAGAACTCTGTCTTGGCGGGATATAAGATTACATGTAACATAACATCCTGATAAAACCTGAACCACCTCTTTCGAACAAGCATCTATTTTAGTGCTATGCATCTCACCGCTTTGGATATGAGGTGACTAGAGCGCCATGTTGCTGCTTCAGTGCTTGGCAACTGGTTTCCATGTACCAGGATGGGCCAGCTTTACCTGGTGTCCTTGCTACAAAGAGGCAAGGCTGTGTTTTGACAGAGAGAAAAATGTCATGGGTTTTGTTTTTTTACCTTTTTATTATTATTATTTCACTCTGACACATTTTATAGCACAGCTTACCACTCCTTGAATTTCAAACATATTATGTGAAAGAATGTAAAGCACTCAACTTGTACACTAGTCATTTATTTTTTTAAATTACATTCAGGTCTACCTGGTGCAATACGTGTAACTCCAAGGATTAGGTGTACAAGCTTGGAAAGCCCTTTTCTCATAAAAGGCACAACACTGAACACTCTGGTTGTACTGGAAAGTCTTCTTTTAAAACCCTGCATCAAGGGCTCTTTTTACTAAACTGCAGACTGGCAAGGTAAATGCGCCGACGCTCATAGTTATTCTACGAGCGTTGGAGCATTTACCTCGTTGGCCTACAGTAGAAACCTGTACCGCAGTTTAATAAAAGCCAGTGTAAATCGGGTAAAGCATAAGAAGCAGCTGATTTTAGAGACAATTAAACTTAGCCTACACATATGTGTGGATGAAAAGATGCTATGCCAGGGACCACTCCTTATAGGACTAGCATCTGTTCACTCTTTCCCTAGGGCATGCCTGTTTATCCAATATGAATAGATATATTCAATAAATTAAAAAAGATCCACAGCCAAGCAATTATACAATTCTGTAAAGCTATAAAGAAAATAAATTAGAGAGATTTTACATATATTAAATACACGGTTATAAACCGTATCATCAGTGCGTTAAAAGTTTATGATGCTTTAATGTTGGACTTCTATACTGGAGCTATAAATAAAAGATCAGTAAACACTTTGATTTTAGCTTAGTTGCCTTAATAAAAGCAGTTCTCAAAGGCTTCCCCCCAATTATATGACGAGTATGGGCCAGAACACTTCTCTATGCTAGAAGAGCAGGACACAGACAGCCTGTGTTTTCTTCTAGCTGATACGTCGTCTTATGGTAACAGGGCAAATTGCACTTTAGTATCAATTTAATTCACCCCCACTTTGCTGGGACACTGTGAGGCTTTGCGCTCAGACACTATATGATGGATGCAGAACATCCTGCCCGAGCCCAGTTATTCACCAACAGAGATATTTGCTAATGCCCTTACCATGCATGCACTGTTTGTCACTTCCACAGCTAGCAAGTGCCCATTCTTTTTTCCCAGCTTGTGTAAAGGTGCATTCTGGACAGAATAAGCAGAAGGCATAGCTGCTTTAGCAGCTCCAGTAATTGCGCTGGATTTTGAATAGGTTACGCTACGCTAACCTTTATCCAAGAGAATGTGTCAAGGACAAGGTGTGTGACAAGGAGAGGCTGCCTTGTCTCGTAAATTCTCCCACTGCTCCAAGCTAGAAGAGCCTGCAAGAGACTGGAATCTGGAGTGTAATTCTTATGTTTAGAAAACTCAGCAACTAATGGGGAAAGCAAACTACAATTACCATAATGAGATTCACTATTCACTTTAAAGGCATTAGGAGGACTGAAATTTGAATTATAGCATTGCTTTAAATATTTATTTCACTTAGTTAATGTTTTACTTACTTTACTGAACTAACCCCTAAGGTGAAACACAACACTTCAAAATAATAGCAATTTGCCAAACAGAATTTTCAAATAACACACAGGATTTCAAAACAAATGACAATTTAACAAATTAATAAAATACATTCAAAGGCCTCATGAGATAATATATGATCGTATTATGTAGTTTTTATTATGTACTGTATTAAATGTAATGTATTTTTAATTTTTTTGTAAACCACTCTGAGTAACTTGTGTTAGGTTTGATAAGACATGGAAGCTATTAAATTATATTTCTTGTATGCTTTTCCCCCCAAATATTCACCTTTAAAATGTTTAGCATCTTGGGAAACTTTTTCCTCACACTTTTCATGCTCTTTAAATTTGTTTTTTGCTTCTCTGAACGGTAGGTATCCAGGTCACTGGATGCCTAGGCAGGGCTTCATTTGCAGACAAAAAGCAAGTGGAACTGTGCATGAAGGGGTGGGGTGGGAGGGTCAGAAACAGCAGTTTAAGAGCTGGACTAGGGGACTGTTTCTTGCTTGGCTCACCTCCTTTTCCTGCAGGTTGCCTGAAAGGAAAAGGCTGTAGTACAAACCCCTGCTGCTCTAGAGTTTAAAACGAAGTAGCAGAACTGCGTTCCAGGCTGTTCCTCCTGGGATTTTTCCAGCCTAGTGCCTCCTGCACTGAAGCATCATTATCTGCTTTTGGAAGACATATAAAAATAAAACACTCCTCTCTCCTAGCATTGCTTTCATTCTAGCTGAAGTAAGTCAGCACTATCATTTGGATCGGCTGCCTGCACACAGGACAGGGCTTGTTGTGCTTTTTCAGCTTCTTGGCACATGTGAAGCAGGCCATGAGGTGGCCAGTCCTACCGTGGACAATACAGCCATTCTTGGGCCTACTCTGACAGATGACACAAGGCTCTGTACTGCTGAGAGGAAGGCTGCACTCCACGCTCTCCTCTTTGTCCCGGGTCTCGTCTCTCTCCGTCTCTTTGCAGGAATCCTGACTACTACAAATAATGCTGCCAGATGTGGATGGCTGGGAGAAGTTCTCCGTTTCCTGGGACTCTAAGCTTAGTGCTCCTGCATCCTCATTCTCTTCAGCAATTGGCTCTTTGGTATCACTTGCCTTGGGTTTCTTACAGTCAGGAACATCAATGCCCTCTTCTGCATCTGGCTCTGCAGAATTCTTCAACTTCTGGCCACCTTTCTCCTCTGGAAGCCAGTCCTTGCGCAGTGCCCAGCATCTGGTGCAATGGGGTGGAAGAGGAGGGTTAATCTCTTCACACTCTGTACACTTCCAGTAATCCTGCAATGGGTGGTAGGAAAGAAATACAATGAATCTTTGCTTTGCTAATACATTATGTACATATATTTATTAAAACTATGTTATCAAATATCTAGCACTCAGAAAGCAAAGCAGGGCAATTCTTAAGGTCCATTAAGCTCAGTATCCTGTTTCCAACAATGGCTAACCCAGGTTACAAATACCTGGAAAGACCCTAAAATGTAAAACAGATTTTATGCTGCTTAGCTTAGGATTAATCAGTGGAATAAAGAGGACAAGCAATTGAAGGACAGGTCAGATTGTTCAGCTGTAAAACCATGCTAATTAGCAAATGGATCTTAGATCACAAGTTACAGTTTGCTTTTACTGTATCTCTAAAACATAGGTACAAGAAGGGGTTCAGTCTCACCGACAACCTTGTCCAGAAGGTTTTCAGGTTATTTTCAGAAACCTGAACTATCAGGCAGCGGGGGGATTTGACTAATTTATAGGCTTATTAAGTCTCTTTAATGGAAATATCTGTAAAATGTGCTGTTGAGTGTTATGCTCAGAGATGCATGGGTGCCTTGCTTTATAGGTTTCTAAAGCTTCAGGTATAGATTTGGATGTTATTTTAAGGTGTTTTGAGGTGTCCATCTGCTTTGAAAATGAGCACCCTTATTTCTTAATATTTCTGTATAAAAAGTAGAATGCAAATGAGATCTCTACGTGTAAGAAGCTGCCAGCAACCCAGAAAGCTTGGGAGAATTCACTTACAGCTGCTGAAATTTCAGGATCTCCATCAAAGGAATCCACATCACTGTCCTGCGCTTGGTATATAGTTACTTGGTATACCTAGTGAGAAAAGAAGAGAAGAAGTGATGACTATTCACGACAATATTTTGTTTGTAAATTTAGGATAAGTCCCTCTTTGTATTGCTATTGCTTGTTCCATTTTAAATATATGACATAATGTATTCCACCAAAATGTATAACTAAGGTTTCTCTGATTCTTCCAATTGTTGGTTATATGTTGAATGGCTAATAAAAGCTTGTTATTCTCTGATGATATTTGACTTTTTTTCCTCATCATCATGCCAAATAGCATTGTGTCAGAAGAGAGTGCCACATGATTTTCCAATAATACGTTTATTTGAGGCCATATTGCATTCCAAAATATCTTAATATAGGGACAATAATAAAGTAAATGATCTAATGTCCCAGGCTCCAGATTACAATGCCAGCATCTATTGGACTTAGGGGTCCAAAACACTCTATGTAACAAAAAGAACCAAGTTTGTCTCATAGATGCTGACACCGTACATCTCATTCTCCAAGACCATAGGGGGGAGGGTGTTGGGAACAATCTTACATAATATGTATGTTCTATAATATGTGTATATTCTGATTGAAAATATAGATGAAGGTTGGGAGGTAGGGGGGTTAAATGTATCATTAGATTTTTATGTAGTAGATATCAAAGTGCTATTGTGTAATAACTTGTTGAATTATATTATTTTGTGCACTTGTTGTCAAATTTGAAAATGAATAAAGAATTATTAAAAAAAAAAAGAGAGAAAAGAACAATTCTCAAAAAAAAAAAAAAAGAGGCTGCACACATTTTTCTTGCTATGAAAGATGGGTCTGTGGCACCTGCTGATCCTGATTTTATAACCCTCTGTTGGTTGCTGTAAGAAAGTCTGATGTATAGTCTAGTCTGGCAATTTATATTCCACTTTTTCAGTTCAAAGGATCACTCAGTGTAGTTCATAATTAATTAAATATATGCAGTAAGGAAAAAGGAGAAATTAGGTTCTTACCTGCTATTTACTTTCTTTTAAGCTTCTCCAGACCGGTATAGGTTAATCTTACAAGCGGGTATAATTCCAATCATGACCAGCAGGTGGAGACTGGAAACAAAACTGGAATAGTACATAAGAGATACCTTTCCCTATTCTTATCAGTCTGCCAAATAGCCAAGCAGAACTAAGAACTGGAAACAGAAATAAACAATACTCTGAACAGGAGTAACAACTAACATACCCATATGCTGTTGGAAAATGCAGAGGAGAGATCCCAGAAAGAAAATGTCCCCACAGCTCGCCAGCTAAGCCACAGCTCCTGTTCTTCAATTCTCCCTGGCCCTAGAAAAATACTAGAACCCGCAGAAAAAACAAAAAGTGCACACACAACAGCCAAAAGAACAATATGACAATAGACAGGGTGGGGACCAGTTTGGAGAAGCTAAAAGAAAGTAAATTAGCAGGTAAGAACCTAATTTCTCCTTCTTTAGCACTCGCCAGATCAGTATAGGCTAATCTTACAAGTGGGACGTACCAAAGCAGTCCCGATCATGGGTGGGACCCCCCGAAGGGCCGACATCAGAACACACTCACCGAACACCGCGTCCCAACACACCTGAATGTCCACATGGTAGTTAGTGTCTGACAAAGGAATGCAAGGAAGACCAAAAAACAGCCTTACAAATGTCCACCGGAGGCATTAGCGAAGACTCAGCCCAAGATGCCACCTGATCCCTAGTGGAATGAGCCTGAGGTCGGACGGACCCCCAAACAGTGCCCACCCAAGCTCAATCTGGCACATAAACGGGGACTAGCATCCCTAAACAAATTCCAACAGCCCTACCAAGGGAGATGGGTACAGCTTACTCACACCTGCTGGAGAATGAAAGAAGACTGATGGGAATAGGGGAAGGTACCTCTTATGCACTATTCCACAGTTTTGTTTGTCATGGTCATGATGAGAAATACTTACTTTTTTTTTTTTAATTCTTTATTCATTTTACATCTTACAAGTGTATCATAAAATAACATTTAAACTTAAACAATATCACTTGATTCTCTATCAATTTAACTTACATCATAATATTTAAACCCTCCCTCCCAATCCTACTAATTCATATGTAGTACATATATCATATAAAGCACAGTTACTTACCGTAACAGGTGTTATCCAGGGACAGCAGGCAGATATTCTTAACGCATGGGTGACGTCACCGACGGAGCCCCGGTACGGACATTTTAACTAGAAAGTTCTAGTTGGCCGCATTGCGCATGCGCGAGTGCCTTCCCGCCCGACGGAGGAGTGCGTGGTCCCCAGTTAAGATAAGCCAGCTAAGAAGCCAACCCGGGGAGGAGGGTGGGACGTAAGAATATCTGCCTGCTGTCCCTGGATAACACCTGTTACGGTAAGTAACTGTGCTTTATCCCAGGACAAGCAGGCAGCATATTCTTAACGCATGGGTGATCTCCAAGCTAACAGAGAGGGAGGGGGGATGGTTGGCCATAAGGAAAATAAATTGTGTAACACAGATTGGCCGAAGTGTCCATCCCGTCTGGAGAAGGTATCCAGACAGTAGTGAGTAGTGAACGTGTGAACTGAGGACCAAGTGGCAGCCTTGCAGATTTCCTCGATGGGCGTGGAACGGAGGAAAGCCACAGAAGCAGCCATAGCTCTGACCCTGTGGGCCGTGACAGCACCTTCCAGTGAGAGACTGGCCCGAGCATAACAGAACGCAATGGAGGCAGCAAGCCAGTTGGAAAGCGTCCGTTTAGAGACAGGACGACCTAGGCAGTTAGGGTCGAAGGACAAAAAGAGCTGAGGGAACGAGCGGTGGGCCCTGGTACGGTCAAGGTAGTATGCAAGGGCACGCTTACAGTCCAGCGTGTGTAACGCCTGTTCCCCAGGATGAGAATGGGGCTTAGGGAAAAAGACAGGCAACACAATGGACTGGTTGAGGTGAAATTCCGAGACCATCTTGGGAAGGAATTTAGGATGGGTACGCAGAACCACCTTGTCATGGTGAAAAACAGTGAAAGGTCGGGTCGGCAACCAGTGCTTGCAGATCACTAACCCTCCTGGCAGAGGTGATGGCAATGAGGAAAAGCACCTTCCAGGTAAGAAATTTGAGCGAAGTTATGGCAAGAGGCTCAAAAGGAGGTTTCATGAGGGCAGATAAAACCACATTCAGGTCCCAGACGACTGGAGGAGGCTTCAGAGGTGGTTTGACATTGAAGAGGCCCCTCATGAACCGGGAAACCAGGGGGTGAGCCGTGAGAGGTTTTCCGAGGACAGGCTCATGAAACGCAGTGATGGCACTGAGGTGGACTCTGATTGAGGTAGACTTGAGGCCAGCGTTGGATAGAGAGAGCAAATAGTCCAGTACAGTTTCCACCGCCAATGAGGTGGGATCGTGGTGATGTAGTAGACACCAAGAGGAGAACCGAGTCCACTTCTGATGGTAACATTGGAGGGTGGCCGGTTTCCTGGAGGCATCCAAAATACGACGGACAGGCTGAGACAGATTCTCTGGAGAGGTCAGCCCGAGAGAAACCAAGCTGTCAGGTGGAGTGAGGACAGATTGGGATGCAGTAGAGACTGATGCTGCTGTGTAAGTAGAGTAGGAAACACAGGAAGAGGAATGGGTTCTCTGGAGCTTAGCTGGAGCAGGAGGGAGAACCAGTGTTGGCGGGGCCACCGAGGGGCGATGAGAATCATGGTGGCTCTGTCCCTGCGGAGTTTGAATAACGTTCGCAACATCAGAGGTAGTGGAGGAAAGGCATAGAGGAACCGATCCGTCCAGTTGAGCAGAAATGCATCCGGAGCCAGACGATGAGGAGAGAAGAGTCTGGAACAGAACTGGGGCAGCTGATGGTTGTGAGGAGCTGCAAAGAGGTCCACCTGAGGAGTGCCCCACCGAGCAAAGATGGAGCGGAGTGTGGGAGGATCCAGAGTCCACTCGTGAGGTTGAAGGATGCGGCTGAGATTGTCGGCCAGGGAGTTCTGGTCGCCCTGGATGTAGACAGCCTTGAGGAAGAGACTATGGGCCGTGGCCCAGGTCCAGATGCGGATGGCCTCCTGACAGAGGAGGGGAGATCCGGTGCCGCCTTGCTTGTTTATGTAGTACATGGCGACTTGGTTGTCTGTGCATAGGAGAAGAACCTGAGGGTAGAGAAGGTGCTGGAAGGCCTTGAGGGCATAGAACATGGCCCTGAGTTCCAGGAAGTTGATGTGATGTTGACGCTCTTGAGGGGTCCAGAGTCCCTGGGTGCGAAGATCTCCCAGGTGAGCTCCCCACGCATAGGGGGAGGCATCTGTGGTTATGATCATGGAGTGAGGGGATAGATGAAAGAGTAGACCCCTGGAAAGATTGGAGGAGTTCAACCACCATTGAAGAGATTGCTGAAGAGACGATGTCACAGAGATGGGATGAGAAAGAGGATCCGTGGTCTGTGACCATTGGTTGGCTAGAGTCCATTGAGGTGTCCTGAGGTGGAGTCGCGCCAGAGGAAGCACATGGACGGTCGAGGCCATGTGGCCCAGGAGGACCATCATCTGCCGAGCTGGGATGGAGTGATGAAGGAGCACCTGACGACAGAGGTGGAGCAGGGTCCGTTGTCAGTCGGAGGGGAGAAACGCCCTCATCAGAGTGGTGTCGAGAACCGCACCAATGAACTGAAGTCGCTGTGTGGGAAGCAGGTGTGACTTGGGGTAGTTGATCTCGAACCCCAGGAGATGGAGGAAAGAGATGGTGTGTTGAGTGGCTTGTAGCACAAGCGGAGACGTAGGTGCTTTCACCAACCAATCGTCCAAGTAGGGGAACACCTGGAGGTTGTGAGACCTGAGGAAGGCCGCCACCACAATAAGGCACTTGGTGAACACCCTGGGTGATGATGCGAGGCCAAAGGGTAGCACTTTGTACTGGTAGTGATGGTGCTGT
Source organism: Geotrypetes seraphini (assembly GCF_902459505.1). Lineage (NCBI taxonomy): Eukaryota > Metazoa > Chordata > Amphibia > Gymnophiona > Dermophiidae > Geotrypetes > Geotrypetes seraphini. Next base: position 13,448,532 of record NC_047090.1, on the reverse strand, counting down.
ATCTGAAACCGGAGGTAGCGACGTGAAGTCGGATTGATTGGAATGTGAGTGTAGGCCTCTTTGAGGTCTAGGGAACATAGCCAGTCGTGTTGAGAGAGAAGAGGGTAAAGCGTGGCAAGGGAGAGCATTCTGAATTTTTCCTTGACCAGACACTTGTTGAGGTCCCGGAGATCGAGGATGGGACGGAGGTCTCCTGTCTTCTTGGGAACCAGGAAGTAGCGGGAGTAGAATCCCTGACCCCTTTGGTCTGAGGGTACGTCTTCGATGGCATTGAGAAGAAGGAGGGATTGGGAGGAGTGAGAAGCAGACTCTATGGGAAGATTGTCTGGTGGAAGAGTCTGGAAGTTGAGAGAGTAGCTGTGGCGAATGATGTTGAGGACCCATTGGTCGGATGTGATGACCTCCCAACGGCTGAGGAAGAGTTGGAGGTGTCCTCCGATAGGCTGAGGAAGAGGCAATGATGGTGGGAGACTGGCTATGCCCTGGAGAAAGGAGTCAAAAGGGTTGAGATGGTTTTGACGGAGGGAGAGGCTTGGCAGGCTGATGAGACTGGGAACGAGCCTGAGGTTGATGCTGGTGACGAGGACGGCGAGGTTGTTGCTGAGGCGGGTTGAGAGGTCTGGCCGAGAACCTGCGTTGGTAGGAGGACTGCTGTCTGTAGGGGCGAGCAGGCGGAGTCTTCTTTTTGGGTTTGACCAGAGTGTCCCACCTAGTCTCGTGTGCTGAGAGTTTCTGGGTGGTTGAGTCCAGGGATTCCCCGAAGAGTTCGTCACCAAGACAAGGTGCGTTAGCCAGGCGGTCTTGGTGGTTAATGTCGAGGTCAGAAACTCTCAGCCAGGCCAGACGCCGCATGGCAACAGCCATGGCAGATGCTCTAGAGGTCAGCTCAAATGAGTCATAAATGGAGCATACCATGAATTTCCGAAGTTGGAGCAGACTGGAAATTTGCTGTTGGAAAAGAGGGACCTTACGTTCAGGAATGTATTTTTGCAAGGAGGAGAGTTGTTGCACCAGATGCTTCATATAGAAGGAGAAGTGAAAGGTGTAATTATTTGCCCTGTTGGCCAGCATTGCATTCTGGAAAAGGCGCTTGCCAAATTTATCCATCGTTTTGTCCTCTCTGCCAGGAGGGGTGGAGGCATAGACACTGGAACCCTGAGTTTTCTTTAAGGTGGACTCCACCAGGAGAGATTCATGGGGCAATTGAGGCTTGTCAAACCCTGGGATTGGAATGACCTGGTACAAGCTATCCAGTTTGCGAGGGGCCCCGGGGACAGTGAGGGGGTTCTCCCAATTTTTGAAAAAAGTTTCCCGTAGGATGTCGTGGACGGGTAACTTAAGGAATTCTTTGGGAGGTTGCTCAAAGTCTAGGGCATCGAGAAAAGCCTGGGACTGGCATGGAGGTGTTAAGCGGTACTGAGGGTGTCGACACCAATGGGATCGTGCGAGGCTCGGACCGGTCAGCAGTGTGAGGCCAGCAGTGCCGGCAACAGTTGTTGGAGTTGTTGCTGCAGCTGCTCCTGTAATTGGGTCTGGAGTATGGCCGCGATGCGGTCGTCCAGGGGAGGCACCGGTATCGCTTTTTTCTTTTTCGGTACCATAGGTGCCGCTCTACGCTCCGGTGATGAGGAGGCCGATGACGAGGCACTCACCGATATCGGAGCGGAGCGTTTTCGGGGTCGGTGCGGTGCCGGAAGGACCGGCGTCGCAACTGTGGCAGGAGGGCGCTCAAGGGAAGTGGAAGGCTTCTTAGCCGGCTTACCTGGGGCCAGCGACCCCGAAGAAGGATCTGGCGGTGTCGAAGTAGTCGGTGCCGACTTTTGAGATGCTGTCGACGTCGCGGCAGGTTCCATGGCAGATCCGGTGCCGAAGAGAATATTTTGCTGGATCTGCCTATTTTTTAATGTGCGCTTTTTAAGAGTCGCACAGCGGGTGCAGGTGTCAGCCCGATGCTCCGGACCCAAGCACTGCAGGCACCAATTGTGCGGGTCGGTGAGAGAGATTGGGCGTGCACACCACTGGCACTTCTTAAAGCCCGGTTGAGGGGGCATGAAGGGAAACACAGCCTCCGCAAAATCGAAGCCGTAGGCCTGTTTGGTGGCAGTAGGCCCCGCCGGGGCCGGGCCGAAAAAATAAGAAAACTGGACGAGTTTTAAAAAAAAAAAAAAAATAAAAGCAAAGGGATCCGAAAGGAAAAAAAAAGAATCAAAGAACAAGAAAAAATACGCGAGCGGGAAGGCAAAAAATAGTTTTTCAACGGCCGTTGAAAACACATGCGTCTTCTTCGCTCCGCAGAAACTGGGGACCACGCACTCCTCCGTCGGGCGGGAAGGCACTCGCGCATGCGCGGTGCGGCCAACTAGAACTTTCTAGTTAAAATGTCCGTACCGGGGCTCCGTCGGAGACGTCACCCATGCGTTAAGAATATGCTGCCTGCTTGTCCTGGGATAATATATTATATATTCTGTCCTATTAATCTAATTATTTAATATCAAATCAGAAATCTCACCCCCTCATACTTTGCAATTATACCTATTAGGGAAAAATGATAGTCCAATAACTACTCATTACAATAAGAACATAAGAAGTTGCCTCCACTGGGTCAGACCAGAGGTCCATCGCGCCCCCAGTGGTCCGCTCCCGTGGGACCCATCAGGTCCATGACCTGTGAAGTGGTTCTTGACCATTTCTATAACCTACCTCTACTTCTATCTGTAACCCTCAATCCCCTTATCCTTTAGGAACCTATCTATTTAATGGCCTCCAAACCTCCTGAAAGTTATTAAAATTACCTTTCTGCAAGGCTAACATTCTTTCCATCTTGTATATATGACCAAAAACTATAATTTAATCTATTCCAATTTTTCCAATTAAATGTAATCTGCTGAATGGCAACTCCTGTCATAATAAGTAATAGCTTATTATTCTTTGCAGAAATTTGACTTTTCTTCCTCATTGACATTCCAAATAATATAGTATCATAGGATACAGCCACAGGATTTTCCAACAAATAATTTATTTGGCCCCAAATCGATTTCCAAAAAGCCAAAATGAATGGACAATAGAACAATAAATGATCGAAAGTCCCCGCTTCGAGATGACAATGCCAACATCTATTAGACTTAAAGCTATCTAGTTTTTGTAAATGAACAGGGGTCCAGAAAGCTCGGTGCAACAGAAAAAACCAAGTTTGCCTCATAGATGCCAACATTGAACAACTCATCCTCCAAGACCAAATTCGTGGCCATTGAGATGCAGTAATTTGATGCTTAATCTCAATGCTCCAAATGTCTCTAAGACCAGTTCTTGGTTTTTTATTCATAAATCCAGATATCAGTTTATACCACTGTGTGTGTAAGATTAACCTATACCAGTCTGGAGAGTGCTAAAGAATTAGGTCTTATCTGATCATTTTCTGTCCATTGTCCGACAGAACTCTGACCGACTTGGCCATTAAAAGGGAGTGGAAGGCTAACAGCGCCAGATGGACGGCTCTGGTCTCCAACACACTGATCGACCAGGATGCCTCCTCCGTGGACCAGGTGCCCTGAGCTGAGTGACCTAGACACTGAGCTCCCCAACCGTGGAGACTGGCATCCGTGAGAAGCACTGTCCACTGCGGTAGATCCAGACTCAACCCCTGAACCAGATGGGAGGTCTGGAGCCACCAACGAAGACTGCAGCGCGCCAAACCTCGCAGAGGGACAGGGACATCCAAACTGTGCCTCTGGGGCGACCACCGCCGGAGCAGAGCATACTGAAGAGGACGCATGTGGGTCAGCGCTAACCTCACTGCGTCCAGGGACGCCGCCATCGACCCCAAGAATTGGAGGAAATCCTGTGCCCAAGGACACCAGGACGCCATAAGGAGGCGAATCTGAGATTGAAATTTGCTTACCAGGGCCTCTGGAAGGAAGACCTTCCCCAAGGGGGTGTTGAATAGCACCCCAAGTTATTCCAGACACAGAACTGGGACCAACCGACTCTTGGAAAGGTTGAACACCTAGCCCAGCAACTGGAGAAAATCCACCACCTGAGCCGTAACCTGGGTGCTCTCCTGTAACGACTTCGCTCGAATCCACCAGTCGTACAGTTAGGGGTGCACCAGAATGCCCTCCGACCGCAAGACTGCCACGATGACCACCATCACTTTGGTGAACGTCCGGGGAGCCGTGGTCAGGCCAAAGGGAAGAGCTCAGAACTGACAGTGCTGACCCAAGATCGCAAAGCGAAGGAAGCGCTGATGAGAGGCCTGAATGGGAACATGCAAGTAGGCCTCCGTCAGAGCGAGAGAAGTCAGGAACTCCCCCGGCTGAACTGCCAGAATGACAGACCGCAGTGTGTCCATGCGAAAAGAGGGAATTCTGAGAGCCCTGTTACATATGAACATAAGAGTTGTCACTGCTGGGTCAGACCAGTGGTCCATCATGCCCAGCAGTCCGCTCATGCGGCGGCCTTTTTGGTCAAAGACCAGCGCCCTAACTGAGACCAGCCCTACCAGCATACGTCCTTGTTCAGTAGGAACTTGTCTAACTATGTCTTGAATCCCTGGAGGGTGTTTTCCTCTATGACAGCCTCCGGGAGAGCGTTCCAGTTTTCCACCACTCTCTGGGTGAAGAAGAATCTATCCCCTTTCAACTTTAAAAAGAGTGCCCTCTCGTTCTCCCTACCTTGGAGAGGGTGAACAACCTGTCCTTATCTATTAAGTCTATTCCCTTCAGTACCTTGAATGTTTCGATCATGTCCCCTCTCAATCTCCTCTGTTCTAGGGAACAGAGGCCCAGTTTCTCTAATCTTTCGCTGTACGGAAGCTGCTCCAACCCCTTAACCATCTTAGTTGCTCTTCTCTGGACCCTCTCGAGTAGTACCGTGTCTTTCTTCATGTACGGCGACCAGTGCTGTACGCAGTACTCCAGGTGAGGACGCACCATGGCTCAGTACAGCAGCATGATAACCTTCTCCAATCTGTTCGTGATCCCCTTCTTTATCATTCCTAGCATTCTGTTCGCCCTTTTCGCCTCCGCCGCACATTGTGTAGACGGCTTCATCGACTTATCTATCAGAACTCCCAAGTCCCTTTCCTGGGAGGTCTCTCCAAGTACCGCCCTGGACATCCTGTACTCGCGCTTGAGATTTTTGATACTGACATGCATCACTTTACACTTATCCACGTTGAACCTCATCTGCCATGTCAATGCCCATTCCTCGAGCCTGATTATGTCACGTTGCAGCTCTTCGCAATCCCCCTGCGTCTTCACTACTCTAAATAACTTTGTGTCGTCTGCAAATTTAATCACCTCGCTTGTCGTACCTATGTCCAGATCATTTATAAAGATGTTGAAGAGTACAGGTCCAAACACTGAGCCCTGCGACACCCCACTGGTGACGCTCTTCCAGTCAGAGTATTGCCCATTTACCCCCCACTTTCTGTTTCCTATGCTCCAGCCAGTTTTTAATCCATGTGAGTATTTCTCCCTTGATTCCATGGCTTGCAATTTTCCGAAGTAGTCGTTCATGCGGAATCTAGTCGAACGCCTTCTGAAAGTCCAGATATACAATGTCGACCCCTGCTGAAACCTTTCCCTGTGTTTGCAATACAGGGGGAAGGTCACCTGAGGTTGCAGACAAAATGGAGGGAACTGTCTGTCAAAATGGTGAAGATCCCGCCAAAATAACCCCTCCAGGGCCTGTAGCGGCTGGAAATCCTGAACTGTCCCAGCTGCTAAAGCAAGTAAGCCAGCATCAGCTGTTAAAGCAAGTAAGCCAGCATCAGCTGTTAAAAAATCAGCTGAGAGGGAATCCTTTTTCCCCTACCATCGGCAATTCGGGGAATCCCTCCGGAGGCAGTGAGAGAAGACCGGGCTGCCTCACTGCTTTTAGCCGACTCGCGAGACACTAAGGCCGGGGAGCTCTGGACGCCTGCAGCCGCTGCTGACGGAGCTCCACAACCCCACCGGCCCAAACTGCTGAGTTCAGGCCGGCTGCGAGTGCCTCGCAGCTGGACCAAATTGTGTCCCACTCCCCCAGAGAAGGGCACAATTGCTCCATACGTGACCTAGCTAGAAGAAAAGTGCCGGTTAGTGCAAAAATAATAACTTTATTCTTCTATAAAATATAAAATACAGTAAACTGACAGGGAAGCAACCCTGCAGACTGGCACTACCCTCAGGATTTTTTTTTTTTCATAAGACTCCACAGGCTCTCTAAGCAATATGCCTTGCTTGATTTAGGGGGCAAGGCTTACTGCTGAGCCTCCTCTAAAAAAATGTGGAGAGGTGGAGAAGTGGGGGGAGGGACCCTGCTCGAGACCCGCCAGGTTTGACACCCCAGATGTCAGACGGATCCCAAACAGGGCCCACCCAAGCTCAATCCGGCCAAAAATAGGGACTAGAAACCCCTAAACAAATTCCAACAGTCCTACCAAAGAAGATGGGTACAGCTCAGTCAACACCTGCTGAAGACTGAAAGAAGACTGATAAGAATAGGGAAAAGTATCTCTTATGTACTATTCCACAGTTTTGTTTTCAGTCTCCACCTGCTGGTCATGAATGGATATATACCCACTCTTAAAGATTAACCTCTACTGGTCTGGAGAGTGCTAAAGAATTAGGTCTTACTGATCATTTTCTGTCCATTAGTCCTTAACACTATTCCAGACCAGTGGGATATCCATCGACCAGAAGGTGGAGAAAGATCACACTTAAACAGCTGTAAGATATAGGTCCTTTCCTCCACCCCCCCCCCATTTTTTTAAAAAATTCTTTATTCATTTTTCCATCTTACAACAAGTGCACAATACTACCGTATTTTCACTCATATAACGCGCATACGCGTATAGCGCGCGGGTCCAAAGCATTTCTGTAAAAAATTTTTTATATAGCACACACACGCGTATACCGCGCAAGCTGCTATAACCTCCTCCCACTCCCGCTTACTCTTCTGGCCTGTGAGCCGGCATCCTCCCCCGCGATCCTACATCCCCCCCAGCACCGCAAAACATCTCTTACCTGATTGGGCACCGGCACTAGCACCAATGCACAGGACGTGCCAGTGCCAGTGCCCGAAGATCCTCCCTCGTTGTTGCTGGGCTGGGCGGTGCGAGGGAGATCCTCCTTCTTCCTTGTGCCGGGCTGGACTGGGCTTTGAGCATTTGCGCATGCTCAAAGCCTTCTGGTCTCGCTCTCTCCGAGATTCTCAGATTGAGAATCTCGGAGACAGCGAGACCAGAAGGCTTTGAGCATGCGCAAATGCTCAAAGCCCAGTCCAGCCCGGCACAAGGAAGAAGGAGGATCTCCCTCACACCGCCCAGCCCAGCCCAACGAGGGAGGATCTTAGGGCACTGGCACATCCTGTGCATTGGTGCTGGTGCCCAATCGAGTAAGAGATGTTTTGCGGTGCTGGGGGGGATGTAGGATCGCGGGGGAGGGGGGGTGACGCGAGCAGGGGGGAGGATGCCGGTTCGCAGGGGGGATGCCGGATCGGAATGAAAAAAAAAAGTTGTAAAACGCGTTCACACGTATAACGCGCACGGTTATGCACGGTTTGTAAAAATCGTGTATAATGTGCACGGTTTGTAAAAATCGTGTATAGCGCGCGTTATATGCGTGAAAATATGGTACATTATATTAACTTTTACATATCACTTGATATTCATACAATTATGATTTTACATACATGAATTTATTCCCCCCATCCACACTTCCCACAAGTAATTAAATTCAAAATATCATTTATATATTATATTTCAATCTATTAATCAGACCTTTAAAAGAACTATTTGCCCTCCCCCCTCCTCTACATGTAAATGTACTTTCATTAGGAAAATGATGTCTATTCATTGCAATAATTTGCTAATGGCCCCCAAATCTTTTTAAAATTATTATAATTTCCTTTTTGTATGGCAATTGATCTTTCCATTTTATAAATATGACATAATGAATTCCACCAAAATGTGTAGAAATTGGCCCCCCATTCAGTATTAATGTAGACAAGCAGAGGGAAAGGATAACCTGAGAGTCTAGCAACCCTCTCCTATCTGTGTGCTCACTTCATCCTGTGACTATCCTTTGAGCTTGCTTGGCTGCAACTGCAGACACAGTCACACTCCCAACAGAATAAGGAATCTACTGCCCAGCTGCACCACAGCTCCAGTACAGGGAGGGCCCCTGGAATAGTGTGAAGGACTATTGGCAGGAGGGATGTCCATTTCTTCCCGCTGCCCGGGTCCCTTGACCCCAGCACCTTTAAATTAAAGGATAGCAGGAGGGATGTCCACTCCCTCCTGCTGCCAGGGTCCTCTGCCCTCCCCCCAGCCCCTCTATGATAAAGACAGGCTGAAGGGATGGTTAACAAGACTAAGAATGTTATAATGCCTCTGTTCAATCTAATTCTTACTTCACATTTAGGAAATCATTAAAGACCTATTTATTTGACAAATAAGAATACTAATTTTGATATATTTAAATGAGGTCTTTTGTTTCTATTCTTATTGTCATAGTATGTTTTAATTTTTTAATATTTTTTAACATTGTACTACTTTTATTATATAATTTTAGATTGTACTTAGATAGTATGTTCTATGAAACTGTACCATGTGCTGAAATGTCTCAGTATTCTCCTGTTATGAACCGCCCAGAACAACTGGTTGGGCGGTATACAAGAAAATAAATTATTATTATTATTGCTCCATTGTCCAAGCTCACCTGGAGTATTGCTTTCAATCCTGGTCTCCTGAGCTCAAAAAAGGTTATTTTACACTGTAGCAGTTGAACTTTGATTTATATTTTCTGTAAATACACCTGAGATTGTAAACAGAGGGCAGTGTCTCCAAATGGGTTAATTTGGTACATACCATGACAGTAAGTCAAAGCATGCTGTGTATAATCTCAGTCTCTCAAAGTTTACTAAGTTGTGCTAAATGCAATTTCCTTCTGAAATTTATAGCATTAACTAACTCTATGAAGAGATTCACCCAAGGCGGTGTATATTTAGATCAAGACATTTTCACACAACTACTGTAGCCAGTAGCTAGACAATTGACCGGGTGGGATAGATGGATTCTTTCTAATTAAAAATATCAGCACAAGCATCCTTTCCACTTGGTCTAGAGCAGGGGTGTCAAAGTCCCTCCTCGAGGGCCGCAATCCAGTCGGGTTTTCAGGATTTCCCCAATGAATATGCATGAGATCTATTTGCATGCACTGCTTTCATTGTATGCTTATAGATCTCATGCATATTCATTGGGGGAATCCTGAAAATCTGACTGGATTGCGGCCCTCAAGGAGGGACTTTGACACCCCTGGTCTACAGGCTGCAGCTGTATGTAGCCTTTAAAGGTGAAAGCTGACCTGGTCTGTAAATATACTCTAGGTGGACAGGTTGAATCATGTATTAAAGGGGCTGTTTCACCTCAGGTCTAGCTCACCTAATGTTTTCCCTTCTCAGTGGAACACCTGCCATGACTGAATAAACCATATCATGAAAATATACAACTATCCAACATAAACTTCTTCTCTTGCTTTTGTAGTTATGTGATGTATTTCACCTCTCCCCACCCGGGTGAAAACTTCGTACTTAAGTGTCACTTCAACTTTGAGTAACAATTGGGTTTAGCTAAGAAAATTTATTGCTATCATTTCCCCCCCCCCTCCAAATATAGCCCTCTTATAGAAGGATCCTTGCAGCACTAGATTGAGTGACAGCAGAGAGTGGATCAGTGTGCGCTAGAAATGTTATACCACGCTTTGCTTTATTATACTGGAATATATAAACTAGGGAAATAGCATCAATTCAAAATGAAATAAGGCCTCTGCTTTCTCTCTACCCACTCTACACCGGTACAGGCTTGTACACTGCCTGGGAGCTGACCCATATGAACCCTGCACAGTGGTTAACATAACACACACACCTCATCATCTTCATCTGTCAACTCCTGCCCTTCTTCATTGTGACTGTAGTCTTCTGAGTACACAGACTCGACTTCAAACTCGACACTGAACTGGTCTGAATCAGAATCCTGGTCAAACCAAGTGTCTTCTGAATTTTCACTTACTGATGCAGTGTCTACATCCTAAAACACAAAAATGTTCACACAATGCCAACAGTTACTTTCTGAAAGCAAGCAAAAAAGAAGATATTGCCGATAATATAGCTTGCTAAAAACTCTCTCCAGGCAAATCTACCTGCTGATATAGGATTGCTACACGTCTAGCCTCAGCACCATGCTTAACCGTTGCGACATTACCATATGCTCAAAAATCAGAGGTCAAATTGCCTCAGCTGATTCAGTAAAGCTGGAAGATTTTGCATTTCATAATATGTGGAAGAGTCAGACAAGTTGTAGGTGATATTAAGTTAGTCTAGTAAAAAGGTATCGCCTACAAATCTGTCTGTAATCCCACTTGTAAGATTAACCTATGCCGGCCTGGAGAGGTGCTAAGAATGGGTTTAGAAGTCTGTCACTACTCATCTGTCAGTCCTGACGCAGGAGTAAGCACATACTAACTACCATGTGCTGAATAAATGAGATTTCTACCTAATAGACTGAATTGTGTGTCCTTTGTACAATAATCTGATGACAAAGAAATTGCAAGGCTCAGTGGTTGCTGCCTAACGTTCCTCCTCTTGGGGTGTTTCCAGAGACCCTTGGTCACCTCTCACTTCCTCAGTACGAGGAATCCTCTTGTGCTTATTCCAGACTTTCAATTATGTCCCTGTTTTTCCCTCTACTGCCTTTTTTGTGGAGGAATGATGCTTGGCTTTATTCCAAACTCTGCTTTCTCCAGTCTTCCACTATAGATCACTGTTCTAGGATGTCCTGTCTACTGTCAAATGCTTCTGCATAATGCATTATTTAGACTTTTGAAGTATCCCAATGGTTAGCTCCTGTCGCTTCAGTTCACTACGTCTATGGTTTTATTCCCAGATGACCTCTCCAGGCTCCAGCACGATTCGCCAAAGCTCAGCACTGCCCTCTACTGCACCTAATTGCAAATGCTCTCCTACAGATTGAGTTAACACATCTTCAGGCTGCTCTTATACAGTGATAATACCAGTACATTTTGCTTACAGCATTTGAGCAAGAGTCAGTTGATTCACTGCTGTTTCGGTCTCGACGTAAACCACTAATAACACACCATGAGAGGCTCTCGTCAAATGTAAGAGAAATGCTGTCTGATTTATGCCGCTTTCTTTGTTTGTCACCAGGAGAATCGGACAAAGGATTTTCTTCTATTAAAAAAAAAAAAAAAAAAATTAACAATGGAGAAGTTAACCAATCATTTAGATAGTGCTGAAAAATCATTCTGCATAACATTCCAACAACATTGAACAGCAGACATGTTTCTAGCCTTTGTCCTGACACTGCTGCTTTACTGTTAGCACCATGAGCAAGTCTGTGGCACTCAGGGCAATATTCTAGAAATGGCACCTTAAGTTAGGTGCTGGTAGTGGAAAATGCTATTTAAAAATTTTTAAAAAAAAATTCTTTATTCATTTCTAAAAACTTACAATAAGTTTAACAGCATATATAACATTTTAAACTCAGATACAACACTTATTAGTCTGTTAAAATCCATATCAGAATTTATCCCCCCTAATCAATAACAGTCTTTACATTCAAGAAAACATATAATCCCCATTCCCATATACCTTACCTTAATAATCAGACCAAAATACCCTTCCCCCTACCTTGGACATGCATATTTAAGGGGAAAAATAATATTCAATCATTACAAAATTTTGTTAATGGCTCCCAAATATACTGAAATTTTCTAAAATTCCCCTGCTGTGTGGCTATTATCCTTTCCATTTTATAGATGTGACATAAAGAGTTCCATCAGAAATTGTAAATGTTTTAAAAAAATGTAGGTGCCCACTAGTTAACTAAGATTCTACTGTATCGAGATCCACGCAGAGAATCGTATTACGTGTACCTGTTTCACTGTGAGTTCTTCTCCTAGATGAGGTGGAAGCTGCTCTTGCAGGCAAACCTACTGCAGCAAGCTTTTCTTCATGGGAATCTTGTGTGGCTTCCTGAATGAAGAAATGACAACTGAGTCACCCAGTAACTACTAAGATTATAGTGGTGGCCTATTAGTTACAAGAATAGGTTAGTGACAAGCCACTATCTCATGTTGACTCAGGTAAGCTCTATAGAGCAGGGATCTGCTGTACCTAGTTTAGGGCACTATTTAAAAATGTTTAACTAAACATATAGCAGTTCTTAGTGATCTTTCAGTCTAGAAATTTAAATGTTTTATAGGATTCTGTAGTAACACTGAAAAGTAAATAAAAGCAAGAAGAAAGGAAATCAATATAGTTCTCCGGAAAGTGGATGAAAATAATTAGAGAAAGGCCAAAATTTACAAAATACAAAGAAAGAACACAGGGAAAGATGGACAAAAATGACACAGATGAAGAAACATCTGAAAACCATTTGCAAAGGAAAAGAAGTAGGGGATATAGAGTGAAGGTACCAGGAAACAGATGTAGGAGTACCATTAGGAAATATAGTTTAATGAAATGGAGGAGAATTTCTGGAACGCCTTCCTGGAGGTGGTAATGGAATGGCATGGGTTTAACATAGTAGATGATGGCAGATAAAGACCCGAATGGCCCATCTAGTCTGCCCAACCTGATTCAATCTAAAAATTTGTTGGGGTTTTTTTTTTCCTTCTCCTCCGTAGCTATTTCTGGGCAAGAATCCAAAGCTCTGCCCAGTACTGTTCTTAGGTTCTCTCTAATGAAATCTCCGTCAAAGCTCACTCCAGTCCATCTACACCAGGGATCTCAAAGTCCCTCCTTGAGGGCCGCCATCCAGTCGGGTTTTCAGGATTTCCCCAATGGATATGCATTGAAAGCAGTGCATGCACACAGATCTCATGCATATTCATTGGGGAAATCCTGAAAACCCAACTGGATTGCGGCCCTCAAGGAGGGACTTTGAGACCCCTGATCTACACCCTCCCAGCCATTGAAGCCCCCCAAAATGGCCATATACAGAAACAGACTGTGCACGTCTGCAAAGTACTGGCCTTAGTTCAATATTTACTATTCTTTTCTGATTCTTGATACTCGGTGTTCATCCCACGCTTCTTTGAACCCTGTCACCCTTTTCCTCTCCACCACTGAAAATGATGCCAGACAGACTATGCAGCCCACTCAGTCTGCCCTTCTACATCATCTAATAAGCATTACAAGAGGCTGAAGAAGCACTGAAGTAGAAGGAAACACACACAAACGCTAGAGAGCATGGTTACATATAACTAAATAATCCAATTTGTGGATCAGTTTCTGGGCTAGCTGAAGTTACAATTTCCCAGTTGCTGTGCATATATCTGCAAACAAGTTCACCTTAAGTCCATTTTCCAGTTGATGTGGGTTCTCATTTGTAGATGTGTTTGCATCTGTAGTTTCTGAAAAGGAAACAAGATTTGAGTTCAGTGTTATTAGACACCTATCTCTATATCTAGAGACAAATGATGATGGGGCGCCAGGGAAAAATCAGGTCTAGAAGGTAAGAGACATAAACAAAACTTCAATATTGTAGAAAGCAGCAGTTCTCAACCCAGCTCCTAGCCAGTCATTTCTAGATCTACTTCATTTTTGTCCCTATATTATGGCCTTTTGGAAATCAATTTGGTCCCTGATTAATTGCTTATTAGAAAATCATGTAGCTCAACATACGATACAATTCTATTTGGAACGTCCATGAGGAAAAAAAGTCAAATTTCATCTAATAATAATACACTTTTATTAATAACGATAGGAGTTGCCATTCAGCATATTACCAGAAATTGGAAAGACTATACTAGACTTAATTACACCTTCTAGTGGAACTCATTATGCCATATATACAAAATGGAAAGGACAATTGCCATACAAAAAGGAAATTATAACAATTTCAAAAAAATTTGGGGACCTTTGATAACATATTGTAATGACTAGACACCTTTTTACACTAAGGGGGTAATAATTAAAAAAAAAAAAAAAAAAACCAACGTCTAAAAAGTGTCCTAAGTGGCTACTTGGACGATCAAAAAGCCTTTCCCCTGCCTCTAAACGCACAAAGAGAAAAGAGGTGTGTTTAGAGGAGGGGAAAGGGCGGGCAGTGGGCCTGATCGGGGGTTCTGGGGGGGGGGGCGGACGTTGAGGGGAGGGGGGGTTCGTCGAGGGCAGGAGGGCCTGGGATCCCTCCTGTCCGTAATGTAGTGGGGGGTGTCGCCTGGGCCAGGAGGGCTTGGGCTCCCTCCTGGCCCAATCGAGTCGGGGAGGGGGGGGGTCGCGGCTTCAACGGGGCAAGAGGGCTTGGGCTACCTCTTGCCCCAATGTTGTCGGGGGGGGGGGGGGGTCGCAGTTTGCCATGGCAGGAGGGCTTGGCACCCTCCTGCCTGGATGGTTGTGGGGAGGGGGGGATTCTGTAACCGGTGTTGTTTTTGACAGACACCGGTTACAGAATCCAGCTTTTAGGCGAAGGACTGGCTCCTCCTTCGCCTAAAAGCCCTTCTGTTGGACGTTTTTGGCTTAGGCGTTTTTTTGTTTCATTATGGCTTAAAAGTGTAGACGTGCTGTGGGGGTACTTTTAGACTTAGTGGAGATTATGGCCTTCCCCTGCCTAAACGCCCAATCAAAACATGGACGTTTGTTTTGGTTATGGACACTTTCCCTGCTTCTGGGTTGAACGTTTAGGGACTTAGGCCAAAAGGGGACTTAGACGCTTTTTTTGATTATGCCCCTCCACGAGTATAGTTATAATAATGGGGAAGGGGGTATATTGCTACATTATTGGTTTATTATTATTTTGAATACATTACATGTTTGATTTATATTATTTGTGAAAAGGGAGGGGGTGGGGGGATTTAAAATAAGTATTGAAATAATATTAAGAAATAACTTTCAAGTGATGTATAGGAATTAATTGATGTAATATTGTTCACTTGGTGTAAGATGAAAAAATGAATAAAGAATTGGAAAAAAAAATTAAAAACAGCCCTGCAGAAAAAAAAATAAAAAAAGATTATCTACAATGAATATCCATGAGATAGATCTGTATAGAATGGAGATAGTGCCTGTAAATTTATTATAAGCAAATTCATCTCATAGATATCCTGAAAACATGACTGGCTAAGTGTGCCCCAAGGACTGGATTGAGAACCACTGGGTTAGACAAATAAATGGAAGTCGATAGGCAGTGCACCAAAAGGAATATAAATTCTTCTCGCAAACTGAAGATTTATTCTCAGAGCTCACCAGTTGCGTCTCTTGACTCTGCTACCTCTCATGTTATTAATGGTTTTACAATATATGAACATGTCAATTATACTAGTGGGAAATGGGGACAAATATTAGGATTCTGTGTCTTAAGAAACCCTGGTTTAATCCTTTCAAATAGAATGTGAACAAAATAAAGAAAAAAATAAAAAATCCCAACTTTCAAAGTAAATCAATCCTATTGCATTTAAACGCAAATCATGTAATCATAGTTCATGTAGTCATGGGCTGATCACAGTGCTCCAAAAACTCCTGTAATTTCAACAGATCCTCGAAATTTAAAGTTTTATTTGAATAAGTGACTCGCATGATTGCCGGGTACATCAATCCATATCTGGCACCAATCGATCTTAGCTGTGGGCATAGCTCAAGTAACTTTTTGCTTTTAAAAGCCGTTGCCTTCGCAAGGTCCAGCAATATGTGAATTTTTGAATCCTGGCATCTAAGGTTCTTATTCTCTTTTGCCAGCTTAATAATTTCTATAACATGTTGGTAACGGAGCAGCTTAAAAATTAAAAGGACGCGGACCCTTTTGATTATATTTCCTTTTTGTCAGGATCCTGTGTGCCCTTTCTAGATCCAGTGGGAATTTAGTTTTAATAATACCAGATTGGTTTTTCATATGTTATATTTAACAAAAGCCATGAAAGATCCGGCCTTTTCTGTAACCCTAGATGTAAAGGCCTTTGATCGGGTGGAATGGACCTTCGTGTATCAGGCTATGAATTGGTATAGCTATGTCCAGGATTTATAAGAATGATTCAAACATTGTATAGCTCCCCTGTTGATAGACTGTATATTAATAATTTCTCAGAGCGTTTCAATTTGCAACGCTTGTCTCCTTTTTTTTTTTTTATAAATCTTTATTCATTTTCAAATATTACAACAAGTGTATAATAATCAATCTGAAAGATTTTTAACTAATCACTTGACAATCTTATTTATATTCCTCCAAATATATAAATATAAAAGAATCCCACCCACCCATATATTAATAATTAACAATTACTATCATTCATAATCCCACTCCCCCTATATCTTATCCAATACTAAGGTGTTTAAGATGTCTGATCATTAGAATAAATAATCAATGGCCCCCAAATCTTTTTAAACTTATGATAATTTCCTTGTTGCATAGCAAGCACCCTTTCCATTTTATAAATATGGCATACTGAATTCCACCAAAAAGTATAATTTAGTTTAGTGTAATCTTTCCAATTTCCTGTAATCTGCTGAATGGCAACCCCTGTCAATATCAATAGAAGTTTATTATTATTTGCAGAAATTGGGCTTTTAAATCTCATTGATGTACCAAATAATATAGTATCATATGAAAGGGCAACATGATTTTCTAACAACGAATTAATTTGGGACCAAATTAACTTCCAAAAGGCATTTATATAGGGACAGAAAAATATTAAATGGTCTAATGTCCCAGCTTCTAAACCACAATGCCAGCATCTATTGGACCTCGAACTATCCAACTTCTGTAACCGAAAAGGGTCTAAAAAGCTCTATGCAACAAAAAAAAAAACCCCAAGTCTGTCTCATAGATGCTGCCCTTGTAGTTTTTATTCTCCAAGACCAAAAACATGGCCACTGAGAGGCAGAAATTCGGTGCCCAAGCTCAATGCTCCAAATATCCATATAACAATTTATATCACTGTGCGGCTTTTTCTTTTTGATATAGTATTAGAACCCTTGTTATTAGCTATTCAGCAAGTGAAGGAGATACAGGGTATTCCGTATTCTGGTAGGGAATATAAAGTTTCTGCTTATGCAGATGATATACTGCTTCATTTGAGGAATCTTGGAATAACCATTCCATATTTGCTTGAATTGTTAGAGAAATTTGGGAAATTTTCAGGTTATAAAATAAACTGGAATAAATCAGAAGTACTTCCTCTTAATGTACATTGCACAAAAGGTTTATTTGATTCATTTCCCTTTTTATGGAGAGGAAGGAATAAAATATTTAGGTATTTGGATAAAAAACACGCTAGAAGAAACAATGAAAGTGAATGAAAAATTTTTATTACAGAAGGTAACGGAATTGTGTGAGCAATGGAAACCTTTACATCTGTCTTGGTGGGGGAGAGTCCAAACTATTAAGATGATGATTTTGCCTGTGGTTTGTTACCAAATGGGTATGATACCAGTTTTTTTTCAGGAGTCTTTTTATAAAAAATTAAGTAGTCCCCAAAACTACTACTACATATATTTACACAATGGGGGTGGTATTAGTAGTATACATTATATTTGTATTTATTAATAGTGTACTATTTGTTGAACTTTTGTTTAAATTACTAGATGACATGGAAAGATTTTCAAGTGTTTTATTGAAGTTATAATGGTTGTATTTTTGTGCACTTGTTCTATGATTTAAAATGAATACAGAATTAAAAAAAAAAAATTAAGTAGTATTCTTACAAAATTTATTTGGCTAGGTAAAATTGTTAGAATTGCCTTAGTGTCTTTACAAAAGCCAATTGCAGAGGAAGGGGTAAATTCTCCCAAGTTCTATAGGTATCATCAAGCCTATATTATGCGTCAGAGTATGTATTGGGTCCTCCCAGAGCTCATGGAAAAGCTCCCAGACTGGTTGGGGTTGGAATGGCAGCTCTTGTTTCCTCTCAGGCTCGGTCATGTTCTTAGTATCAAAATGCCTAGAGTGTATAAAGAAAACAGAATATTAATAGATACCTGGAAAACTTTACGATATGTCAATAATTTAACACCTATTCCAATTCAAAAATCTACAAATCAAACTATATGGCTGAACTCCAAGATTCAAATTGGAGGGTTTAAGATTGCCTGGAAGAATTGGATAAAAGCAGGTATACGCACACTAGATGATGTTATATCTAATGGTAAACTGCTTGATTTTTCACAGCTGCAACATAAATTTGGCCTTGATAAATCACAAAGTTATAGGTGGTTGCAACTGAAGCAGGCTATTCAGGCGGGGTTCCCTGAATGGAAAAATCTTAATAATCAATTTAGTTTAGAGTTCTTATGCTTTCAGGCAGACTTCCTGGGGCACCAGGCCGCACAGTGGTACAAATTATTATCTGGATATATGAATAAAAAACCAAAAACTGGGATTAGAGACATTTGAAGCATTGAGATTAAGCATCAAATTACTGTGTCTCAATAGCCACGAATTTGGTCTTGGAGGATGAAATGTACAATGTCTGCATCTATGAGACAAACGTGGTTCTTCCTGTTGCATAGAGCATTCTGGACCCCTGTTCGTTTATAAAAATTGGATTGCTCTAAATCTAATAGATGTTGGCAGTCATCTCGATGCGGGGACTTTAGATCATCTACTGTCCATTTATTCTGGCTTTATGGAAGTCGATTTGGGGCCAAATAAATTGCTTGCTAGAGAATCAAGTGGCATTGTCGTATGACACAGTTTTATTTGGTATGTCTATGAGAACTAAGAGCTAAATATCTTCCCAAAATAATAAACTTTTACTGATTCTTGCCATTCAGCATATAACGTATAATTGGAAAAATTGGAACAGATTGAATTATAGTTTTTGGTGGAGATCAGTGTGTCATATTTATAAAATGGTAAGAGCATTAGCTGTTCAAAAAGGATATTTTAATAAATTTCAGGATGTGCTGAGCAGATTATGTGCATGTCCTTGCGAGGATGGCTGTTGAAGTTTTTCTACGTAGGAGCAGATTTGGGACTGAACTAGTGTCAATTTTCCATTCTGTATCCCCAGCTTTCTCCAAAACTGCCAAATCCTGCACTTATATCTGAAGACATCTTTATTTTTTTTTTAATTCTTTGTTTGTTTTCAATCTTACATCACGTGCACAAACAATACAACAATACAATTAAACACATCACTTGACAATCTTTCTGATTTATCTTACAATACATAAAATTACCACCCTCCCCTCCCATCATTCCTCTATTATTTCCCCAATAAGAAAAATGTAAAATATACCTCCCCCTCCCCCTAATCATTAGACGGTGTATATTACAATAGAAAATGGTGTTTACTCATTACAATAAGAAGTTAATGGCTCCCAAATTGTATTAAATTTCTTATAGCTTCCTTGTTGTTCTTTAGAAAAAATAAACTTATGACAGACTGCAAACAATGAACTGTATTCCTGAATGATGCGTTCTCTGAGCTATGATGCCACGGGCATGAAAAATGTTGTTGTAATAGTTCCAATCCCAGTACCTCAAATAAGCCAGGTACAGCAAAACCTTACTCAGGACCTATGTTCCCTCTAAGCAGTCACGCATACATTCTAGGAGCATTGCTCACAGCTTTTACATGGTTGCTCATAAAAATACTTGTAAATCTGGAAAATTGTTGGTTTTTAGAACTCATTGCTCACACGGAAAGAATATTTTTAGACCTTATTGCTCACATTAGAAAAAATTTGCATGCACCCAGGACTAACTTACCTTGGTGTCTGACTGCCATCAAGTTTCTGGAAATCATTGCATACAGCCTCCTAGCAGTAGAGAGAATAAAGAAATATATAAACATATAAAACTACTCAAATGTAGATATGCTGCTTGTTGGATTGAGAAGCTGAACTGTAGCTAAACTGTCTTTGAATTAACAGTTAGTAAGATTCCCCTTCTTTATTTTAGTTGCTTACAATTAAACAGGGGTATTTGGCTGTGCTGAACCTCATCAAAAATAAATGCAGATAAGTAAAAACACTGAAGTTAAGTCCGGGGTGTCAAAGTCGGTCCTCGAGGGCCACAATCCAGTCGGGTTTTCAGGATTTCACCAATGAATATGCATTGAAAGCAGTATTCATTGGGGAAATCCTGAAAACCCAACTGGATTGCTTTGACACCTGTGAACTTAAGTGGATAAGTACAAAAGAGGAGCTGTAGCCACTTTAAGAAGATACATACCTTTAATTTAAAAAATAAAATAAAAAAAGCACACGTAAGACCATAAAGAAAGAAAAATCACAGAATAAAACCTTAACGTGAAAGCAAAGATCCTCAAAAGATGGATGTAGCTATTACTGTTACTTCAAACAGAGAGAATGTGGAGTTTCATTTTAGTAGCGTCACCTGGCACCATTTACTTATGAGGATCATGGACGAAGCCCATTTGGTAGTGCATATGGATCTGGCCCAGGCCAAGTAAAGGACCGCTCACAGGATCATTACCTGGGCTCTTTTACAGAAAAGCTCTGGACGCCAAAGAGTTCTCCAAGAAGATCATTAGCGCAATGCACAATATGCTGCTGTTTCTCATCATACAGCTGCTTGGTCATAATATATTGCCCAAGATAGAAAAGAACCTAAAAACACAAGTATAAACAATCAGAACCAGAAATACTTAGCATCTTGTATCAGAACATACAATGTGTCCTGCTGCAGCATCAGGATAATGATGTCCAGTATCCTGCCTTCAAGGATGGCCAATCCAGATCACATGGCAGTAGAAGGCAAATCCTAATGGAAGGTTCATTCCCTACCATTCTCTCCTGAACATAGACATGGTACTGCCCTGATTAACTGCTAGACCTGTCTAAACTTTTTAAACCCAACTATGCTGCTAGCCATGATCATATCATCCAGCAACAAATCCTACAATTACACTGTACATTGACTGAAAGGGGGGAGGGGGTGTGAAAAGACAACCCACAATTCTTAAGATTTGTGTTTATCCATAGTAGGCTCAATTTTAAATTTTGGTGGAATTCAGTTTGCCACATATACAGAATGGAAAGATCAATAGCGGTGCAAAATGGAAATTATAAAAACTTTATTAAAATTTGGGAACCATTAACGTCCTTTTGTCATGATTGATGCCATTAATACAAAAATTAGATAGTAGTAGATCTAATAGATGCTGGCATTGTAGGATAGAAGTGGGGACATTGGACCATTTACTATTCTTTTGTCTCTGCATTAATTCCTTTTGGAAATTAATTTGGCCCCAAATTAATAATTTATTAGAAAATCATGTTGGACTATCATATGATACAATATTATTTGGAACAGCAATGAGAACACAAAGTCCGATTTCAGCTAACAATAATAAACTTTTATTAATTTTAACAGGGGTCGCTATACAGCAAATTACTCAGAACTGGAAGGATTACACTAAATTGAATTACACTTTTTGGTGGAATTCAATTTGTCATATATATAAAATGGAAAAAGTATTGGCATTACAACAAGGTTATATTAAAAAATTTAATAAAATATGGGGACCATTGACGAATTATTCTATTGATCAGATATAACAACACATGTATGGAACATATAGAAGGGGTAGGGAAGGAAAACTATTGTAATATTAATATGATATAAAATTCTGATAAAGGGTTTATTTAATTCACATTGTAAGAACATTTAATAATAATTTCAAGTGTTTTTTCATAATTGAATGTATTACATGTATTTCACTTGATGTAAGAATTTAAAAAAAGAATAAAAATATTAAAAAAAAAAAAAAAAATGTAAGATAAGGGTGGGGTGGGGGGAGGGTCTCTATTATATGAAAAAATAAAAATTACTAAAGGGATTTCAGGATGGGAGAGGGAGGGTTATATTTACAACTATAAGTTATAATGATAAGATGTACAAGTGGTTAAATCTATGTTATTGTGTTGCAATTTTTGTACACTTGATGAAAGTTTTAAAATGAATAAAGAATTTATTTAAAAAAAAAAGATTTGTGTTTATCATTGTCATAATCAAACCAAATCAATAAACAGCTCATTTACATTCTGAGATGGCATCCAGTTTTAAGGGGCGCTAGAAAACCACCACCCGAAATTCAGCACTATTTAATTGGCCAGGAACAGCTCCTGTCCGGTTGAATAGCACTTAGCTGCTAAGTGCTAATATTCAGTGGAAGGTGTTCACGGAATATTAGCTCTTCGAGCTAGATGCACTAAAGTCAGCGATCATCTCTCTAAACCTGTTTTCACAGCTTTAGTGAAGATCACTATTACTAACCCGATTCATAAAACGGCTCACCGCATGTTTTTTTGCCTCAATCGCCCATTTACTGATCCGGCCATGCAAATTAGCTAAAACCCCATGCAAAGTAGCCAAGCGATTGATGCACTAACATTGCTTGGCTGTTCCAAAAAAAAACCCCCCCGACAGGTTAGACCTGTGGGTGATTGTGTTAAGGACAGGTCAGCCTGGTTTTTTTCAATGGCACAGATATTTTGCACGTGTTACACACGCAAAATATTTGTCCCATTAAAAAAAAAGCACCCCCTGGCCAATGACAGCCTTCCTTCCCCGATGACAAAACGCCGCGGCCATTTTGAAAAGCCTCGGCGGCAGATTCAAAGGCTAAGTGAGTACACTTGTTTATCTGGTGAGAATGTAGTGTTAAGTTTTTTTAGGTGATGGCTTGTTAGTGCGTAGTTTTTATTACAGTACTGACAATACTCCAACCCTGAAGAAGAATGAAACGCGTCTGTGGAGGCTGGTGCAGCAACTTTAAAAGCTAAGTTGTCTTTATTAATCTCATTAGAAAAAGAAGTAATGAAAATTAATTTTTGGAAAAAAATTACTGAGAAGTTTAGCGTATACAAAGTATCTATATATAGATATATATATAGATATAGATATATAAAAAAGAGTGGATAAAATTAGTTGTAATAATCACATATGCAGGTTTGGGGGAATCAGTGAAGAGTGCTGCCACGCTGATTATATATATTTATCAGGGTGGTGTTCTGAGAATCCCTAAATGTGAAAAAAGAAATGTTCAGCATGAGTATATAATATGGTATCATTCTCTAGGAGCATACACACATGTGTTTACACGAACAGCAACTGTATTTTGCACAGTCAGCACTCAGAGCATCATGTATGCATTGTACATGTGCTGGAATGCTACTCTGTGCATAAAGATAAGAACATAAGAATTGTCATACTGGGACAAACTGAAGGTCCATCAAGCCCATTTCCAACAGTGGCCAACCCAGATCCCAAGTAGTAGAACGGATTTTATGCTGTTTATCCGAGGAATAAGCAATGGATTTCCCCAAGTCATCTCAACAATGGCCTATGGACTTCTCTTTTAGGAAATTATCCAAACCTAAAGCTAACTGATTTCACCACATTCTCCAACAATGAATTTCAGTATTTAATTACACGATGTGTGAAAAGCACTCAATTAAAATCATCTTGAGGGTAATTCTATGAAGTGGCATCTATTTTTAGGCATCAAGAATGTGCCTATTTGGAGCCTATTCTATAAAAAATAAAAGCCTACCTTTCTTTACAGAATGCTAGGGAAACAAGTCAAATATGGTACAAGCCTATAATGCTCAGGCCATTTTATAAGCCAAATTTAAAGCTAGCCTCACACTATGGCTTCAAACAACATTAAGTGAAGGTCATTTCCCACCGGAATTAGGAGAAATCATAATTACACCTATCCTAAAAGATCCCAAAGGTCCTATAGATAATCCTGCAAACTATAGACCAATCGCTTCAATCCCACTATACATTAAAATAACAGAAGGCCTTGTCGCACAACACCTCTCCAACTACCTTGAAGACCATCACATACTACATCCATCACAATCCGGATTCAGATCCAACCATAGCACAGAAACTCTACTGGTATCACTATTAGACATTGTCCGACAACACCTCAGCAAAGGAAACAAGCTGCTTCTCATTCAACTCGATCTTTCCGCGGCATTCGACCTAGTTGACCATCACACGCTACTCCAGACATTAGACGCAATAGGAATCTCAGGTAATGTTCACAAATGGTTCCGAAGCTTCCTCAAAACACGAACATACAAAGTCAAATCAAAAGAGCACATATCCGACCCATGGTCAAACCCATGTGGAGTACCACAAGGATCACCATTATCACCCATATTATTTAACCTCTTCATAGCATCCCTAGGCATAACCCTAGACGCCCTAAACACAGTATCATTCAGCTACGCGGATGACATAACTATCCTCCTCCCCTTTAACATTCAAGACCCATTATCCACAAACCACCTGAAAATAATAATGGAAACGGTAGAAAAATGGATGTCAAGTCATAAATTAAAACTGAACTCGGAAAAAACTAAATTCCTACTACTAGAGAAGGAAAAAAAACCATCTCTCACAGAACTAGTACTAAATACAATCAAGTACCCAATGCAAAGTACACTCAAGATCCTGGGAATACAACTAGACAGAAACTGCACAATGCAGTCTCAAATCCACAAAATCATCCAAAGAGCTTTCTTCACAATACGTAACCTAAGAAAAATAAGAAAATTCTTCAACAAAGATCAATACAAGATAGTAGTACAATCCCTAGTACTAAGTATTGTAGATTACTGTAACAGCCTATACCTATCATGCCCAAACTACATGATAAAACAATTACAGACAGTTCAGAACACAGCCCTCAGAATCATCTACTCACTCGGCAAATATGACCACATCACCAAAGCATACCTAGACTCACACTGGCTACCAATAAAAGCAAGATCCCAGTTCAAATTCTATTGTCTACTATACAAAGTAATACATGGAACAGCCCCCAGCTACCTAAATAACAGACTACACCGTAACCTCTCACACAGACTAAGGAGAACTCAGAGCCTATTCACTCACCCCCCTCTCAAAGGAACACGACGAAAGAAACTATACGACAGCCTTTTAGCGACA
This sequence comes from Geotrypetes seraphini, assembly GCF_902459505.1. Classification (NCBI taxonomy): domain Eukaryota; kingdom Metazoa; phylum Chordata; class Amphibia; order Gymnophiona; family Dermophiidae; genus Geotrypetes; species Geotrypetes seraphini. Next base: position 13,423,601 of record NC_047090.1, on the reverse strand, counting down.
CAGGCAGCAAAGATCGATACTACCATCACCAATCTACTGACCAAATCTACAGACATTAAAGTATTCCGAAAAGAAATCAAAACTCATCTCTTCAAAAAACACTTCCCATCATCATAACCTCACAAAAGTATTAGAAAATGTTCTCACGACCACCTCCATCACCACCACCAGCAATACCCTGAACCCGAACAGTATTATCTCTATTCGTCTAAACAACCTATCACTATCCCTCCTGCTATCAATTTCTCCTGGAAAAGTCCAGACTAACAATTGTAACTGGACACACTCTTGATTACATGTACTACAATGCTACTGGAAATGTCCAGTCCTCTAACTTGTAATCCGCTTAGAACCGCAAGGCACAAGCGGAATAGAAATCACTAATGTAATGTAATGTAATGTAATAGAGCTAGTGTAAATGCTAATACCTAAACTGTTAAAGAATGGGTACAGATTATAGTATTTTACAATTTAAGCTGTTGGCAAAAGTATAGTTGTGCACAAAATGTTTTAAGGCACATACCTTATGCCCCTAATTCTAGAAAGTTGCATGCAAATTCTGGCTCATACCTTATAAAAAAATATCAACTGTGCATGTAACAATAAGTCAATAATTGGCGTTAATGAGCAAAAGGCTATAATTGGCGCTGGCACCAGTTAGCAGTTACACACAAAACTGCTTTTAATCAGCATTCTTTATAAGCTGTGCACATTCCAAAGTGCGCAGCTCAAAGTGGGGTAGCCAGGTAAGTCAGGCAGTAACGTGCTTTGGGTACAGAATACTAGCTGCTATACACTGGCCTAGTTAGACACAAGCACTTGTGCCAGACATTGAACTAACGGAATTGCTCATGCCTACACTTTGGTGTGTATGGGTGGACGTACACTAGGATTCACACTTAACGTGCATCATCTCAGCACCCATCTGTGCAGTTACCCTCATACACGTATTCTAGATTATTATTTTGTGCAAATTTGTGCATTGTTTAATCCAGCACACCTCTCCCTCGGCTTCTTATCCTGGGCCTCTTTCTTTTGCTTTTGACTCAACCCTTTAACAAAGCCAGAAAAAAGTTGTGGTTCCTTCATGTTTGCAGTAAAGAGAAGAAACAGAATAGAAAATGCTTAGTCTTTGGGTCTTTTCTATATATTATTGCATAACCAATACCTTCATTACCATGAAATTTAAATGAGAAGAGCACTATCAGCACAAGTCTTTGCACACAGCTCACAGGCAGAACTTGCTCAATTTAGGTGCCCTTGGTTACACACAAAATTATACAGAAGTCTCATTAAGCCTACTTCACTTTAATATTTCCAGCTCTTAGTCAGTATATTCCCTGTGTGCATCAATCATCATTTGTCCACATTAACCCCCCCCCCTTTACAAAACTATAGTGCGTTTTTTAGCGCTGGCCGTGGCGGTAACAGCTCCAACATTCATAGGAATTCTATGAGTGTTGGAGTTGTTACCACGGTACTGTTTTGTAAAAGGGGGGTAAATGTCATATTATTTAGATGAAAACACCTATTATGAAACACACCTTGTTTAAGAGTGGTAACAGTCAATATATAAATATATATTTGATAGAAGGGGAAAAGGGTAGGTATTATTTTTATTTATCTCATAATGTATATGAATATATCAATAGTTTCACTGTACTTGTATGTAATTATGTAACGGGAGGGGATGGGTTTTCTATTTAATAATAATTTAATAATAATTGTTTAGCTATTAGGTGTATTACATAATATTCAAGATATTATAGAATATAAATATGTAATGAAATGTTGTATTTAACGTGTTATATGAGAGTTATTCAAGTGTGTATTTATAAGTTCATATGATTTTATCTAATACACTTGTTGTAATATGCAAAAATGAATAAAGAATTAAAAAAATAAAATAAAATAAATCCCAAGCACCACATTAATTAAAGAAAGCCTGCCAATTAACAGCTCTGAGGTCTGACTGCAGACACTTGAGATTAGTTATCTCTGTGCAGAGAACATTGACTGTTACCACTCAAACAAGGTGTGTTTCATAATAGGTATTTTTGTGTTATACACATAGATTTGAAGGGGTTTTGATATTATTTAGATGCCCAAACCCCTGGTCTCATAATGTCCACCTGAAATTCCTCAGATCTCTCATGTTTTCAGCATTTTTAATAAATTAGTAGATGGCACAACAGTTGACTACTTCACTCAAGGCTCCTGTTCCAGATTATTACTGAATAAATTATATACTGGTTCCAGTACAGATGACTAGGATGCTCCACTATTTACACACTACAGAAAAAAAAACCAGACTTATTTAGTTCCACTCTATTGCTGGTGCACAAACAGGATATTGCTTCCTGTCCCATGACTAATTTCTTGAGGAATCTCCCAGGAGAAACACTGTCAACTTCCATCTGAAAATCCAGACACCCCATATTTTAATATGGTGAAAAACCTCCCACTCACAATTGTACATTTCTTAATAATATGAGGTGTGCTTACTTCCTTCATTGTAAAAGTGACTTGTTGTGCACCTGCACACTTCAACAACTTCAGCAGAAGTGGCTTTGGTTTAACCTACAAAAGAACAAAATACAGCAAGGGTTGCAATATCCTCTGATCAATTTATCAACATAGAAGAGTCTCTATCTAACATGTTGCAAATAAGAAGGTTTTGATAACCACTAACCAGTGCTTCCTGCTCTGAAGCTGTCATTTGGGAAGTGCTCAAGCGATCAGCTGCACTATTAGACATTTTTCTATTGCACAGTTTCCTGCAATAAAATAAAGAAACAAACATTAAAATCTAATGTTTTCAGCCACACATAGCTAAAGGTGAAACAAGTAGGAGACGCAGTCAGCATACTATCAAGTAGAAAGCTGTCAAATCCAGAACTGTCTTCCCAGTCTTTTGATCTGAAAATAGGATCAAACAGATGATTTGCTGCCATCGCTGCTACAAAAGAAACCTCACAAGAACTTACCTACAGTACATAATAAGTCTGTAAAGTGCTTCAGCCCAGAGTCTGTCACAAAGTACTGAAAAAGTGTGATAGGGTTGCCTATAAATAGTACACAGCAGACAAGTCAGGGCTAGCTTCTGCACTACTGCTAGCTGCAAGCAGCAAGCTTAGAGACACATCTGACATGTCTGAGCATGACCAGGCGAGAGGCGATTGCAGCTGAGTCATCCTTCAGCTCTTACAACCAAAGTCTGACTCAGAGTTAAACAGCACATCAGAGCTGCAGTTAGATCCAGAGAACTGAGCTCTGACCCAGTACAGCCTAGCCTATATTCAGACAGAAACACACTGGAGTAGCAATACTAGGGAGAAACCGAAAAGCAACTCAACTCACTGTCTCATGCTGAGATGTACAGAACCATCATCCTCTCACACTCAAAATGACAAAAAGCCAAAGCCCAATCTACCAGTGAAGCTGTAAACAGAAAAAGAGGCGCACTGCTTCACACACCAGAGACAGAAGGTCTTGAGTGACTCAGTGGCAGACATTTCCAACCTGACTCACAGGGTATGGGGACTGCACTGCTGCCCAGGCATGTCCAACAACCATGGGCAAAGGCTCAGAGATACCGAGAAAACTACAAGACATTATTTTGGAGGGAAGCAGCACCTATTCTTCCTCCTGCACCCCAACAACACAATGTAACATATTGCATAACCACCAACCCCTCCATACTGAAATACATAGTAAACATACTTCTTTACCATCCCTCTCCCACCGCTGGGGTGTGTGTGTCAAGTACTGCCATTCAGAATGATGGTGGGGCTAGACTGGGGGTGTCAATGTTCCTCTTCGAGGGCAGCAATCCAGTCAGGTTTTCAGGATTTCCCCAATGAATATGCATGAGATCTATTTGCATGCACTGCTTTCATGGTATGCTAATAGATCTCATGCATATCCATTGGGGATATCCCGAAAACCCGACTGGATTGTGGCCCTCGAGGAGGGACTTTGACACCCCTGGGTTTGATGCAAAAGTGGGCATTATCCTCCTGCCTTTTGACTTTCTAGGTGGATGACAAGGGTCTGGGGGTGTTCAGGAAGGAGAGGGATACACTAGACCAATGATTCCCAACCCTGTCCTGGAGGAACACCAGGCCAATCGGGTTTTCAGGCTAGCCCTAATGAATATGCATGAGAGAGATTTGCATATGATGGAAGTGATAGGCATGCAAATTTGCTTCATGCATATTCATTAGGGCTAGCCTGAAAACCCAATTGGCCTGGTGTTCCTCCAGGACAGGGTTGGGAACCACTGCACTAGACAAAGAGAGGGTTTTATTTTATGTCAGAGTGTGTGTGTGTGTGGGGGGGAGAGGATTGGGCTGAGACAGGGGTAGGCAATTCAGTCCTCGAGAGCCGGAGCCAGGTCAGGTTTTCAGGATATCCACAATAAATATGCATGAGATAGATTTGCATCTCAAGGAGGCAGTGCATGCAAATCCATCTCATACAGATTCATTGTGGATATCCTGAAAACCTGACCTAGCTCTGGCTCTCGAGGACTGGAATTGCCTACCCCTGGGCTGAGAGAACTGCTGGACTACCAGGAAATGTTGTTGTTTGGAAGGAGATGTAGGCAGTTTTTATAAATTGTTAAATGTCCCCCTTTTTGTAAGTGGGTGAGCCATCATCGCTCATGCACTGAGAGGAAGAGGGATATTTTTACAATATGCTGCAGATTACTGCCATGGTATGCACATTTTTTTTTTTGAGAGCAAAAGCTTTTTAAACACAGCAGTAATTTGCATGCTCACTGGTTAATGATTTGCCACAGTATATTATTGAAGTAATTTTGCTGTAAATACCAAGCTTGTGGTTCTACAGCATGCTACATCAGCTTTTAAGTTTGTATCTGAGTCAGTAGAGGGTTCAGTGATTTGCTCAAGATTACAAGGAGCTGAAGTGGGCTTCCCTGGTTCTCAACCCTTTGCTCTATTAGAACACACCTCCATATCCAGTAACCTAATGCACTTGTAGCATATTACATCATGCGTTACCTGACTGGGCTGGTGTGTAGTTTAGAGAAGGGGAAAGGGCTGGGACACAAAACTAGACAGGTCAAAAACTATATCTTCATTTATGCTGTGCAGGAGTGGTGGAAGCCCAGCAGAGAAGGAAGATGATGCCGGACGGATTTTTACAGTCTGTGTCCCCAAGATGGATTGAGGGGAGGGGGCTAGAGTTAGCTGCTAGAGAATGACACAGTGGCTGTTACCCGCGGCTAGCCATGGGTAACCCGCCAAAACGGGAAGAAAAAAAATTAAATGGTCGCCCGCGGGTACAAGGCCATTCATTGCCCCGTGAAGTGGTGAATGGCCTGTTCTGGTTTTCCCCTCCTCATCCACTCTGAACTGGCTGAGCGAATTGGCTGAAATAAACCACGCTACCCCTCCACCTTGTCTGAAGTTGCTAAGGCTTCAGATATAAAGAATGACATGGGAACACATTTGTCCCTGTACTATCCCTGCAAGCTCTGTCTTAACCTACCTGCACAAGCCTCAAATACGTATGATTTTAAAGTGTTCGAGGCTTGTGTAGATGAGGATAGAGCTTGAAGGGATGGGGCAGGTACAGAACTTGCGGGAATGGGACAGGGATGGAGACAGAGGCCGCGGGGATGAGGACAAATTTGTCCCCGTGTCATTTTCTACTTCAGGACTTAGCTTATTGAGGAACGTTTACAACCTCCTGAGTGTATGCATCTAACTGGAAGCTGTTGTAAGATCAGGTAGTAGAAATGTGCTTCAGCTTCTATGTTCCAGGGACAATTGGTGCACATTTCTGAAGCACTATTCTAAAATTATTGTAATCCATTCATAATGTCATGGGCACATAAGAATAGCCTTACTGAGTCAAATCAATAGTCCATCATGCCCAGTAGCCCGTTCTCACGGTGGCCAATCCAGGTCCCTAGTACCTGGCCAAAACCTAAGGAGTAGCAATATTCCATGCTACCAAATCAGGGAAAGCAGTGGCACAATTGAAATCAAGTCTTTCTGACTAGCAATTTATTAGATACATTAGTGATAGGAAGAAGTGCAAAAGAGGCATTGTGAGACTCAAAGGTGAAGGGGAGGAATATGTAGAAGCTGATAAATTGCTTAACAAATATTTCTGTTCTGTGTTCATGGCTGAAGCGCCGGGAGCGAGACCGCAGAAGACAAACGTGAATAGGGATGGAGGAGTAAGTATACTTTGGAGGAAAGGCAGGAGAGGGGAGATATGATAGAAATGTTTAAATACCTATGTGGCGTAAATGTGCATAAGTCGAGTCTCTTTCATTTGAAAAGAAACTCTGCAATGAGAGGGCATAAGATGAAGTTAAGAGGTGATAGGCTCCGGAGTAATCTGAGGAAATACTTTTTTACGGAAAGGGTGGTAGATGCATGAAATAGTCTCCCAGAAGAGATGGTGGAGATAGAGACTGTGTCTGAATTCAAAAGGGCCTGGGATAGGCACGTGGGATCTCGGAGAGAGAAAGAGATAATGGTTAGTGCGGATGGGCAGACTAGATGGGCCATTATCTGCCATCATGGTTCTATGTAAATCAAATCCACCATGAAGAAAAATAAATCAAGAACAATAATTCACATTATTAACCTGTCATATAATCTTACGCCACAATAAACCCCTCACTTAGCTGATATTTTAAAATTATGAAACAAAGGATTGAAAAAGATACAATCGGGTTCTTTTACAGAACTGTGATGCCAAGCCAATCGTGGTTTGTTAAACAAACCACTATATAGTTTGTGTGTCACCAAGCAGCACACACAAAACGCCAAGACGACCATAGGAATCGCAGTTTGTAAAAGGACCTGATAGTGTGTTTTTCAATCCGTTAAGTGCTCACGATCTTAGAAAACAATTAGAATTTGAAAATCTAAATCAGTACTTAACAGAGGAGCTTCAAAAAGAAGCTATCTCCAATTGTAAATACAGTATACATGATTTTAACTAAAGAAAAGCTTTCTACCCAGCTGCGTAGAACAAGTCACATCAGGAAACTGCATCTTGCTACCAAAGTTGTTGTTCAAAAAGGGTAATATCCCCACGTCGCCCTCCTTAATTTTCACCTAATATCTTTAGGCAAATACTAGCACTTAAACATTAATCTTATCAGTTTCTGATAGAAGCTACACAGTTATCTCAGGAGATGATACAGAACAAACAGCAAAATTCAAGTGACAAATTCTTACTTCCTTATCTGGGTTTCCATAGCTTCTAATTGCCTATGGAGAATGAGGACTAAACCACATGGAATGTCCCAATCTGGGAATCCATTGTTGTCATACCACTCTCCAAGCTGGAATGTCTAAAATCTGTGTCCTCCAGTTTAGAAACCACTTGATAAACAAAATCACAAAGCTGATACTGGTTGGATTTAATTTTGGTTTTATTTATGGTAGTTAGGTCTGGGGGCAGACAAATTAAGCAGTCAACCATATCTCAATTGTGGGAGAAGGATGGATGGAATATCTCAGATGAGGAGAAAAGGATGTGAGGAGCTTGTTAGAAGTGCAAGAATGGGATATGTCCTGATGAATACATGCTCTATGAATAAGGAGGAGCAATTTGATTTCGGACATGATTATAGAAAATTAGTCTTTAAGCCTGTTACATTAACGGGTGCTAGAATAGATGTCTGTCTGTCTGTGTTTCTTTATCTCTCTCTCCTTGGCCGCTGTCTGTATCCTTCTGTCTCCCCCTCCCCCCCGAGCAAAGCTGTCTGCCCCCAGCACCCACCTCCCCCCCAAATGTCTCTCCATGGCCCTCTTCTGTCTTCCCACCCCAGAGCAAAGCTGTCGGTCCCCAGCACACCTCCCCCCAAAGCAGCCCCCTTTCCCTATCTCTCCATGGCCCCTTCTGTCTCCCCCCAGCACACCCCTCCCCCCAAAGCAGCCCCCTTTCCCTCTCCCTGTCTCTCCATGGCCCCTTCTGTCTTCCCCCCCAGAGCAATGCTGTTTGCCCCAAGCACACCCCTCCCCCTAAAGCAGCCCCCTTTCCCTCTCCCGCTGACTCTCTCTCTGGCCCCCTTTCTCTGTCTGTCTTTCTGTTCTTCTCCCTGCCCCTGTGTCTTTCTTTCTTTCTGTCTCCCTCCCTCCCGCTGTCTGTCTTGTCATTTTTCCCCATTTCCCTGTGCAGCAGCATTTCCATCCCACTTCCCTATGCAGCAGCAACAGCATTTCCCTCCTATCCTCCCCCTTTCCTGTGCAGAAACAGTAGCAGCATTCCCCCCCCTTTCCCTTCTCTTCCCTGCTCCGTTCGGCCCCTCCCCCTTCTTTTACTGCCATTGTCCTGCTCCATCCGGCCTGCTCCTGACCCTCCCACCGCCGACAAACCTCGGGGCTCCAGCCGCGTAGGCAGCACTTTAAACACGCTGCTTCGCGGCCTTCTACTGCCGATTTCCTCTGCCGCGTCTGTCTCCGATGATGTCATCAGAGACGCGGCAAATCGGCAGTAGAAGGGCATGAAGCAGGGAGGTATGTGGAGGGTCAACGGCCGGAGCGGGGCTGCTGTCCACCACTCGGTTGCTGCCACTGGTGCTGCCTACGCCGTTGGAGCCGGGAGGTTAGGAGAGAGAGAGAGCACAATCGCGCGCCTCCAGCCCCCGCATGCGCCCTGAGGTTTAGAATGTTGCCACAGAAGCACACCTCAGGGCGTCAGCGCTCACGAATTTTCAAGAGCGCATGCGCCTCTAGCATTTTATTATTATTGATGTCAGGCTGTGGACTGACTCTCTATTTTTCTACAGTCCAACTCCAGCTGATATTAGGCTTTAAATTGTACCGACTCCAGCTTCAAATAAAAAATTACATCTTTATGGATTCCAGCTCCAGTAACAATTGCCTCCAAGTTATCAGCTGTTTGCTGGCCACAAGAGTTCAGGAATGGTTCTTAGACTACTGAAACTAACATCCCACTGTCTTCCAAAATAGAGGGCTTTCTACTGCTTCTCCAATTCTTTTTTTTCTCTTACCACCAGCTTCCCAAGCACTATCTTTCAACCTCTCCTCAGTCCCCCATTTCTCTACACCGTTTCTCAGCCCCACCCTAATCCATCATCTGTCCATCAAAGGTTCTCTTAACATCCATTCACTCCACATATTTTTCCCTCCTCATACCTTCTATCCAGACTCTCCTCCAAACATTCATCCCCATTATACTATTCTCTTCCTCCCCATCCAGGCACCTGTCCTCTTCTTTTCCACCTACTCCTTTTCCTTCTCTTTCTATAAGCTATCTCATCCTTTTCGTGTACTCCCCCCTCTCTTTACACCTTAACTTTAGTTTATTCCAGTTCCTAATCAATAGTACCCATATCCCCAAAGAATGTGAGGTGGTCAAACTGTGTGGAGAAGGGTTTTGAAATCTGAGGCAATTTATTTAAAGTTTCTGAAGCGTGAAGGCAGATGTTAGGCAGTTGTTGGTATAAACTGTGTATTACTGTAATTTTAGTGACAAGTTAGCACTGTTAGCAGCTAACAGCTGCATATACAGCTGTCAGTGGACACTTGGTTTAGGAGGGTGGGGTGTATGTGTGCGAGAATTTCACTGATCAGTTAAAGGGATGCAGGAACCAAAAAAGGTCAAGAACTTTTGGTTTATTCACCTAATGTCGAGTCTTGAGAACACGCAAAATCTTGCAGGTATAATGAGATGATTCTCCTGCTGCGAATTCCATGAGCGTAGGATTCCCCTCTGTATGAAGCAGTTTCAAAATAACCCCCTTTAACTTTTGTCTTAGAGCAGGATTCCTAAGAGCTCTGGTGCAGCTTGGGTGTGCTTGCGAGGCACAAGGGACTGGAGCATAGTTCCCTGTTGTCTGTACTCTGCCTTCCCTAAGGCATTCTCTGCTGTGGGTTCATGATTGCCTCCTGCAGAGATCAGCTAAGTTCAATTTACCCTGAGGCTTCAGGCTTACTCTGTCTCCTGGGACACTCTGGAGCTTCTGGGACCCTCCCCTTTCTTTAACCCTTGCTGTGTCTTTCTGCCTGCAAAGGGCTTTTGCCTGAGTGTTGGTGTTAGCTTTTTGAAAGGAATTAGAGGAAAGTGGAGAGAAACTCCTGCCTTTCTCTACAGTGTTCCCCCTTTATGTAACCAGCCTGCCCTTCTTCAGGACTGAGCACAGCAGGTTTCTCTCCTTGGGCATGCTTTCTTTTCTGGACTGATTTAAACCAGTGACAGAGGCTTCCCTGCCACAATACCTATACCACCAATAACTTCCTTCAGTGATCTGATGTTTGGAACTGGGTAGCACTTGCCACCTCTTGCCATAGTGTAGCGACACCAATGGGGAAAATGTGGCATGTATAGGAGAGCTGTAGTGAGGGAGCAGTAATAAATTTAACATGGGCAACCATCCAATGCCCCAAAAGAATTAAACACAAGGTTATTATAAACTTTAATCCAAGGAGATGGAGGGATCATAGATCTGTGGCAATCATCCATGTCCCAAAGCACTATTAATTAGTCAAAGAGAAGTGGAACTGTAGATGGGATGGTTAGACTGGAGTAGGTGGGTAAAGTAGGATTAGAATACACACCTAGGGGGGATGGGACATGCAATTTTTGTACCTGTATGCATTCATTTATTTACACTTCTAGTCCACATAACTGAACCCATTCCATGTAATTTACAACAGGATGCTAACCACTAGTCAAAGACAATTTAAACCAGGGATGTCCAACCTGCAGCCTCGTGAAGTATTTTGTGCGGCCCCGGTCGAGGGCAATGCAGTGTTTTCCTCTGCTGCTCACGGGTGTTTACCGTCGTGCCGGCTCCCTGCTCTGTCTTGCTACAGCGTTTGCGTGGCCCCAGAAACATTTTTTTCGGCCAATGCGGCTCAGGGAAGCCAAAAGGTTGGACACCCCTGATTTAAACCATGGTTTAAAGACCATTCTTGCTGGTAGGATTAAAATATCCCCAAAATGGGTCCCTTTTACGGCCTACTGCCATTATAGGTTTTCTCCTCCAAGGACAGAATATGATAAACCTCAGGCTATATACACAAAGTTCCCAAGACTTGAGTATTCTGCTCAAAAGGTTTCACTTTCATTTTTACTGCTTGCCCCTCCTACCTCACACTTTAGTTCCTTGTGCAGATGTACATCAATTTGCAAAGGAACAATGGTGCTAAGATCTTTTGAGAAAATGTTAAAAAAATGTACAGACTTGAAAAAATATTTTATAACATTTTTGCTGTGAAGAGGAAGTATGTTATCTCTGCAGGCATAAAGCTACAGTTCTGAAATGCAAAACCAAACATATATAATAATAATAATCTAGGTAGAAAAATTGTCTATGATGTTATGAATAGATTAATGGAATTCATTTACCAAAAAATTGAAATATTGCATGAATATACAGCCTCATGCTACATAATTAAAAACTAATCCTTATTTCATGATGAATAACTTTTGGACTATAACGTATCTTGAATAGAAAATCTTCAGATTGAAGAACACATTTTATTTTAAATAAATCCAATTTAAATTTTAAAAAAATCAGATTTTTTAAATTTTTAAATAAAAATCATGATTTTTATCTACCCTGATGCTAATATATCCCAATACAAATAAACCTTCAATCTTGAGCAAAAGCACATACCCACATTTTACTAAACAGCGATAGCGGTTATTAGCACAGGGAGCCGTGCTGCTCCCAACACTCATAGAGTTTCTATGAGCGTCGGGAGCAGCACAATTCCCTGTGCTAATAACCACTATCGTGGTTTAATAAAAGGGGGGATAGTTAAGTAGGCAAAGAGTGCATATGAGAAGCAGTGTATATGGGAAGACTATGGGGGAGATGGTGTATTTGAAAGTTATATGGTCGTTTTATATGTGTTTGAAGGAAGGCTAGTTGTGTGTGTGGGTACAGACTACCTCTTCCTTTTACCAAGCTGTGGTAGAGGTTTTTACAGTGGCCCTTGAGCACTAAGGCACATATTTTGTAAATGGCATCCCGAATGTAGGCAGCTGAAGGCATCCTACAGCTGTCTAACCAGCCAATCCGGATGGATTTTTTTTTTTTAAAGTTCCTTAAAGGTTGGCCAGCCAGATGGGTCTTACTAACATCTGGCCGGCAGGCCCACCTCCGTCGAAATGAGGTGGAGATGCACCGGGGACGGGCCTATGACGGGGCTTTAGGCACATGGGCCAACTGGAATCTTAGGTGGCCAATGTGCCTAAGGCCCCGCCCATAGGAGAGGCCTTTGGTGCCTGGGCCAATCAGGCTTTAGGCCCCTCCCCGGTGCATCCCACAATGCACTGGGAAGGGGCAGGTCCACCTCATTTCGACAGAGGCTTGCCTGCCAGCCGGCCAGTAGGAAGACCTGGCTGGCCAACATTTAAGTTTAGTGTGTGTGGGGGTCTGTGGAGGTTTTTTTTTTTTAAGCTGAGGTGGGGGGCCTGTGCATGGAGGGGAGGTGTTCTGGCAGGAAGGATTAAGTACCCTCCTGCCAGTGATCTTCAGAGGGGTGGGGGGGTGTTCTGGCAGGAGTGATTGAGCACCCTCCTATTGTGTTCCTTCAGGGTGGGTGGGGGGTGTTCCAGGCAGGAGGGTTTGGGTATTCCTCCTGCTGCATTCGTTGGGGGGGGGGGGGACTGGCGGCCAAAGCTGCTACTTATTGCGGCAAGGATATCCCTTGCTGTGATAAGTGTAGCCACTGCGTCTACAATAACCCAATTGTCTAACCGGCATCTGTAACAGGGACGTCGGTTACAGAATTGGGTTTATTTTAGGCAGCACTGGAGCTGTGGTAGAAACCTCTACTGTGGCTTGGTAAAAGAGGATCTATGTTCCCTCTAAGCAGAGTTCAGAAGCAATCGCTCACACATTTTACATAGTTGCTCACAAAAATATTGATCCCACCTTTAAACAAAATTAAACTATAAAAAACTATTAAACCATAAACTATATAAAATAATGCATTGCTAATACTGGGATCAAAAATTGGTTTTTAGAACTTGTTGCTCATACACACACACAAAAAAAAATTGCATGCACCTGGCCACTAGAGGGAGCATTGGATGCAGATGAAGTAAATATAGTTGTGTGTTTACATGTGTGTCCCTATGGGGTTGGGTGTCTACTGGGGGAGAATTATATGTACACAAAGGGATGGGACTGGTTCCAGTGAAAGTGGCTTACATTATTATATACAGGTACTGTATTTATTTTGTACCTGGGGCAATGGAGGATTAAGTGACTTGCCCAGAGTCACAAGGAGCTGCAGTGGGAATCAACCCAGTACCCAGGTTGCTGTACTAACCACTAGGCTATCCCTTCACTGTGCAAGATGGATGCTGTGTACTGGGGTGGCACTGATTTTGTGTTTGGGGATGGGGTAAAAATGGATTTCTGTGTATGTTTGTCTCTATGAAGTTGTATCTCTCTTTGGGGGAGTGGATTATAGGTATGCATAGGTGCTCAGTGGAGTCTATGTACTGTTAATGGAAACGGAAGACGACAATGCGTGTGGGGAGATGAGTTAAGTAGATTTCTGTGTATACACATGTCTTTATGGAGTTGTGTCTATTGGGGGGAGAACTATATATATGCATGTAAAAAGGCTGCATACTGGTATATATGTACACATGGGAGAACGAGAGGTGGTGGAAATGGAGTTCTACGGTAATCTGTGTATATTTGTTGGGGGAAAACAGGATGTACACACGAGTGTCCATAGAGAAGTTTGTGTGATGGTATATATGTCTATATGGGAGGACAGATTGTTTAAGGGGGGGAGATGGTGAAAAAGAAGGTCTGAGTTGTGAGAAATAAAACACCAGTATAAGAACTCCAGAAAGTGTTTGGTAAAGTATAAATTTATTTTCTTCCTGGCCAGAAAGGGTATCCGATTTGTACAAAAATGGCAAGGAATGGCGCACTTAGTTCAGCACATTCATTAGTTTTATAGTTAGTAGAAACTTTTCAGTCCCTTCTGTCTAGTTACCAGATTTTACTTTAGTAAAATCCGGACTACTAGACCTACTCCCAGGCCCGTCCAGTTCCACCCCCCACTTCCGGTTTTTGAAAAGCTGTCCGGACCCCCGGACATATCCTCGAAAAGGAGGCCATGTCCAGGGACATTTGGTAACGCTACTACTGCCTGTCTACTCATTGGTTAGAGCAAAGACAGTTCACAACCTATCAGATACTTTCTCTGCCTCTTCACAACCTATCACATACTTTCTCTGCCTCTTCCAATCTCTCCATCTATAATTACTTTTCCCATTACTCTTTTTCCTTAGACCTCCAAATTGGTAAAAACAAGCTTGTTCAATCGATTTGTTAACTAAGAATCTGCTCAGCTCTGCTTACTCAACCAGTAACCCTATTGAACTATATAGCTTTCATATTCCTTCATTATGTAAGATTGTATTGCTGACTTTGATTGTAACCTCTTCGCTGATTGTCCAGCGCTTCTTGCTGTAAACCGCCTCGAACTTCTACGGCTTTGGCGGTATATAAGAATAAAATTATTATTATTATATTTACAGTTGCCCATATTTGGACACTTACTCCTCCCCTCACGCGACATCCTCGGGTTATTCTTTAAACAATAGTCCTTATGGTTAGTTATGCTGAGCCTTCAGATTCTATACTTTCCTTGACTGTAGGCATTGTGTTCATACAGTATCGAATACTGTCCCAGGAATGCTCACCCCTCCCTTTTTCTGATTCAGCAATATTTCTAAATGCTATATTCATACAGTGTTAAACAAATTCCCTCTACTGGAATTATGTGTTACTTTCTGTATTTGTTGATATCTTTTATCAGAAATGAAACTTCCTGATGCAATAGGTCAGATTCCACTTGTTTTTTGCCTCTTGAAAAGCTCTCAAAGCATTTTTCTTTCAGGAAGCTTTTGCTGATTTATGAAGGACTGTGTGTATTAAAAATGCTCTGACGATGTTCAGAATAATTTTATTTGTGATTTTAGTGCTTGTTTGTTTTGATTGTTTGTAGTATTTTATTTGTTTTCCGCAGAGATAGTTGCGATTTGCAGAATATAAGTGTTTCAAATAAATAAAATAAATATTTCATTCAATTCTCACAACCACACTGAGCTGAACTTTTATTTTGCATACATCCTGCTTCCCATTCTATTTATCTTTTATTGTGATTTAATATGGTTTCTTTTTTCCCCTCATCTTTCTTGGAATTTTGTTATATAAATATATATATTTTCTTTATCTTAATAATTGTTTACACAGGTACTTTAGCTAGATTGTGAGCCTTTGGAACAGATAGGGAAGTCTTAAGTACCTGTATTTTATTGTAACCGCTTAGATCTGTAATATGCTTAAGCGGTATATCAAATATTAAACATCATTATTAATACATCCATGTGGTTAGGTATATATGTATGCTATCCTTTTTCTTAAAGAGCATGTGATCACCTTTAAAATACCTTACAATAATTAACACTGGAGTCCTTTTACTAACTGCTTCTTTTACAAAGCTGCATGGCAACGGCCCTGAAGCCCTTTAAATCTCTGTGGGCTTCGGGGCCATTAGCGCAGTACAGCCTCTAGCGTAAGACGTGCTAGCCGATTTAGCTTGCGCTAATATTAGCGTGTCCATTCTATTCTATGGACGCGTTAGCATTTAGAGTGTGCTAAAACGGCTAGCGCACCTTAGTAAAAGGGGGACTATTAGAAATCTATTAGCAATTTCATTCCTCAGAGTGTATACATGCATCTGTTGGGAAGGGTAGTTAGGTATTAGTTATGGTTTATTGAGAATTGTTTGTTTGTTTTTAAATCTATTCGTTTTCATATCTTACAACAAGTGTATAATATTAAATCAAAAATAAATTTTACAAATCACTTGACATTCTTACTTATAATCATCAAAGCATAAAAGAATCCCTCCCCACCCATTAGTAATAAACCAGTTAAAACAAATATCATATATCCCAATCCCACCCTACTTATAACCTTATATAATAAAAAAGGGGTGGTTAAGGTGTCTGATCATTAGAATATGTAATCAATGGCCCCCAAATCTTTTTAAAATTATGATAATTTCCTTGCTGTATAGCAATTGTTTTATTGTTAGAATTTTTATTATTAGAATTGTTATTGAGATGTTGATTGTTATAGTATTTTATTTTAAAAAATGACTACGTTTTTCTCTTATTCTTCCCTATATGATTCTTAATACTTTATATTAAATTTAAGTAAATGTTTTTAGTATTTTTATTTATTTGGTATTTCATGTCACCTTTCATTCTAGGGTAGGGAGAGAAATAGGAATGATGATTTAAATATATGTTAAATTGCTTGAAATTTATTTCTGTTTAATTCATTTATTATAATATAATAATATTTTTTAAAAAAATCTAAAGTATAAATGAAATAAATAGAATGAAGGGGGAGAAGGGGAAGGGGTTAAGGGTGATATAGGAAAAAAATAGATTAGGTATATTGAAATATATTTTGGAGGAATGATAAAATATGTATGCAAATGTTTTATTATGAATTTAATTGTATCATATTATTGTATATTTATTTGATTCCTTCAATAAAATGTTATAACATAAATGGGGTTCTTTTCGTAAACCGCCTGGGTCCTTTTTAGGCTGTTATGCCATATATAAAGGGCTATAGCGCGAGCTAGCCCTAAAATAACGCCTGTTTAAAAGGAGGCAGTAGCGGCTCTAACACATCTTAGTAAAAGGAGCCCAAAGTTTTGTTACCCCGTAAGGCTGAACACTATTATAAAAGTACATGGGGGGGGGGGGGAGGGGGGCATATGTGTGTGCGCGCGTGGCATTGACCGTGTACATGAGACGTTCCTACCCGTATAAACGGCGACAAAAACCCCCAACACAACGGGAGCCGCTGAAATCGCGCTTGCCGACTTCGAACGTCCCAGCCCCCCCCGTCTTACCTCCACCTTCAGCCGGGCTCCGCCGCAGTCTCGCTACGAGGCCCCGGCCGCCATCTTGTAACGGCTCCACGGACTACGAGAAGAACGCGCGCGCGCACGCGCCCCCTGCGGCTCGGAGAGGAAAAAGGTCGGCTCCCGCGCGCCGAGGGACCTAGAGCTCGATTCGCTCGGTGCTCGATTAGAGGTGGCTGCGAGGACTGCCGGGAAGGCAACGCCGTGGCGCGCGGACGGAAGAGCCATGGAGCGGTGAGCTGGTGCCCGGGGCTTTGGGGGGGGGGGGGGGGGGATGCGGTGACTGGCGCTTGGCGCTTTCTCACGGTGCTCCTCTGCTTCTTGCAGGAATATCTTCGGGGAGCTGGTGGTGAGAGATGCGGAGATGTCGAGGGCGGCCCGTCGCCAGAACTGCCAGAGGAGCGTCTCGTGTATCCTTAATTCTTGGCGCGCTCGCGCTCCTACTTTGCTGTGGAGATTTCTTAGCTTTGGGTTTTAGTAGAACTCCTTGTGACCCTAGACCCAGGCAGGTCAGGATTTCAGAATATCCACAATAAATATGCATGAGATAGATTTGCATCTCAAGGAGACAGTGCATGCAAATCCATCTCATACATATTCCTGGTGCAGATCCTTTCAACCTGACCTGGCTCCGGCTCTTGAGGATCGGAATTGCCTACCCCTGGTTTAGTAGAAAGCCAGCGAGAAGCAGGTTGCATTAGTCTAGTCCAGGGGTAGGCAATTCCGGTCCTCAAGAGCCAGGTCAGGTTTTCAGGATATCCACAATAAATATATGCATGAGATAGATTTGCATCTCAAGGAGGCAGTGCATGCAAATCCATCTCATACATATTCATGGTGGAGATCCTGAAAACCTGACCTGGCTCCGGCTCTCAAGGACCGGAATTGCCTACCCTAGACATTCCCCCTCCCCCAGACTAGTGAAAGGTGTGGCAGCCCAGTTCTTGGGGAACCCACAAACCAGTCTGGTTCCACCATGAGATAAATTTGCATATGATAAAGACAGTGACTCAGATAACGGGGCGTAGGAAGACATTTGAAAAATAATGGAGAAGAGTTAGTAATGCCGAAATTGCAGCATGGGCTGACTTGCTGTTTGCTACTTATCACTGAGAAAATGGGTGATGCGAAATGTGCACACTAGGGAAGCAAGACAAGAAGATTGACTTGGGCAAGCTTGGTTCTGGAGAGCTGCGATACAGTTGGGTTTTCAGGATTTCCCCTAATGAATATGCATGAGTTCTATGTGCATGCACTGCCTCCATTGCCTCAATTGCCCATCCCTTATTATGCATGCCATGTGCTGCCAGAAGAACTAACAAATCGATTCTGGAAGAGATCAAATGATGAAGTTACAACTGTCTTATTTTGGTCACACCATCAGAAGAGAAAGATCATTGGAGAATGACATTATGTTTGGGAAGATCGAAGGAGCCAGGCAAAGAGGGCGACCTGCAATCAGATAGCTGGACACGTTGAAAACAACCATAGGGATGATGCTGGAGGACCTTATCGGACTAGCACAAAACCAGTTTCTTTTTAGATCTGTAATTCATCAAGTCGCTAGGACTCGAACACGAGTTGATGGCACCTAACACTGCTTATCATTTTAGTGCTGCTAAACAAACGCAGAGCTATGTATTAAAACATTCAAGAGACAGTCAGTCCCTGTTCATTAGAGTTTACAATCCAATTAAACAGTCAAACAGGACAAGTAGAGGGTCAGGGAGTTTCTGTCCATTAAGACTCCAATGCTCAAAGCTTACTGTGCCAGTAAGATTCAAGTTAGACTGGTTGTGGCCATTCTAGCTTGCAAGTTATTTCAACCTCCAGTGTACAAAAGGGATCTGCATGGCTTTTACTGATTATGGTATCAGCCATTACAATGAGCTCATCAGTATTAAAATGAGCACTCCCATGTAATGCACAGAGGATTGCCTACCTTTTCTGTATAGGGTGACCTTTCATGGAGCAGTCTGTTAGCATTTTTAAAAGCTGTACATGTGTGGGATTATGGCCATGTGTGTTTGGATGCATGTGTGTCCCTTGTGTAACAGCTGTGTCTAAAATTGCTGTGTAACCCCCCTCCACCAAAAATAGTCCAGACTGCTGCCTTGGCAAGAGGCTTCAGTTACAACTCCATGACACTATTTTTTTTTGCCTTCGCTGCTGCTTTTGTCTTGTTTTGGATCTCCAGAGATAACAGCCATACACTCCACTGGGCTTGCATGCAAGACTGGAACTGGCTTTCAATGAAGAGAGCATAGTGCCCCTCTCAAAGTTCTGTCTACACAGTCTTAGGCTTTAAGTATAAACCTGGCAGTAGGGCTTCTAATGAATCAGCACTTCTGTTCTATTATATTTAATGCATGTTGTTCATTGCTGATACTTAAAAGTGAACACTAGAAATGTTTCTTAACTTTTCTACCAGTTTATACACCGGTTGATAACAGCTGGAGTGGTGCAACACCAACAGTAACAAGAGCCCAGCTGCACTCTCGAACCCCAGTCTCATTGCTACATCATTGTAAGATGATATTATTTGTAATTACAATTAATTATGTGCTAATTTTAGCTCTATTTAGGCAATAAATTCTACCCTCAGGAGCTTGATAACATGAGACCCTTGCTCCAAAGCAGGGCTTCCCAAACCTGTCTTAAGCACTTTAGTAATAAGGATTTTCAGTATATCTAAAATGAATATTCATGAGGAGTTTTGCTTACGTTGGTGACCCTATTTAAAAGCTACATCCTTGTGTATTCATTGTGGGTATACTAGAACTGGAATCACTAGTAGGAAAGTTCTAAAGTGGGTCATAATGAGGTGCCACCTGGCAGACGGAGAAGCATCACAATAAAATATATCCTGTGAAGAAATGTTACATAGATAAGGAATGTCTGTCCAGCATTTTGCAGACTTGTGAGATTGTTGCGGGAACTCATGGCAGGCATTTTTAGTAAAGAGACTGCATGGGAAGAAGAGTAGGAAGATCGCTTCTGCCCCAGCTCACTTCTGGACCACCAGGGTTGTAAGGTAGGCCCAGGGAGAGAGGCCTGTGGTAAATCTGAGGGTGTTGTGCAGAGCTGGCCAGGACACCATACCTCACTTCAGCGTGGGGAAGGGAAGGATTGCTCCTGCCCGGGCTCACCACTGGACTACCAGGGTTGTAAGGTAGATCCGGGCTGAGTGGGACTCGAATATAAACCTAGACCCCTATTTTTGGGTAATTATTTGGGCCCACAAATCTTGGTTTATATTCAAATATATGGTATTTTTTTCATACAAGAATACTTCTTGTTGACTAAAACAATCAAAATACATAGCTTTTTTGTCATTCAATAAGTTTATTTTTCTCTCATCAGGGTTTGGATTAGAATCATGTTGTGATTATAAATTGTTATAAAATGCAGATCAGCTTGGAGGGTTCACAGTTTTTTTTGGGGGGATCAAATGAACCCCATTTCCTTTCTTAGGATTTGTATATCACTTACAGCTCGGAGCAGTTCATAGTCCCTGTACCTTTTAAATCCCTCACAATCATAACCTATTCCCTTTTCTAACAATCGGTACATCTTTCTGTCTCTCCCTTCAGTTTTCCACTCCAGTCAACTCCTCTATCATAAAAGCATAAAAATTTTTACTGAAAAGCCCAGTGGATCACATCTCATTTGACCATATCTTCCTCATCTCCCACTCTTTTCTCCGATTCTATATTCTGCTTTAAATAGCTAACGTCCTCCTTTACTAACGCGTAGCGCGGGTTTTAGCGCCGGCAGTAGCGGTAACTGCTCTGATCATAGAATTCCTATGAGCGTCGGAGCAGTTACTGCCTGTGCTAAAACCCACACTATGGGCTCCTTTTACAAAGGCGCGCTAAGCGTTTTAGCGAGCGCTAAACGCTAACATGTACATGTTAGTCTATGGACGCGTTAGCGTGTGCTAAAACGGCTAACACACCTTAGTAAAGGAGGGGTTAAGTATTCTGCAGCCAGTGGAATTATAAGTAATATCTATAATAATAAAACCCTAGAGCGCTGTTCAAACTTCATGATTCCTGGCGCCGTGAGGTGTGCTTCTGTGCCAGTCCTCATGGCGCCTGCGCTAGCTGGAGGCGCGTGTGCCAGCGACTCCTTCCTCCCGGCTCAACCGTCCTCCCAAGGCGAGAAGGACAAAAAAGTTTTGTCTCTACAGGGGGATTCGGCACTCGGGATGGGCTGCATCTTCCCGCCTCGGCCTCTCAGCTGGCGTGAGCGCTGTGGCACAGCCAAGTCCACCGCTTAGTAAACATAAATAAAAGGGCTTTGCTGCCGTAACCAGGCTCCGCGTGGACAAATCAAGAGTTAACTTTGCCCAAGCGCTGCCCCCTGATGTCCCAGCCTAAAATGGCGGAGGGCTCGAGTCTCGCGCCGGTCAATCACCGAGCCGTCGATTTCTCGTTAGAGGGCGGGGTGACGCTGGAGGCAACGTCTGCTTGGGAGGAGGCGGTCAGGCGGTCAAGGGTGGCGAGTGGCAGTGGACCGGGGGGAGGAAGTATCGCCAGCAGGTAGGCCAGGCTTGGGCGCAGGATGGACGCAGGCAGGCTGGCTTCAGGGGAGGGGTGGGACAAATGCTGAAAGACAGTAAGGGGGACATAGGGAGGAAGGAAGGAGAGAGAGGCAAAGAAGGGGTGGGGGTTGTAAGCAGAAGAAACACAGAAAGGTCTGGACCAAAGGGGAAAGAGAGGAGGCAGATGCTGGACTTTGAGAGGTGCAGACAGGGGGGGGGGGGGGAGACACAGCCAGACAGCCAGACATCTCTAGCACCCGTTAATGTAACGGGCTTAAAGACTAGTAAAATAATAATAATACACTTTCCCCTCCGCATTCGTGGCGATAGGGGAAAAGCATGGCAGCAAATACTGAAAAACCGTGAATAATTTTTCGTATGTTATTCATGGTTTTTCGGTGACAAACCCCTAAAAAAAGATTTAAAAATGTGAATAACCTAACCTGATTTGCTCCAGGAGCAGCGATTTCCTGTGATGTAAATTTGGGGGCGGAGCCAGAGAATGAAAAACCGCGAATAATCGAAACCGTGAATACCGAGGGGGAAGTGTAAATCTTTATTTCTTTAGCACTCTCCAGACCAGTAGAGGTTAATCTTTACGAATGGGTATATATCCAATCATGACCAGCAGGTGGAGACTGAAAACAAAACTGTGGGACAGTATATAATATACTCCCTTCTCTATTTACATCAGTCTTCTTTCAGTCTCCAGCAGGTGTTGATGTGATCTGTACCCATCTCCCTTGGTAGGGCTGTTGGAATTTGTTTAGGGGGTTTCTAGTCCCTGTTTTTGGCCGGACAGAGCTTGGGCGGGCCCTGTTTGGGGGTCCGTCCGACCTCGAGGGTGTCAAACCTGGCGGGTCTCGAGCGGGGTCCCTCCCCCCACTTCCTCCACCTCCCCACATTTTTTTAGAGGAGCCTCAGCAGTAAGCCTTGCCCCCTAAATCAAGCAAGACATATTGCTTCGAGAGCCTGTGGAGTCTGTTCTGTAAAAAAAAAAAAATCCTGAGGTAGTGCTGGTCTGGAGGGTTGTTTCCCTTTAAGAAAACTGTATTTTTTCATCTAACCGGCACTTTTTTCTAGCTAGGTCGCGGAGGGATTCCCCGAAGGATTCCCTCTCAGCTGATTTTTTGACAGCTGATGCTGACTTGCCTGTTTTAGCGGCTGGGACTGTTCAGCCTTCTCAGCCGCTACAGGCCATGGAGGGAGCATTTTTGGCGGGAACTTCGCCATTTTCTCTGTCTGGCCCCTCCATTTTGTCTGCAACCTCAGGTGACCTTCCCCCTGTATTGCAAACACAGGGGCAGGTTTCAGCAGGGACCCCTGCTGGGGCAGGGAGTCCCTGGGGACCCAAAGGGGTTTTTTGTCCCCAATTTAATTTCTTTCTTTGTGCAGACAATTGGGGGTCCCACGTGCACCGGGGGGGTTTCGGGGGTGGTTTCCCTCCACGCCCCCTATGGCTTTGCCTCCCTCTTTTCGTTTGGCGTCCCCTCTTCCTCCTCCCTCATCCAAGCGCCCGCGGGGGGGCTTGGATTGCGAATTGGTGGTCGGAGGAGCGTGTTGGCTTGGTTGAGGACCTGGCTGCTTTGGCGGGCTTCCAGGATCCTCTAGAGGGGACGCCCGCTGGCAGCGGGGCGGCGGGTTTCCCGTCTTCCAGAGCAGATGCATCCGTGGTGCGCTTTTTATTCAGAGGGATGAGCTTTTAGACCTGATGTAGCAGGTCTCCTTGGTGCTGCATTTTTGAAGTTGCGCCACCGGAGACCCCGCGTATGGGGGCCCCTCTGCTTCAGGGGGTCTGTCCTGTTTCCCGCTCTTTTCCTGTGCGTCAGGATTTTCGGGATTTTGTGTTGGCGCAGTGGCCTATGGGAGCCGTTTCGTTTGGTGTGCGCCTTGGCTCATGGGTATCCCATCCCGGAGGGGGATAGGGCTACCTTAATTTCGCCAATGGGGGACGCGGTGGTCTCGGCACTTCCTAAGCGGCATACCGTGCCTGTTATGGACAGTTCTGCTCTTAGGGTCTCTGAGGAGCGTACGTTAGAGATACTTCTTAAGTATAATTTTGATGTCTCTGCCTTGGGGGTCCCGGCAGCTATTTGTGTGGGGCTGGTGGCTCGCACCGTGTTTCGGTGGTCTGAGCATGTCCTGGATCGTGAGTCTGATGACTGGTCCTTAGTGGATCAGGAGGTTGTGAAGTTTGAGATGACTACCTCGTTCCTCTCGGTTGTTCTTTGTGACTTGGTGCTGCTAAGTCTGGGTCTTTTGGTGGCCGCACGCTGTACCTTGTGGCTTCGCGCTTGGTCGGCGGTTGCCGCGTCCAAAACTGAACTTCCCAAAATTTCCCTTTCGGGGGTTGTTTTTTGTTTAGAGAGGACTTAGATCCGGTGGTTCAGACTCTGACGGACTCTGAGGTGCCCCGTCTGCCTGAGGACCGTGCCCGCCCGGCTTCTCGGGTTGGCATTGCCCGGGGGCGTCTGCGGGAATTTCACAAGTTTCGCCTGGGGCATGGGACTGCTTCTTTCCAGGCTTCCGGTTTTTCCCCGGGGTCGGTTGGCTTAGCGCATGCAGTCTTTTCAGGGGGCCCGTCGGGGGGCTGGGAGTTCCCCCCCGGTTCCCCTGCTGCCCGTCCTGCGTGATGTCTCTTTGCCGGCGCCCCCTTTGGTTCCCGTGGGTGCCCGGCTTCGCAACTTGTTTCCAAAGTGGGCCAAGATCACGTCCGATCAGTGGGTCCTGGTGGTGGTGCGGGACGGTTATGTACTTGAATTTTGCCCGCTCTCTGCCGGATCATATCTAGCCTTTCCATGTCAGGTGGCATGGGAGACGCTAGCCTTTCGCCAGACCCTTCAGCGCTTGCTAGATCTCAAAGCAGTTGTCCAGTGTCCCCTCAGGAGTGCAGTATCGGCTGGTACGCCATTTCCTTTATGGGGCCCTAAAGGGAGGGGACCTTTCGGCCCATCCTTGGTTTAAACTGAGGTCAACAGGACTCTCAGAATTCCCTTTTATTCGCATGGACACACTGCAGTCTGTCCTTCTGGCGGTTCAGCCGGGGGAGTTCCTGACTTCTCTCGCTCTGGCGGAGGCCTACTTGCCTGTTTCCATTTGGGCCGCTCCTCAGCTCTTTCTTTGCTTTGCGATATTGGGTCTGCACTATCAGTTCTGTGTGCTTCCCTTGGGCCTGGCCACGACTCCCCGGACGTTCGCCAAGTTGATGGTGGTCGTCACGGTGGGCATTCAGTCAGAGGGCATTCTGGTGCACCCCTTCTGGGATGACTGGTTGTTTCGGGCGAAGTCGTTGCAGGAGAGCGCCCGAGTTATGGCTCGGGTGGTTGAGTTTCTCCGGTCACTGGGCTGGGTGGTCAACCTTTCCAAGAGTCGGTTGGTCCCCGCTCAGTATCTGGAGTACCTTGGAGTTCTGTTCGACACCTCCTTGGGGAAGGTCTTCCTTCCAGAGGCCCGGGTAAGCAAATTGCAATCTCAGATTCGCCTTCTTTTGGCGTCCCGGTGTCCTCGGGCGCAGGATTTCCTCCAAGTCTTGGGGTCGATGGCAGCGTTCCTGGATGTTGTGAGGTGGGCGCGGGCCCACATGTCTCTTCAGTATGCTCTGCTCCATATATGGTCACCCCAGAGGCTCAGTTTGGAGGTCCCTGTCCCTCTGTGAGGCTTGGCGCGCTGCAGTCTTCTTTGGTGGCTCCAGACCTCTCATCTGGTCCAGAGGATGAGTCTGGATCTATCGCAGTGGACGGTGCTTCTCACGGATGCCAGTCTCCTCGGTTGGGGGGGGCTCAGTGTCTAGGTCACTCAGCTCAGGGCACCTGGTCCATGGAGGAGGCGTCCTGGTCAATCAACATGTTGGAGACCAGAGCCATCCCTCTGGCGCTGTTAGCCTTCCGCTCCCTCTTGATGGGCAAGTCGGTCAGAGTCCGGTCTGACAATGCCACAGCGGTGGCTTATGTCAATCGTTGAGGCACCAAGAGCGCTCAGGTGGCGGAGGAGGCGGCTCGGCTCATGCTTTGGGGCGGAGTCACGCCTTCTGGACCTCTCGGCCTCTCACATGGCCGGGGTGGAGATTGTTCAGGCGAACTTCCTCAGTCACATCTTAGATCACAGAGAGTGGTGTCTCAGCCCTGTGGCTTTTCAGTTGATAATGCCAGCTTGGGGTCAGTCCCTGATGGACCTGTCGGCCACGAGTGGCAAGGCCGAGGTGTTCCGCTTCTTCAGTCGTCGCAGGGATGGACTGGCCGAGGGTCTGGATGCTCTGGTTCAACCATGGCCAACAGAGGGGCTGTTGTGCATGTTCCCTCCGTGGCCATTAGTGGGCAGAGTTCTTCTCCGCATTGTTCGCCATCCGGGTCTGGTGGTTCTGGTGGCTCCAGATTGGCCTCGACATCCGTGATACGCAGATCTGGTGACACTCTGGTGGCGGATCCTCTTCCTCTGCCTCCCTTGGACAACCTTCTGACGCAGGGTCCCATTCCCATGTTCGACCCGTCTCCCTTCTGTCTTACGGCTTGGCTTTTGAAAGGGGTCGCCTTGGTAAGAAGGGGTATTCAGATAGGGTGATTTCTACACTCTTGGGGTCCTGGAGGCTTTCTACCTCTCAGGCTTCTGTGTGGATTTGGCACTTCTTTGAGGGGTGGTGCCAGGTGCGGGGAGTGGTCTCTCTTCACGTTTCTGTGCCTAACTTCCTAGAGTTCTTGCAAGATGGCATGGATAGAGGCCTGGCTTCGGCTTCTCTCCGGGTTCAGCTTGTGGCCTTGTCAGCCTTTCGGGGGTTTGTGACGGGTCAGCGTTTGACAGCCATTCCTGATGTGATTCGCTTTTTGCGGGCGGCCAAGGTGCTCAGGCCTCCCGTGCGGTCCTCTATTCCCTCTTGGAATCTCAGTCTGGTTCTCTCTATTCTGATGCACCCGCCCTTCGAACCGTTGGGCGGCTGCTCTTTGAAGGACCTTCCTCTGAAGACGGTCTTTTTGGTGGACATTTCTTCCGCTAGGCGTGTTTCTGAGCTACAGGCTTTCTCTTGTAGGGCTCCCTTCTTGGAGTTTTCTAGGGAGCAGGTTGTCTTGAGGCCTGTTCCTTCCTTTTCTGCTAAAAGTAGTTTTTCCTTTTCATGTCAATCAATCTGTGGTCCTCCCGGTCTTGGGTAGTTGGGAGGGCTCTTCTGAGCAAAGACAGCTGAGCAAGTTGGATGTTGGTCGGGTCCTTCGCTCTTATGTGCAACGGACCCAGGAGATCAGGAAATAAAATCATCTCTTTGTCCTTCTGACTGGTCCTCTTAGGGGGGCTGGCGCTTCTAGGGCTACTATTGCATGCTAGATCAAGGAGACTATTGCTTCCGCTTCTCTTCTGGGGCAGCAGTCCGTTCCGGAGTTTCTCAAAGCTCATTCTACTCGGGGTCAGGCGGCTTCTTGGGCTGAGTCGTCGCTCGTGCCTCCAGTGGACATTTGTAAGGCTGCGGTTTGGTCTTCCTTGTATTCCTTTGTCAGACTCTTTCGGGTAGATGTTCTGGCGCGTCAGGAAGCGGTGTTCGGTGTGTGTGTTCTGGTGTCGGCCCTTCGGGGGTCCCGCCCGTGTGAGGGACTGCTTTGGTACGTCCCATTCGTAAAGATTAACCTCTACTGGTCTGGAGAGTGCTAAAGAAGGAGAAATTAGGTTCTTACCTGCTAATTTACTTTCTTTTAGCTTCTCCAGACCAGTAGAGGTCCCCACCCTGTCTGTTGTTGTTGTTGTTGGGGCTGTTTCGCGGGCAGTTTTTGTTTTTTGCTGCGGGTTCTAGTATTTTTCTAGGGCCAGGGAGAATTAAAGAACAGCGGCTGTGGCTCAGCTGGCTTAGCTGGCGAGCTGTGGGGACATTTTCCTTCTGGTATTTCTCCTCTGCATTTTCCAACAGCATTTGGGTATGTTATTTGTTACTCCTGTTCGGAGTATTGTTTTCTTTCTGTTTTCCAGTTCTTAGTTCTGCTTGGCTATTCGGCAGACTGATGTAAATAGAGAAGGGAGTATATTATATACTGTCCCACAGTTTTGTTTTCAGTCTCCACCTGCTGGTCATGATTATAGATATATACCCATTCGTAAAGATTAACCTCTACTGGTCTGGAGAAGCTAAAAGAAAGTAAATTAGCAGGTAAGAACCTAATTTCTCCTTTTATACCACAACACCTCTGAGTTCTATGTGGTTTACAATAAAGAAAAGATGTGATACAATACAAAATCGATAAAAATATCAGACAAATCAGATAGAAATGTTTTTATATTTTTCCTAATATCTTGATAGGCATTAGAAGCTGCAATTAAACCACTTAAAATTTTACTCCATTTGCCTGCTTGATAAAATAAAGTTCTTTCAAAAAATATTTTATATATACGGTAAAACCTTGGTTTGCGAGCAAAATTCGTTCCAGAAGCATGCTTGTAATCCAAAGCACTCGTATATCAAAGCAAATTTTCCCATAGGAAATAATGGAAACTCAGACGATTCATTCCACAACCCAAAAACTTCAATACAAAATATTGTTCGTACTTGTATTGAAAGATCTCGCTCATTTAGAACAGTCACTACACTCCCGCAGCGTCCGAGAGACGAACCACCGGCTCAGTTGTGATGATGTGACGCGTGTATATTTTATGTACTCATATTGCAAGACATTGTTTATATATCAAGTTAAAATTTAATAAAATGTTTTGCTTGTCTTGCAAAACACTTGCAAACCAAGTTACTTGCAATCCAAGGTTTTACTGTACATCCTTTTAAGGATGGAAAAGAGAATAAAAAACCACGAGTGCAGCGATCAGTTTCTGAAAGTCTAAAATGTTTCATCATGTAGCACAGTGCATAACCAAACAATCCCCCTCTTTTACTAAGGCACATGCTAAATGCTAACGCGTCCATAGAATATATTCTGGGATTGTTAATCCCACTAACATCCTTAAACACTGGTTTTAAACTGCTGTCCCTTACCTAGAAATATTATTCTGTTGCAGTGACTCCACAGAATCTCAGCGGTATGAGGCAGCCGGATGTGTCTGCAATTCTGGGTACAGTGGGGACATCTCCTCGCATTCTGCAAACTCCAGGACGCCTGGGAAACATGTCAATGGTACAGAGAGTTCTGCTTTTTAGAAAACGTGCAGGGAAAGGTTGTAGTAAGATATCAAACTCTGGTTTCCAGAAATATTTTCTAAAAGTGTTTGTTTTTATAATAAGAGTCACAAACTTAAGTCCTTTTCTACTGCAGGGGGCGGTTCTATGAAGTGATGCCTAGAGGTTGGCATCACTTACACGTGCTAAAGGTACCATGTAAATTGAAGAAGGATGTAAATTAAAGAAGTAAGGCCGGCATTGGATAGGTTTGCATGGTCTTTGTCCCATATGGGGGTGATTTGGTGTAGGATGGGCTGGGGGGGGCACAATGGGAACTCCACTAACTTGGAACATGAGGACATTATTGGCCAGACTTTTCTAGAGGGCGCTCATCTTTTAAGTACCGGTTTTTGAGCGCTGTTTACTGAATCATTGTACTATTGGGTCATTTCCATGGCAAGTGGTCTAATGGTCACCCCCCAAAACGCTTCTCAAAAATAATTCCTTCAGCGAAGACTTTATTCTCCAAGAATTTCTCCAACTAGACAAAACATCCTTGCAATACTCGTATTCTTCAGGACTTTAGAGGTGAGAGTATTGGAGTGAAGTTTTTTGGGTTTTAAAAAAATTTTTATTAGGTGTTTATATACCGCCTATCAAGGTTATCTAAGCGGTTTTACAATCAGGTACTCAAGCATTTTCCCTATCTGTCCCGGTGGGCCCACAATCTATCCATCATACTTAGGGCTATGGAGGACTGAGTGATTTGCCCAGAGTCACAAGGATTTGAATCCACAACCCCACGGTGCTGAGGCTGTAGCTCCAACTACCGTGCCACATGCTCCCCCCAAATCGCCATATTCATCAGTCCACTTAACTTGTTTTATACTTTTTCACATACTTTTCCAATCTTTTTTTACATATAGCCAGTAATTGAAGCTCAATAATTCACTTTCCAACGTTCTTTTGTTTTTTTTTTTAATATTCAAACAGTTTTATTGAGAAGATACAACACAGAGACAATACACTCAGAAGAACAGATTTGCTGAAAGTACAATAAAGCTCTGCTAGACTACAAGATACAATAAGCACAAAGCAATAATATCTTAATAGAACCCCCAAAGCCTTCCCACCCCAAAACCAGCCAACAGTTCACAGTAATGCAGGAATAACCAAAGCATAACACATATAAGGATTCCCAAAAGGGTGAAAATCCAGGGCCTGGTGTCTTATGATCCTGGGGCACCCAGTCATCCCTAGCCATCCCACCAAGAATAGATGTCCCCTCTCCCTTTTGTTCCAGTGCCCAAAGAGAAGTCAACATCCTAAACTACGAAGGTATTCTTTAATTCCGTTGGGGAAGAAATTCATTGTCGTCACAAATTCATATTTCACCATCCAGCCTGCTTCCCCTTTAAGTTACCATTTCTGCAAATTCAGTTCATAATGGTCCCCAGAGTGTGACTCTGTACAGCGCTGCGTATCTCTGGTAGCGCTATAGAAATATTTAATAGTAGTAGTAGATTTTGTTCAAAATTTGCACATAGAATAGTCACGGTACTAAGAGAATTTTCCTAAGATTTTAGATTCCTAACTGCAATAGACCCACTTGTGTGGCTGGATGTTGGCAGCATTGTGCACAATGATAAATAAAGTGTCATTTTTAGCTGCTTGTAAAATTGGGAATAATTGGTCAAGAGTGCTAATTTTTGGTAGTCCGGCATAACTTTTTGTGCTAGTGGCACAGTGGTTAACGCTACAGCCTCAGCACCCTGAGGTTGTGGGTTCAAAGCCACGCTGCTCCTTGTGACCCTGGGCAAGTCACTTAGTCCCCTCATTGCCCCAGGTACATTAGATAGATTGTGAGCCCACCGGGACAGATAGGGAAAATGCTTGAGGGCCTGAATAAATTCATGTAAACTGTTCCGAGTTCCCCTGGGAGAACAGTATGGAAAATTGACTACTTAAAGTGTGAAAAGTTTCAGCCTCTGATAACCAGAGCTGGTATTGTGACATCATAATGCCTCATTCCACCAATAAGAGCCAATCTCATCAGTGATGTCACAATGGCTTCATTGCCCTTTACTTGGCTCACTTTTGCTACATTTTGATTTCTAGAGTGGTGCAGTGGTTAGAGCTACAGCCTCAGCACCCTGAGGTTCTGGGTTCAAACCCACGCTTATCCTTATGACCCTGGGCAAGTCATTTAATCCCCCCATTGCCCCAGGTACATTAGATAGATTGTGAGCCCACCAGGACAGATAGGGAAAAATGCTTGAGTACCTGAATAAATTCATGTAAACTACTCTGAGCTCCCCTGGGAGAACGGTATAGAAAATTGAATAAATAAATAAATGAGCATCTTGGAAACAAAAGCCCGCCTGGAAACTTTACTCAAAAGTGTGCCCAAAAATTAGTTGCAACAGATTTTGACCAGTTTATCAGCTACTATAGCTCCAGAGCAAATAGATTATCCTTGCATTGGACAAACTGGCAGCAATTCTGAATGTATAGCTGCAGAATAACATTCCTTCAAATTTTGCATCTTTGCCACAGGGGCTGATAATGGTGGGGAGCTTTTATTCATTTTAGACCACTTGGTGTGGAATGACCATAACATACCCCCCCCCCCCCAGGCATTGGGTGCTATGCAGCAAATGCTCTGACACCCGTTGAATCCCTATGAACATAAGAATAGCCTTACTGGGTCAGACCAATGGTCCATCAAGCCCAGTAGTCCATTCTCACGGTGGCCCATCCAGGTCACTAGTAGCTGGCCAAAACCCAAAGAGCAGCAACATTCTATGCTACCGATCCAGGGCAAGCCGCCGCCCGCCATGATAATTGCCTTCGTAAAAGGGGGCCATAGTGCAGTTACCCTGTTAATCTGCTTTAAAGGTAATAATAGAAATAAAACAAAGGAAAATAAAGTGATCTTATTTTTTATTGGACTAGCTGTGCATTTTTGACAAGCTTTGAAAGGCAGTTATGAGCAAAAGATGACTTATCAAAACATGTATGTGAAACATGAAAAGCATTCCATTCTGCAGGTTGGGGGGAGCAGAGAAACACGGAGAGGTCAATGGATGAAAAATCAGATGGTAACAAGGCAGTGTAATTTTATGGTTTATAATGTGATAGAAAACCCAGATTCTTCTCAAGTTCGGTCAAGTGGGTTTCAAAATGTTTCATCATTCTAACTTTAAAGCAATCCAGGAATTTAAGATCGCTGAAGTTATTACCGCTTAGTATTCTGACCACAAGATCATTGGTACTGATCCCAAGTTCTGAAAAACGCTCGTCCTCAGAGATGTCATCTTTTGTGGTGGTTGGAGCTTGTGTGAATTGATTCTTGTTTTTAACATCCGTTCCGTCTTTCCCAATGTAGCACCTGTCCAATTTTTTTTTTTAATGGAATGACATAACATAACAATGTGCTTATTAACCGCGTAACCGTAAGTTCAACACGGTGTACAAAAAGTTATTTATTTATTTATTTTTTTTGTGTCTGTACGTTTAAATGATTTTTATTATTCCAGCAGTAAGAAGCAAATACATACAGTAGTACCAGTCAGGAATTAACATTTTCAACAATATAATCAGCTCCCCTCCCCTCCCCAAGAATCCATGGCCAGTCCAACAGCTGAGAGTGGGAATAAAATCTTAAAGATTCAAAAGTCTACTGCGAGCACACGGTGTGAGGTCCTGCCAGAAGTGCTCCCACACCTGACAAAATTTGCGACCCGGGCCAAGAGTCAAGTCTACAAAAAGTTATTAACAGTGAACATAATCTAGGAAAAAGAAATAGATTAGTTAACCCAGGTATTTAGAAAAAAGATAGGTCTTCCACAGCAACAATGATCGAAATTCTTTGTCGTAAGAAGCTGCCTGGAATGCTAAAGAGTGATTGAGAAGTTTCTTAATTTTGCAACCTTGTACGGGGGGAAACTAAATGTACGTAATATTGGAAGAAGAGCATAATGAATCCCTTTATGTGGAATTTCTTTTTCTCATGTGGGATCCTATGATATGTGCTGGTAAAATTTGCAGTTTACTATATTGCAAGGACTTGTGTTGGGATTTTGTTTTTGCATTTTATTTTATTTTTTTGTTTGTTTGCTTTTCACGAACGTTTGCTTCAGATTTGGTGGCTGCAATTTATCCTCCCGGAATAGTGGTTGGAGATCTTATATGATTTTCCTTTCATTAGTTTTATTTCTCTATATTGCACTTCTATAAATCCATATAATACACTTATAGAATGGTGTGTGTCAGGGGTTCAAATATTCTTGTCATTTTGCTTCTGTGTAATAGAATCCATTCTCTTTTGGCATTTGGTCCTCTCTAGGCTTCTTCATGTACGCCTATGATTTTTTTTTTTCCAGATAAAAAGTAGGATCAGATTTGGATAGAGACTACAGGGAGCGTTAGGCTGCTCCTGACTCTACCTTTTTAACTGTCCTGATCTTCAGAAGGAATTACCAGGTGACATTTATCCTGCTTATGTTTTCACTGATTGCATATGTGTGTGTGGCTTTTTTTTCCCCCCCCCCCTTAGATTTCTGGTGTGGATGAGAGCAATTTGCTGGCCTCCTTTTCCCCTCAGCGAATAGGAATGTTTTATAACCTTGACTCTCCCGGAATAACCGAGGATACCACGCTCAGTGCAGTTCTACTACGTGAAGAAGATCCTGGGGAAGCAGGTCAATGGACATTTTTTTTAAATCTATTGTAGCTTGAATTTTTTTTTTTTTTTTACTGATTTGATTTTTAAACCATTGTTTCTGGTAGACTGGTATAGTCCTTACGAATGGTCATGATGAGATATATACCCATGTGTAAGGACTATACCAGTCTACAGGCTAACAGAAAGAAAATTAGCAGGTAAGAACCTAATTTCTCCTTGTTGTTTTGGGAGGACTGGACAGTATTTTTATCTAACAAAGAAAAACTGCAAGAGTTGTGTTATATGTCAAAGGTGTTCCGTTATACAGCTGCACTTTGTGGTTGTGTCTAGGAACTGATCTGCCACATATGGGAAATTAAAAATGTTATATGGGAAGAAAGCTGCTGGTTAACTCCCTCCCTTTTACGAAACTGCGTTAAGACTTTTTTTATCACCTTCCGCGGTGGTAAAAGCTTCAACGCTCATAGAATTCCACTTCCTATTGTTTTTGACCTTAATTGTCTTTCTTTTTATTAATCAGATTGTATTTCTTTCCTATTCTTTCCTTGTGTTTTATTATGTTTGCAAAGTTGGTTTTTATTATGTTTCGTAGATTTAGTCTTTTTTGTTAGTCTCCCCTAACTTTGTAATTTTATCGATGTGTTCATCGCTTAGAATTTGGAATAAGCGATTAATCAAATTTTATAATAAACTTGAAACTTGAATTCCTATGAGCGTCGGAGCTAATACCGCCGTGGCCAGCAATAAAAATTCTTAACGCGGCTTCGTAAAAGTCTGCGTGACAAGAATGCACCTTAGGCCCTCTTCTATCAAACTGTGGTAGCAGTTTTTAGCATGCTGAATGGCCTGCGCTGCTTCCAACGCTCATTGAGTTCCTATGAGCGGTGGGAGCCGCGCGGGCCATTCAACTCGGCTCTCCGCGCTAAAAACGGCTATCACAGTTTGATAGAAGAGGGCCTTAGTGTTTTTAAATTGGTTCCAGAAGGTTAATTGTCCTGTGTTATAGCATGTGGCAGCTCACGTTTATTCCCAGATTGGCTATTTAAGTTATTCTTTTTATGTTACTATTATAGCTACCGTGAGTATGTATCCAAACTTCCTGCACTCCTTTCTGAACTGCTCTTCAAGTGAAGTGTTTGAACTGGTGTCAAAATATGAGGATATTTGCACGGAACAGGTATTATTTTCTTTAGTGAGGGTAAGGTGGGTGATCTCGCCTACGTTGGGGGTTTCCTCATACAGCCTTTACTTGTTGGTGGCCTTCTTTCATTTCCGCTCTAAGGTTTCAACGAGCTGCTTTGCCACTGTCCGACCAGTACTGGTTTCATCCTGTGCTGGGGGCTTTGCATACTGTGTCTTAAGTGTTGCCAGCCAGGGCTTTTACTTCAGACTGCTTGGCACTTATCCATCTAACCTAATCTAAATCTTAGATTTATATATTGGGTCATCCCTAAAGATATAGAGCTCAACTCGGTTTACGGTAAAAAAGATGTTTACAAAGATCATTAGGAGTTACATTCTTTTTTTTTTATGTTTAAATCTTTTATTGATTTTTCAATTTAAATTTCAAGTATTACACTTGTACAGAAAGCAATAATAGAATAGATATCAATTACACAGTACTATTTATGCTCAAGGAGTTACATTCTAAAAAATGTTGGGACATCGTAGTTTTTAAAATTTTACGGAAAACCTGAAAAGAAATATATGATCATATCTGAACGGGAAGGTCATTCCTTAGTGCAGTCAAAAGGAAGGGAAAAGGTTGAGCAATTTTGCCGGTTGATTGAGAACCTTTGACCGAATAGTTCTACAACCCAAAATGTTTGAGGAGTATGTTATTATGGGTTTAAATGCTATGAGCATGTGAAACCTGTGTGAAAGAATTTACATCAGCTTTCTGTCATATAGTGCAGAGTTGTCCTTTGTCCATTCTTGAGGGCCGCAATCCAGTTGGGTTTTCAGGATTTCCCCAATGAATTTGCATGCGATCTATTTGCATGCACTGCTTCCATTGTATGGAAATAAGTCTCATGCATATTCATTGGGGAAATCCTGAAAACTGATCAGACGACGGCTGAAGTTGGATGCCCCTCATAGTGTCGGCTGAGGTTGGATACCCCTCATATAGTGTATCTAATTTAAAATGTTGATGTTGATTCATAAGGCTCTGTGCAATGAAACACCCTTATGTATTGCATCTTCCTTGCATAATTAAACCATCTCATCAGTTATGATTAATCAGTAAGGGTTTTTTTTGAGGTCCTGTCTTTTTGACAAGTTGCATGCACATTCACGTGCCAGGGTTTTTATTCTGTACAAAAACCTTTTTAAAGACGCGTTCAATCTTTAGCCTTCTTCTTTAGATACAAATATTAGGGCTCAGATTTATTACCCCTTCCCATTGTTTCATCCCTTATTTTCTCTCTTCTCTTAAGCTATGAAGATGTAACTTTACCCCTTTATCCTTACGTTTCGTGTACGTCTTAAAATTGTTAGTTCCAAGACTTTTGTTTGTTGTTTACTTATTGTAACCCGTTTTATGAAGCTGTAAATCGCTTAGTAATTTGAATAAGCGATCCATCAAATATAAATAAAAACCTGATTGTGCATTCTATTCCTCAAGAATTAGGAGTAATTATATTGCAATCAGTATCTCAAAAGAATTATAAGGTTTACTTGTTCAAACAGGTACTCTCTGAATAGAGGTTAGTAATCTCTTGTATGACGCTAAGTGGAGGCAATTTTATTAAATTTATTTAAGAGCTAAGGCGGGCTTTTACAAAGGTGCGCTGCCGAGCAGTCCATAGGAATAGACTGGGCAGCTGGGCTGCACTTTGTAAAAGGATCTGTAAGCTAAGGCACTTTTGAATATTTGTCTTCTGGTAACTCACCTCCCCTCCCCCACTTTTATGAAGCCGCATTAGTGTTTCTTATCACCGGCCGCGGCAGTAAAAGTTCCAACGCTCATAGGAATTCTATGAGCATTGGAGCTTTTACTGCCAAGGCCAGTGATTTAAAAATGCTAATACGGCCTCATAAAAAAAGGCGCGGGGGGGTTAGACTTAGGTAGTGTGGGATATACATTTTGCAAATAAATAACTTAATAAAATGACAAATATTTATCATTTTTCACTCTTACCTCAGGTGAATATATTAAAGAAAATAGTCAGCCGCGTAACTCCTGGACAGCAGAAGTTTTCAAAGACAGCTAGTGTTCTGTGGCTTTTACAGCAAGAGCTTGTGTCGTGGAGATTGCTAACATCACTTTACAGGTAATGTCATTAGGAAAATGAAAGATTAGTGCATCTGTAGCACTGGGGAACATTTGCTAATGGATATACTCTAGGTTTCACCAAATATAGCAAACTCTATTAAGTTGCAAATAAGGAGGTGCCCGGCAGAGGGAAGGCCGCAATGGCAACATCAGTTGGCTCGCTGCTCTTTAAGGTATATGCCAGCAGCAAGGAGGGAAGGAAGTTGGCTGGATCCATGAGGGAGAGGAGGCTGGACCCACTGGACCTGCAGGAGGGGGGGGAGCTGGAGCCGTTGGCAAAGCAGATGCTGGGGCAAGAGGAAAGGGCACAGGAGGGGGAGCTGAAGCTGGAGGGAAGGGCACAGGAGGGGGAGCTGGAGCTGGAGGGAAGGGAGAGAGCTACAGGACCTACCCAAAATAGAAATACCGGGTAAAATGACTACTTTTCTGTATAATATTACATTACATTACGGATTTCTATTCCGCCATTACCTTGCGGTTCAAGGCAGATTACAAAAGAGTTAAATAAGGTGGAATATAAAAAGATATTTGGATATTTTCCATGGGAGATGGAAAGAGTAACAGTAGATCAGGTTTGTTTTTGTTTTTTGTTTTTTTCTAGTGGTCGGGGAGGTGGTGGTAGGAAAGACGAAAGCTTGTGGAGTTAAGTCTTTTTCAGGGATTTTTTGAAGAGTATAGTCTTTAATTCTTTTCTGAATGTTCTCCTCTAGCTGTGAGATATACTACCAGCTGCGGGTATAAAGCTGATTGTTGGTTGTCAAAATTTAATAGTCCACAGATCTCCGATATGTCCTCGGTGCTAACCATTCTGTCTTCTGTCGTGTCTGATTTCTAGGGATAGAATACAGTCTGCTTTAGAAGATGAGAGCATGTCTGATGTTCCCGTAAGTGATGTGTTCGTCTTAAAATAAATGCTTTCCGGTTTTAATTGCAGAAAATCTCAAAAGCTGTTCAGTGTCCCAGTTGACATTTGCAGGGTAGCAGAAACAATATGGTATGGAAATAGAAAGTGGGGATGGAACTGTACACATCAACCAGAGATAGTGATAAGTGTTCATTAAACCAATAAGATAGTCTCTATTATGTATTTGATTGGTTTCAGTACATAACAGAGACTGTTTTATTGGTTTCAATAAACACTTTTGGCTCCTTTTACGAAGGCGCGCTAGCGGTTTTGGTGCACGCTAAAATGTCGTGTGCACGAGCCGCTACGGCCTCCTCTTGAGTAGGTGGTAATTTTTCGGTTAGCTAAAAACGCTAGCAAGCCTTTGTAAAAGGAGTCCTTAGTTTATCTCTGGTTGAGGTGTGCAGTTCCATCCCCACTTTGTAGTTCTGTTAGTTTTCGGTGGGGTTTTATTTCCTTGTTCTTGGTCTGCAGCGTCTAATGCAGTGGTGTCCAACTCCAACCCTTTGCAGGGCCGCAGAAAAAAATAGTTAATGTCTTAGTAAAGAAATGACAATTTTGCATTCTGAGGTAAAACTCTTTATAGTTTATAAATCTTTCCTTTTGGCTAAGTCTTAATAATAATATTATTGTAATTTATAGCTAAAGAGACGTATGATCAAGAAACTGTTTTATTTTACTTTTGTGATAATGATAAACAAACCGAGGGCCTCAAAATAGTACCTGGCGGTCATGTGGCTCCCAGGCCGCGAGTTTTAGACCACTGGTCTAATGGAAACGCAAGCTATAATTACTACAAGTAACATTTATCTTGTAGCACTTTTTCAAACTTCTAATTTACCAATTTGGTTGATGACCTTATAGTTTATTTAAAATTTGATAAAACGCTTTACAATTTATTTCAAAGTGTTGTACAATTAAAATCAAAAATAAATAATGGGTAAAGACAATACAAGGACAGACATACTAAGGTGGGAAGGAAAAACAAAAGGGAAGTGTGGAAGAAAAGTACAATTTTTTTTTTAAAATTAAAAACAGAGGGAAGAAGCCTTCTCCCCCATCCCCCACCCCTTACATTTTGCTTCAGAAGGTCCCTGTGGAGGGAAGATTTTAGAATTATTTTCTGTGCTTAATATGGGGATTGCTTTCGCCTCAACTCATTGAAAACTTGGCCCCCACAATATGAATAATTGAATATATTACCATGTTGAAGGCTAAAAACAAGGCAATGCTGTTTATCCCAGGACAAGCAGGCATGATATTCTCACATGTGGGTGACGTCATCTACGGAGCCCCGATGCGGAAGCATTTTCAAGCAAACTTGATTGAAGATTTAAGTTTGCTCTGCTGCTCCACGCATGCGTGCCTTCCTGCTCCACTAGGGGGTGCATCCCCTCGTGGTCTCCAGTTCAAAATTTTCCGCGAGCCTAGAAGACGTGTTTTTCAGGCTCTGCCCCAACTGCCTTCTAGCACCGCGATTTTTTCTTGTTTTTTCACGATTAAGTCGCTGTGCGCGAATTCCTTACCTTTTTACTTGATTCCTGCTTCGTTTTCAACGACCCGGAGGCTTCCGGGTCCCCGTGGCCGCGTGGCTAATCGAGCCGCGGCTACTTTCGATTTAATGTCCCGGCCTTTGACCGGCTTTAAAAAGTGCACCCGGTGCGAGCGGCTTCTTTCTCTCACAGACCCGCATCGCCGGTGCATCCTTTGTCTGGGGGCGACTCATCCAACCGACTCCTGCCCCCAGTGCGCTATTTTCCAAAACCGGGCCCTCCGCCGAAGAAAAGCCCGCATGGCGGATCTCTTCACCCCGGACCAACCCTCCACTTCGGCCTCGAGGTCGGCCCTGGCCTCGGCCCCGGCCTTGACCTCGGCCCCGGAAACCTCGGCATCGCCTCGAGACTCGACCCCGAAGCCCTCGGGACAACAGAAAGCCTCGGCTCCGGGTAAGTCCCCTCTTCCCTCTTCAGGTTCTGTAACAGCGAAGAAGCCAGCCTCGGGGACAACGGCGACGCATGGCGGAAGCCCCATGCTTACAGCCCCGTCTAAGCCCTCCAAGCCTTCGGGCCGTGCCTCCACCACACGGGAATACTCTGATACGAGGTCGCCCCCGGTGGAGCGCACAGAGGCAGGGGACATGCCTTCGATGCTGTCCGTGCCCGTCTTCCAGGACCTACTCCGAGCGATGATCACGTCGGAGCTGTCCGCTGCAATGGCCCAGTTTCAATCGGCCTCGACCTCGAATGTGCCAGACCAACCTGAGCCTCACACCGAACAACCTCGAGGAAAGGTGCGCAATCCTCGCCGCATCCCATCCTCCTCGGACTCCTCGCCGAGACGCCCGAGACGTTCCCCCTCTGCGGACCGCCGAGGGGCAAAACGTCGGGCTAGAACGACAGAAACCTCGAACCGCCGTACCTCCAAGAAGGCCCGAGGTTCACCAACCCTACGAGGCCGTTCTCCCACACCTCGTACAGGACCACTAAGGGTGGCTGAGTTATCACTCTCCAACCCGCGTATCCTCCGAACTCCCCCTCGGACGCATTCTCCGAGGGAGTCCGGATCGAGGTCACCAATCCGACATCGATCGGTACCCCTAACCCCGGCATCGTCTCCGAGGGGCTCCTCGAGACGCCGAAGATCGACAACCCCGGAACACTCTCACAGTGCTTCCCCAACCTCGGAGCATGGATCAGAGCATGAACCTCGATACTCGAGGGAAGCCTCCTTATCCTTCTCCACCCGACGAAGGTCTCGTTCCCTGACCCCGCACGGGGCTCCGGGGACATCTCGCCCATCCTTCACTCGCTTTGTCCAAGACATGGGCCACGCATTGGACTTAGATCTCCAGTCCGACTCCAGATACTCTAAGGAGTACCTGGCGGAGCTGGATATGCCATCACTGCCCAGAGAGTCCCTTCGCTTACCACCTAACCCGGTACTCCAACAGGCCTTCTTCAGGAACCTGGAGACCCCCTACATGGTCACGGCCGTACCCTCCAAAATGGAGGCCAAGTACCGCACAGTACCTTATCCGGGATTCGAGCAACCACAGCTCTCCCACCAATCGCTGCTAGTGGAATCCTCCTTGAAAAAGGCTCACCCGCCCCGGGTCTCAGCAGCGGTACCCCCAGGCCGGGAAGGCCGAACCCTGGACAAGTTCGGCAGGAGACTATACCAAAACGCAATGATGGCCTCTAGGGTGCAAAGCTACACTTTCACCTTCACATCATACCTCAAACACCTCATTGGACTATTGAGAGCCTTTGAGACTGACCTACCGGCCTCCCGGCAGGAAACGTTCGGCCTGCTTTTAGAGTCCCT
Organism: Geotrypetes seraphini; assembly: GCF_902459505.1. Classification (NCBI taxonomy): domain Eukaryota; kingdom Metazoa; phylum Chordata; class Amphibia; order Gymnophiona; family Dermophiidae; genus Geotrypetes; species Geotrypetes seraphini. Next base: position 13,382,836 of record NC_047090.1, on the reverse strand, counting down.
CTCCAACCTGCGCCTTCATCTATTCCACGCGGCCTACGATGGCTTCGAACTCTCCTCCAGAGAAGCAGCCTTCGCTATCGCCATGCGCCGACTAGCTTGGCTGCGCCTGGTCGACATGGACCCCAACTTACAGGACCGGTTAGCTAACCTCCCCTGCGTGGGAAAGGAATTGTTCGATGACACTATCGAGGCGGCGACAAAACGCCTCTCCGAGCATGAACGCTCATTTGCCTCCCTTGTCCGGCAAAAGCCCAAACCGCCAGCGCCCAGGCCATACAGGGCCCCTCCGCGCCGCTACCCACAAAAGTCCACCCCTGCTTTCTCGCGGCCCCCACCCAGACGTCCGCAAGCCCATCACAGGGCCATGCCCAAGTCCCAACCGCCCGCGACCACCAAACCATCCCCGTCCTTTTGACGGGACACGCGGAAGGGGGCGGGCCCCCTCCGCCATAGTCCCAGGCCGCCTTCCCATCGGAGGTCGACTCAAAGCCTTTTACCCTCGCTGGGAACAACTCACGACGGACGCATGGGTCCTTGGCGTGATCTCATCAGGGTACTCTCTCAACTTTCGGGCCATTCCCCCGGACAACCCCCCAAGGAATTGCCCTCCCAACAGGACTCAGCTACCTCTACTCCTCTCCGAAGCTCGAGACCTGCTTCGCCTGAGAGCAGTGGAGAAGGTCCCCCCCGACCAACGGGGGAAGGGCTTCTACTCCCGTTACTTTCTGGTACCGAAAAAAACGGGAGACCTACGCCCAATACTAGACTTGAGACGCCTCAACAAATTCCTGGTACGGGAAAAGTTTCGGATGCTCTCACTACCAACACTCTATCCCCTGATCGACGAGGGCGACTGGCTCTGCTCCCTCGATCTCAAGGAGGCGTACACACATGTCCCAGTGCACCCCGCTCACCGCAAGTTTTTGCGTTTCCAAGTAGGGGACTGGCACCTACAATACCGAGTCCTCCCCTTCGGACTAGCATCATCACCTCGAGTCTTCACCAAGTGCCTCGTGGTGGTAGCAGCAACCTTACGCTCCCAGGGCCTCCAGGTATTCCCCTACCTGGACGACTGGCTAATCAAAGCCCCGTCCAAAGAAGGGGCTATCTCAGCGACCCAACAGACTATTACCTATCTACAAAGTCTGGGGTTCGAAATAAACTTCCCAAAATCGCAACTACGCCCCTCACAATCCCTACAGTTCATCGGGGCCACGCTGGACACGGTTCACCTCCGTTCCTTCCTCCCCCCTCCGCGCCTGGAGGCGTTAGTAAGTCTGAGCCGAAGGATCTCTCGGCTGACCTCAGTATCAGCCCGACAGATGATGACCCTCCTGGGCCACATGGCCTCCACCGTCCATGTCACACCCTTCGCCCGCCTCCATCTGAGAATCCCTCAATGGACCCTGGCGTCTCAATGGCGTCAAGACCGGGACCCGATCGACCACTCCATGACAGTGACTCCTTCATTGCAACGATCGCTCCGCTGGTGGGCCGACTCTTCAAATCTTTCCAAAGGTTTGCTCTTCCTCACCCCACCCCACAGCAAGGTACTCACCACGGACTCGTCGGAGTACGCTTGGGGAGCCCATCTGGACGGCCTGCGCACCCAAGGAATGTGGTCAGCACAAGACCGCCGTTGCCACATCAACGTGCTAGAACTTCGGGCCATCTACCTCGCAGCAGTAGCCTTCCAACATCTGCTCCGCGACCGAGTGGTTCTCATCCGAACCGACAATCAAGTAGCGATGTACTACGTAAACAAACAAGGGGGCACAGGATCTTGGCCCCTTTGCCGGGAAGCCCTACGCCTCTGGAAATGGGCAATCTCCAACAACACCTTCCTTCGGGCGGTGTACATACAAGGAGAACAAAACTGCCTGGCGGACAGACTCAGCCGCCTCCTCCAGCCACACGAGTGGTCACTACACTCTCAGGCCCTACGAGGAGTGTTCGAACGGTGGGGGACGCCTCAAATAGACCTGTTCGCGTCCCCTCACAATCACAAGCTGCCTCTCTTCTGCTCCCGGATATATTCCCCGGACCGGCTCGAGGCCGACGCCTTCCTCCTCGATTGGGAGGGAAGGTTCCTGTACGCGTTCCCGCCGTTCCCTCTGATACTGCGGACGCTTGTCCACCTGAAAACAGTACAAGCCACCCTGATCCTGATTGCCCCTCGCTGGCCACGCCAGCCGTGGTTTTCCCTTCTACTTCAACTCAGTGTCAGAGATCCACTGCCTCTGCCTCTGTTTCCCTCTCTACTGTCACAGGGTCAGGGTTCACTGTTACATCCCAATCTTCAATCTCTTCATCTGAATGCTTGGTTTCTCTCCCCCTGACTGCTCTCCCCGTGTCTCAATCAGTCAAGGAGATATTGGAGGCCTCTAGAAAAACCTCGACGAGAACCTGCTACTCCCAAAAGTGGACCAGATTCTCAACCTGGTGCTCCTCCCACAGCCAGGACCCGGTGTCGGTCCCCGTCCCCCTGGTCCTTGACTATCTACTTCAACTATCTCATTCCGGCCTAAAGACCAACTCCATTCGAGTACACCTCAGTGCGATTGCGGCCTTTCATCAGCCCCTGGAAGGGAAAGCCCTCTCACTCCATCCCTTAGTCACTCGCTTCATGAAGGGCCTGCTGAACGTCCACCCCCCTCTCAAACCTCCCCCGGTGGTTTGGGACCTTAACGTGGTTCTAGCTCAACTAATGAAACCTCCATTTGAGCCCCTAGACAAATGCCATCCAAAATTCCTCACTTGGAAGGTAATTTTCCTACTTGCACTCACGTCCGCACGGCGGGTTAGTGAGCTACAAGCTCTGGTAGCGGACCCACCCTTCACGGTATTCCATCACGACAAGGTGGTACTCCGCACCCATCCAAAGTTCCTACCTAAAGTAGTGTCTGATTTCCATCTCAATCAGTCCATTGTCTTACCTGTGTTTTTTCCCAAGCCCCACTCTCACCCCGGAGAAGTGGCGCTCCACACTCTTGACTGCAAAAGAGCGTTGGCCTTTTACCTCCAACGCACTCAGCCACACCGGAAAGTCCCACAACTGTTTTTGTCCTTCGACCCAAACCGGTTAGGTCACCCAGTTTCCAAACGCACCTTGTCCAACTGGTTGGCCGATTGCATCTCCTTTTGCTACGCTCAGGCTGGTCTCGCGCTGCATGGTCGAGTAACGGGACACAAAGTCCGAGCGATGGCAGCCTCCGTAGCCTTCCTCAGGTCAACACCTATTGAGGAAATCTGCAAGGCTGCCACATGGTCTTCGGTTCATACCTTCACCTCCCACTACTGTCTGGACTCCCTGTCCAGAAGCGATGGCCGGTTCGGCCAATCGGTGTTGCGAAATCTATTTGCTTAAATTGCCAACTTCCCTCCATCCCTCTTCAGTAAGCTTGGAGGTCACCCACATGTGAGAATATCATGCCTGCTTGTCCTGGGATAAAGCACAGTTACTTACCGTAACAGGTGTTATCCAGGGACAGCAGGCATATATTCTCACAACCCACCCACCTCCCCGAGGTTGGCTTCTTGGCTAGTTAAGTGAACTGGAGACCACGAGGGGATGCACCCCCTAGTGGAGCAGGAAGGCACGCATGCGTGGAGCAGCAGAGCAAACTTAAATCTTCAATCAAGTTTGCTTGAAAATGCTTCCGCATCGGGGCTCCGTAGATGACGTCACCCACATGTGAGAATATATGCCTGCTGTCCCTGGATAACACCTGTTACGGTAAGTAACTGTGCTTTTTGTCAGAAGAAACTTGTACAGTAGCTTTATGTACACGGCTGGATTTCTGTCTCCAAAATGTGACTTCGGTCATTTATAGACCATGTGCATTTTCTGTGTCTGATAGATTCCAAATGCCAGTGAAAAAACTGTTATGGAAAAACTGTTCCAGAGAGATCAACTGGTTCGTCAAAGCCAGGTAGAGTATTAGAAAACTTATTTTAACCAGTTAGGAAACATTGAGCCTTATATAGGTTCAGTGTTGTGGCCTAGAGAATGACACGGTGACAAAATTCATCTATGGATAACCGCGGGAAACCATCTCCATGTCATACTTTAAGGAGCGAGGGAAGAATCAGAGAATGAATGGGTCCAGCCACTGAGCTTCAAGCCTTGCATTGAAGAATGCTGGTATAGAAGGACTGAGGTTGAGATAGACACTAAAGAATGACACGGGATGGTTTCCAGCCACTGACCCTCAAGCCTTGCATTGAAGAATGCTGGTGTAGAAGGACCGAGATTGAGATAGACACTAAAGAATGACAAGGGATGGTTTCCAGCCACTGACCCTCAAGCTTGGCATTGAAGAATGCTGGTGTAGAAGGACCGAGGTTGAGATAGACACTAAAGAATGACACGGGATGGTTTCCAGCCACTGACCCTCAAGCCTTGCATTGAAGAATGCTGGTGTAGAAGGACCGAGATTGAGATAGACACTAAAGAATGACAAGGGATGGTTTCCAGCCACTGACCCTCAAGCCTTGCATTGAAGAATGCTGGTATAGAAGGACTGAGGTTGAGATAGACACTAAAGAATGACACGGGATGGTTTCCAGCCACTGACCCTCAAGCCTTGCATTGAAGAATGCTGGTATAGAAGGACTGAGGTTGAGATAGACACTAAAGAATGACACGGGATGGTTTCCAGCCACTGACCCTCAAGCTTGGCATTGAAGAATGCTGGTGTAGAAGGACCGAGGTTGAGATAGACACTAAAGAATGACACGGGATGGTTTCCAGCCCATGACCCTCAAGCCTTGCATTGAAGAATGCTGGTGTAGAAGGACCGAGGTTGAGATAGACACTAAAGAACGAAGTGGGATGTTTCCCGCGGTTGTCTGCGGGGACGGGAACAGTGATGAATTTAGTCACTGTATCATTCTCTACTCTGGCCTGCTTGAATTAATGTAAATTTTAGGAGCTGAAGATAAAACCCTTCTGCTTTTTTCTCACTGTGATGTCTATGAATTGAATTTTTTTTTTTTTTGGGGGGGGGGGGGGTTGTTGTTTTAAATTTTTGGAATGTATGCACTGATGAGTGTTGTGTTAACCATGGCCTGAAGCGAGGCTGAATTTTTCTGGCTTCCAAGCCAAAGGAGATAATGGGGCCATGTTGGCTTCGTGAGGAGTAAGGAAAAGCAACTTACAGGGGGGGTATAGTGGGGAGTATTCAGAGCAGCCAGACATGGTCTCCTTACTGAGATATTACGAGTAGAAAGATGTCATGTATTTAGTTTTCTTCCCTGATGCTGTCAAGGTTTTAATATAGTGTTGTCATCCCAGAGCAAAATAAAATGGACACGTCTGAGAGCAGTTTTCATCCCTGGACCTACTTTTACTGATTTCCCAATTAATAGAAGTGAAATGGTGTGGCAGCCGTGTTAATCCACTCTTCAAAGTAGCATGTAGAAATAAAACAAAAACATAAAGAAAAAAAAATACCTTTTTTAATTGGACTAATTTAATGTAGCTTTCAAAGGTAACCCCCTTCTTCCTCAGATCAGAAGAAAGGGTTACCTTGAAAAGCTAATCATAAACTGCATTAAGGGCTCCTCTTACTAAGCGGAATAGCGCGCGCTAGACGCTAATGCCAGCATTGAGCTGGTGTTAGTTCTAGCTGCGTAGCGCGGGGTTAGCGCGCGCTAATAATAAGACTTACTTTATTTTCTTGTATACCGCCCCACCAGCAGTTCTAGGCGGTTCACAACAAAAGAACTGAAACATTTCAGTTAAAAAAATACAATTTCAACAAACACAACTATTTTAATTTTTTTATTTATTGAATTTTCTATACCGTTCTCCCAGGAGAGCTCAGAACGGTTTACATGAATTTATTCAGGTACTCAAGCATTTTTCCCTGTCTGTCCGGGTGGGCTCACAATCTACCTAATGTACCTGGGGCAATGGGGGGGATTAAGTAACTTGTCCAGGGTCACAAGGAGCAGAGTGGGATTCGAACCCACAACCTTAGGGTGCTGAGGCTGTAGCTTTAACCATTGAGCCACTCTAGAATCAAAATGCATTAGAAGTGAGCCAAGTAAAGGGCAGTCAAGCCATTGTGACATCACTGATGAGGTTGGCTCTTATTGGTGGAATGAGGCATTATGATGTCACAATACCTGCTCTGCTTATCAGAGGCTGAAACTTTTCACACTATTCATTCAATTTTTTTATACTGTTCTCCTAGGGGAGCTCAGAGTGGTTTACACATGAATTTATTCAGGTACTCACGCATTTTTCCCTGTCTGTCCTGGTGGGCTCACAATCTATCTAATGTACCTGGAACAATGGGGGGGATTAAGTGGCTTGCCCAGGGTCAAGGAGCAGAGTGGGATTCGAGGCTGAGGCTATAGCTTTAACCATTGAGCCACTCTAGAATCAAAATGCATTAGAAGTGAGCCAAGTAAAGGACAGTCAAGTCATTGTGACATCACTGATGAGGTTGGCTCTTATTGGTGGAATGAGGCATTGTGACATCACAGTATCAGCTCTGGTTACCAGGAACTTTTCAGACTATTCAATTTCTATACCGTTCTCCCAGGGGAGCTCAGAACGGTTTACATGCATTTATTCAAGTACTCAAAGCATTTTTCCCTGTCTGTCCTGGTGGGCTCCCAATCTATCTAATGTACCTGGGGCAATGGGGGGATTAAGTGACTTGCCCAGGATCACAGTAGAGAGTTGCGCGGGGACAGAAATCCCACCCGTCCCCACCCGTCCCCGCCAAAGTCCCACCCGTCCCCACCCGTCCCCGTGAAGACTCCCACCCGTCCCCACCCGTCCCCGCGAGGAATCCCCTCCGTCCCCGCCCGTCCCTGCAAGGAATCCCCTACGTCCCCGCCTGTCCCTATAAACTACAGAAATAGTTATTTCATTTAATTATGCTACTGAATTAAAGGCTCTGGTAGAAACCCATTTAAAAATAAGCAAAAAGACTTTATTAATTTGGAAATATTAATTGGGAAGAATACATACTTTGTAAACGGGTTTCTACCAGAGCCTCTAATGTTTATAAATTTTTATCAACACAACTAATATACTACTTTATCCTTAAGCAAAAAAAAAAAAAAAAAGAATTTTTTTCCTACCTTTATTGCCTGGTTTCTGCTTTCTTCATGTTCTCATTCAATTCCTTCCATCCACTGCCTCTCTTCTCTCTGTGTCTTCCATTTGCTCTGTTACTGTGCCTCTCCCTTTCTCCCCTCTCCCAAATTGGTCTGGCACCCATCTTTTTCCCTCCGCTCCCCCCATAGTCTGGCACCTCTGTCTTCTTCCCTGCCAGCGTCTTCTTCCCATTCCCTCTTCCCCATTTCCTTTCAGTGTCCTTCTCCCCCACCATCTTCCCCATGTCCTGTCTCCCCCCTCTGCTTTCCCCATGTCCTTTCAGCGGCCTTCTCCCCCCTCTGTCTTCCCCATGTCCTTTCAGCGGCCTTCTCCCCCATCTGTCTTCCCCATGTCCTTTCAGTGGCATTCTCCACCCCTTTGTCTTCCCCAGTGCTTTCAGGGTCCTTGCCCCCCCTTCCTCCCGTTTACCCCCATGTCCTTTCAGCGTTCTTTTCCACCCCTTTGTCTTCCCCAGTGCTTTCAGCGGCCTTCTCCCCCCTTAAGCGTCTTTTCTTCTCCACTCCACCTTTCCTCCCTCCCTGCCTCCACCTTTGTGGCGCTTTTGCACCGGACCGACAACAGAACAGGCCCGGTCGGACAAATCTCTCTGTCCTGTAGCCGCGAATCTAAATTACCTTCTTACAGCAGCTGGAGTAGTGAAGCTGCTGTAAGAGGTAATTTAGATTCGCGGCTACAGGGCAGGGAGATTTGTCGGCCGGGCCTGTTGTCGGTCGATCGGGGGACCTGACCGGCTGTGCACATTCTTCGGGGCGGACCGCCCCCTCCCCCCTCTTTCGTTCGCCATTGCCTTCTCCCTACCTGCCCTGCCGCACACAACCGACCGGAAGTCTTCCTGATGTCAGCGCTGACGTCGGAGGAAGGGAGGGCTTTGCTTAAGCCCTCCCTCCGACGTCAGCGCTGACATCGGGAAGATTTCCGTTCGGCTGTGTGCTGCGATAGGGCAGGTAAGGAGAAGGAGACTACCCTCGCGGCTCGAGTGCACTGCGATCCAACCCCGCAGGAACCCCGCGACCCTCGGAGGCGTCCCCACGGGATCCCCGCGACCCTAGGGGGCGTCCCCACGGGATCCCCGTGACCCAAAGGGGGAACCCGCGGGATCCCCGCGGGTCCCGCGGGATTCCCGTCATCCCCGTTCCCGTGCAGCTCTCTAGATCACAGTATGGGTTTGAACCCACAACCTCAGGGTGCTGAGGCTGTAGCTTTAACCACTGCGCCATACTCTCCCCCAAACTACTCAATCCATTAAATACAGCATCAGATAAAAAGTACATCTAAAATAGAGAGCCTAATAAAAAAAATACCTTCTTAAATATCAACCTTCTTGTTTATGAAATAGGTGAGTTTTCAATAATTTCCTAAATGTAAGATAAGAATAGGCTTGAACAATCAGCGGACTCATCCCGGAGTTCAACTTCCCAGCCTGATATTCCAGTGTCTTGTCCAAAAAAGTCTTATAGCGACAGGCCCTTGGGGTAGGGAAGAGGAACAGACCTGAATTTCTGGTACATTTGAATGAATTAAACAGTTTCAGGTAAGATACCAGATAGGAAGGTAATAATCTGCTGCATGCTCTAAAAACGCTAGCCCTAAGTTAGTCCAATAAAAAAAAAGGTACGAGTGTTCATTTTTTCTAATTGATAGAACATTTTATAATACTGTGCTGTGAAGCTGAAAGAATGAACGGCAAGGTCCCTGCCTAAAACGACGCCTAATGGGCTAATAAGGTTGCTTCTGTTTTCAGTTGGTGGTGGACTGGTTGGAGAGCATCGCCAAGGATGAAATCGTAGATTTTTCGGATAACATTGAGTTTTATGCCAAATCTGTTTACTGGTAAGATAATGCCATGGGAACATTCTGTACTTAAAAATAAAGTGATTATATTTTCTTTTTCATATATCTTAGGGATTATGTGAAACCTCTCTCTCCCTTTGTTTGTGTATATATTTTGAAAGCTACAAGCACCACACTTGTTCAAAAATAAGCGAATAGTAAAATTTTACAATTGATATCCACATGGTTTTAAGGAAAATGCAAAAGTTCTTCTTAGACCTCCCAAAAAAGGAGGGGGAGGGGGTTTACTTAGTAACAAAAAGTCCTGTCTCTTCCTTATAATTCTGCTTTTTTTATGTTGATTAGCTGTGATGGCATTTGAAGTTCGGCTTCATTTCTGCTGTTTTCCCAAAGTGGGGTTAGAAACCGACGTGATTTGATAAGGTCATAGTACTTGGGGGTCTGTAAAGTTGCAAGATTCTGTCCTGAAAGTAATATGGTCTAGTTTTAGCTTTTGGAGACTCCTTGTGTATTCTGTGGGGTAAAACCTTAAAAGTGAAGGGGGAGGACTAGTAATTTTGATTTATTTATTTATATACCACTTTTAACCTTAATACCGCTAGCTCCTTCCCGATTCCCCAAAGCAACCTCATCTACTCTTTATCTCCTCTAGAAATTACCAGATAACTTCTTCTTGTAATACGTTGTTTGTAATTCTTTTGTAATCCGCCTTGAACCGCAAGGCAGTGGTGGAATAGAAATCTCTAATGTAAAGTAACCTAAGTGGTGTACATTCAGGTACTCAAGCATTTTTCCCTATCTGTCTGGCAGGCTCACACTCTACACATCTCCCTCGTTCTTCACGGGGGATAGGGGCAGAGCCGGACCGCGAATAGGGAAATAAACATAGAAACATAGAAATAGACGACAGATAAGGGCCACGGCCCATCTAGTCTGCCCACCCTAATGACCCTCCCCTACCTTTGCCTAATGAATAGAACCCACGTGTCGATCCCATTTGGCCTTAAAATCAGGCACGCTGCTGGCCTCAATCACCTGCAGTGGAAGACTATTCCAACGATCAACCACCCTTTCAGTGAAAAAGAATTTCCTGGTGTCACCTCGTAGTTTCCCGCCTCTGATTTTCCACGGATGCCCTCTTGTTGCCGTGGGTCCCTTGAAAAAGAAGATATCTTCCTCCGCTTCGATGCGGCCCGTGAGATACTTGAACGTCTCGATCATGTCCCCCCTCTCTCTGCGCTCCTTGAGCGAGTATAGCTGCAGTTTGTCTAACCGTTCTTCGTACGGGAGATCTTTGAGTCCCGAGACCATCCGGGTGGCCATTCTCTGAACCGACTCCAATCTCAGCATATCTTTGCGATAATGTGGCCTCCAAAATTGCACACAGTATTCCAGGTGGGGCATTGCACACAGTATATCCGGCTCTGACCCACCCCCGCCTCTCTCCTGCCTTCCCCCAGCATTCTGGCCTTACCTGGTGGTCTAGCAAGACTACGGCGGGAGCTCACGGCAGCCATTTCCTATTGGCGATCTACACAGGGCAGGAGCGTAGGAAGATTGCTCCTGCCCCGAAAGCCCTGCTTGTGTCTCTTCTAGGTGTGTGGTACTGTGCCTGCCTCCCCCTTACCACAACCTCGGTGCTGAGGCTGTGGCTCTAACCACTGCACCACACACTCTAACTTTCTGGATTATGTATTCTTTCACTCATTTCTATGATAGCCATCTTTTTTTTTTTTCTGCATCCTGCAGGGAAAATACATTACACACACTGAAGCAGCGAAGTTTGCCTTCATTTGTTGGAAGCAGTCGACCACTGGTATCGGAACTAGTAAGTGTCTTTGAAACCAGAATCCACATTCTTGTATGTGATAAATCGTGACAGGACTGACACATTTGGAGAAATTTGTGTCTTACCTGATGATGATTTTCTTTCCCTTAGCCCTGCCAGATGAGTCCAGAACCTGTGGGTTATGTCTACCAATATGCTGAATTACCATGACTTACCTGCAGTGGACCACTTCCCTTTTTTTCTACATATACTAGGAGCAAGTGGAAGGAGGGGGGAGTGTTATCATTTGAGACTCCTTGACCAAGTCTAAATCAGACATAGCATCATAGGACACCGGGAAGAATTCTGGGGAAGAGGCTGTATTGAAAGCTATTTTTTAAACTTCACTGTCTCTCTAAGGATAGAAGGAGACTAGTGATAATAGTTCCTGCTGTTGGACCCAGCACTGTTACAAAGTTGCTGAATGTCTCCTGGTATAGAGCCCATTGGTTCAGAACTAGCTCCAGCTGTCGGTTCCCAAGGGTGGAGGGAAATCACCTGAAAGACTGTTGTCCAGAGCATCCCCCACTGTGCTCCACTGTGAATATTGGGCCTACAGCCTTCCTGGAGTTGGCCTACTTGAAACTTCTGCACCAGGCTACATCTGTCCATTTGCTGGAGACAGAGAAATACTGAGGAGCCAAAGTCAGCTCTGTCTCCATCTGCTGGCAGGGATGTATAATTCACCCTTTACGTCTCTTCAAGATATTTGAAGAGTTTTATCTCTTCTCCTGTATGGCTGCAGTAATTCTTCATGTTACCAAATATTTTGGGTGTGAAACCATGGGTAGACATTGTCTATAGGATTGACATGGTAGTATGTGAGCGTTTGAAAAGTGATAATCTATGTAGGAGCCCATTAAAAAAATACTTTGAATGCAGCAGATATTTTTATTTGTTCCCTTTTCATGTTTGGTGTTGAAAAAGAACAAATGCAAACTCAAGTTTTTTTTTCCATTTAGGATCCTGATGCCCCAATTAGGCAGAAAATGCCACTTGAAGACTTGGATCGGGAAGATGACATCAGATTACTGAAATACCTTTTCACCCTCATTCGAGCTGGGATGACAGATGAGGTGAGGCGACACAAACACTTTATCATGTTTTATTAGTAGGTTCCAAATTTAGCACTGCTGATATATATTAAAATTCTTCCCATGGTGTTGCTTCTGCACCAAGAGGTTGTGAGATCAAATCCTGGTGCTGCTCCTTGTGACCCTGGGCAAGTCAATTAATCTTCCAGTGCCCACCGCTTTGAATGTCAGCTTTGAAATGCCAAAGCCACAAAAAGGCGATACAAAAGTCCCTATTCCCTTTCATCAAGCCCAGTATCCTGTTTCCAACAATGGCCAACGCAGGTCACAAGTACCTGTTAGAAACTCAAAGAGTAGCAACATTCCAGAGCGGAGATTGTGATGTCATAATGCCTCATTCCGCCAATGCCTAAGAGCCAACCTCAGCAGTGATGTCACAATGGCTTGTTTCCAACAGTGACCAACGCAGGTCACAAGTACCTGTCAGAAACCCAAACAGTAGCAACATTCCAGAGCGGAGATTGTGATGTCATAATGCCTCATTCCACCAATGCCTAAGAGCCAAACTCATCAGTGATGTCACAATGGCTTGACTGTCCTATACTCGGCTAATATAAGAATTGCCATTCTGGGACAGAGCCCAGTATCCTATTTCCAACAGTGACCAACCCAGGTCCCAAGTACCTAGCTAGATGCCAAGTAGTAAATCAGATTGTATGCTGCTTATCCTAGAAATAATGGCCTATGGATGTCCCTTTTAGGAAGTTATCCAAACCTTTTTTAAACCCCACTAAGCTAACTGATTTCACCACATTCTCCGGCAACAAATTTTAGAGTTTAATTGCACGTTGTGTGAAGAAATATTTTCTCTGGTTTGTTTTCAATCTACTACTTAGTAGCTTCATCACATATCCCCTAGTCCTAGGATTTTTGGAAAGAGTGAACAAGTGATTCACATCAACCCTTTCATTATTTTATAGACCTTTGCATTGCATATACCTCCACTGCTCTCCTTTCCTATCCTTCACCTTCCTTAGTAAGTTTTAAACATAACTTTTTCTCTGCATACCAGGAGAAAATACTTTGAATCCGTTAACTGGATCAGTTCTCCTGTGGTTTATGGATGAAGAGAAGAGTATTAAATGCTAATCTGTTGACCATTCTGCTTATGAGAAAAATCGGAGAGAGATGGTGATAACTTACTCTGCTCTCTCTGCAGGCACAGCGTCTGTGTAAGCGATGTGGCCAGGCCTGGAGAGCTGCAACTCTGGAAGGCTGGAAACTGTACCATGATCCCAACATTAATGGAGGTACCATATCACTTTAGAACGTGGAGTATGGGGCCCAGTTCCAAGCATCAGAAGGCAACAGATGCTGGCAAATGGCATAAAGAAATAATTATGTCTTCATAAACTGAGATTCTGAATGCTTTTTTGGGTATAAAATTACAGTAGACTGTCGGTTAACCGGCACCCATGGAGATTGATAGATGCCAGATAAATGTAGCTTCTGGTTTCTTGAGTGTTACTATTAAAAATAGGCCTAACTAATACTATACCCCATACTGTGCCATACCATAAACTGTTCCAGACAAACTAACAAACATGTGGTAGGCAAAGCATGGGCATACTCAGGTGTGGCGTGCCAAGTTTACACTTAAATTTCTGCCAGAAATTGATTGTATTTTTCCATAGCAAAGCAGCAGATGAATCCAGACTAGTGGGTATAGCTCACATCGACCAGCAGGTGGAGATAGAGAACTGATTAACAGTTGGCCTTAAAGCCTGGTGTTCTTTCTGTTGATTCAGTTTTGCTCTATCTCCCAGCATGGACTGAGCTAGCCCTCTAGCTCTTGGATTCTGGATGCTGCCGGAGATATTGGTGTTCAGTGGCCTTCCTCTGTTGAGACTATGTCTCTTCAGTAGGATAGGGGTGCCTGGCTGAGTGGTGCCGGCTTTAGGAGTTACACCTGGGCCCCCCCAGGTCCCTACTCCACCCTCCCCTCCGGGTGATTGAGGGGTTGTTGGTCCTGCAGGAGTCGTCTTTCTTCATTCCAGTAAAAAAAAAAAAAAAAAAAAAAAGAATCGACTTCCTGTTCATGCTGAGCTTGGCAATTTGTGCTTTTGCTTGCAGTACACTTACCAGCTGTGTCCTGGCGTCTAGGATCGCGGGAGCAGAGGGGTGAGTGTTTTCCCTGCCTCGGGGCTTGGGTGTCGCGTTCCCGACTGTAGGGGCGGTTGGGGGCGGAGTCGGGAGTCGGCGGCGTTTGCCGCGTGTGAAAAAAAAAAAAAAAAAGAAACAGCAGCCGCGCTGAAACGCGGCATGGCAACGGAGGCCGGTCAGAGGTGTTCGCGCTGTGGGGCGCGCAGGGCACCGTCGGGCCTTTGCTCGGCCGAGTGTGAGCTGGCCCTGGCTGAAGGGGCTTTGTTGCAGGCTTGTGAGCTGGCGATTTCCCGGGTAACAGAGGCACGGGACATGTCCCCGGCATGCAAGGGTGAGTCAGAGCTGCGAGGCTCTTCCTTAGCAGGGGGGAGTTCAGCGGCGGTGGGGGAGGCGGGAGCAATGGCGGAAGTCGCGGCCCCGCTCCCCGGCCCGGAGCAGGGCGGTTCAGCGGCCCTTCAGTGGGGTTCTTTTTCGCCGGAATTTGTGATGCTGCTGCACAGGGCATTTTTGTTACAGGGTGCGCAGCCCGCCCCGCCGGTGCCAGTGGTCGAGGTGTCCCTTCCGGTGCCCTCAACGTCGGCGGTGGTGCCTGGGGAGACAGGCAAACCTGCTGAGGGCACTGTGGGGTCGCCAGCGAGGGCGCTGGGTGCAAAGAAGCGCAGGCTCGCGACCGTGGAAACCGAGGATATTCTGGCTAGATCCCCTTTTTCTCTTCCAGAATCGTTGGAGGAGGGGGAGGTCCTGGATTGGGATGCAGGGGATCCCCCGGGTCAAGAAGTGGATGACCCGTCCGCTCTACGGTTATTTCATAGGGAAGAATTGTCTTCCTTAATTTCAAAGGCTTTACAGGGGCTGAATATTTCTCAGGCTGATACTGCAGTATCAGGTAATCCCCTGATGGCGGGCACACGGAGACCACCTAAGGCTTTTCCGGTGCATGAAGCCATGCAGGAGCTGATCTCGGCGCAATGGGATACGCCGGAAGCCAGTTTAAGGGTGGCAAAAGCCATGCGGCTCTTGTATCCGGTGGACCCGGCTGAACTGGATAAGTTTAGATTGCCCAGGGTGGATGCTTTGGTGGCCGCGGTAACCAAACGGACTACCTTACCGGTGGAGGGGGGAGTGACGTTGAAGGATGCGCAGGATAGGAAGATTGAATCTTCCTTAAAAATGTCCTTTGAGGTCGCGGCACTGACCTTGCAGGCCGCCATATGCAGTTCTTATGCGGCACGAGCATGTCTGCAGTGGTCGCAAGTGGTGGCAGATAATTTAACGGAGCCTGGAGGTTCTGTCCATGCGGAACTGGCAGATTTGGAGTCCGGCTTGGCTTATTTGGCAGACTCCTTATATGATATTGTTAGGGCGTCTGCGAAGCAGATGTCTCTTTCAGTGGTATCTCGCAGATCCCTATGGCTACGGCATTGGGCGGCCGATGCTGCTTCTAAGCTTCGGCTGGTACGGCTCCCTTTTAAAGGGGGTTTCTTGTTTGGAGAAGATTTAGATAAACTGGTGAAGGATTTTGGGGATACCAAAACTCAGCGTTTACCGGAGGATAGGGCTAGGCCCCCGGTGAGGCCCTCATCGTCGAGACCGCGCTTCAGGGATGTTCGGAGATCCAGGTCTGGTAAGCCTTTCTTCAGATCGGCTGCTGGTTCGTCCTCTGCTTCGAGGCCAAGGTTTCAGCAGAGGGGTTCCTTTCGTACGACGAGACCCTCTTCGGGGCAGTCCACGCGTACCCCAGCCACTCGCACTCCACAATGACGGGGGCGTGGCTCCCTCCGCCTTTCCCTTAGGGGGCCGGCTTTCGGAGTTCCGGGCGGAGTGGGCCACGATCACGTCAGATCAGTGGGTGTTGGACATTGTTCAAGAAGGGTACAAGTTAGAGTTCGCCTCTCCCGTCGTAGATTCTTTCTTGGTGTCCCCGTGCAATGGGGCGGCCAAGGGAGACGCGGTCCGGATGACTCTTCAGGGACTGCTCGAGCTAGGGGCTGTGGTACCGGTGCCCCCGGAAGAAGTAGGCACCGGTATATATTCCCTTTACTTCATTGTGCCAAAGAAGGGGGGATCCTTCAGGCCGGTGCTGGATCTCAAAAGAGTCAACAGATTTCTCAGTGTTCGCCATTTCCGGATGGAGACGGTGCGCTCGGTTATTGCGGCAGTACGACCGGGAGAGTTCCTCACGTCCCTCGATCTCAAGGAGGCATACCTCCATATTCTGATCTGGCCTCCGCATCAGCGGTATCTGCGGTTTGCGATTCTCGGCCAGCATTATCAGTTTCGGGCAATGCCCTTTGGCTTGGCAACGGCCCCCCGCACCTTTTCCAAGGTCATGGTGGTGGTAGCCACCTTCCTCCGCAAGGAGGGGATTCGGGTACACCCTTACCTAGACGACTGGTTAATCCGCGCCTCGTCCAGCCAGGAGAGTGTGGCGGTTACTCAGCGAGTGATTTCGCTCCTACAGTCGTTGGGGTGGATTGTCAACTTTCCCAAGAGTTTTCTGTCCTCGTCGCAGTCGTTGGTGCATCTGGGGGTGCGGTTCGACACGGCTCTGGGGAAGGTGTTTCTACCCCGAGACCGGGGGGAGAAATTGCAGGCTCAAATTCGCCTACTTCTCGGGACGGCCAGACCGCGAGTTTGGGATTATGTACAAGTGCTGGGTTCCATGGTGGCGACTCTGGAGGTGGTCCCCTGGGCGCGGAGCCACATGAGGCCCTTACAACAGTCTCTGCTCTCTCGCTGGTCCCCAGCTTCTCTGAACTACAATGTGCGTCTCCCATGGAGTCGTCGAGCAGCTCACAGCATGCAGTGGTGGCTCCACGAGTTGCATCTGTGGAAGGGCATGCCGTTGGCCACGCCAGACTGGGTAGTGGTCACCACGGATGCCAGTCTGCGGGGTTGGGGGGCCCAGTGCCTGCAGGCGTCAGTGCAGGGGATGTGGTCCTTCCAGGAGGCCCAGTGGCCCATCAATTTGTTGGAATTAAAGGCAGTCAGGCTGGCGCTGTTGGCTTTTCAGTCACTGATTCAGGACAAGCCGACCAGAGTCTTTTCGGACAGTGTCACGGCGGTCGCCTATGTCAATCGGCAGGGGGGCACCCGGAGTCCGCAGTTAGCAGAAGAGGCGAGAAATTTGTTTCAATGGGCGGAGAGGCATGTGCCGCTTCTCTCGGCGGCATACATTGCAGGTCACGAAAACGTGCAAGCGGACTTTCTCAGCAGAAATCTTCTGGACCCAGGAGAGTGGGAGTTGTCTCCTCGAGAGTTCGGCCGGCTAGTCAGTCGGTGGGGCTTGCCGGAGATGGATCTCATGGCCTCGTCCCGCAATGCGAAGTTGCCTCGGTTCTTCAGCAGACGCAAGGAAGAGGGTTCGGAGGGGGTGGACGCGTTAGCTCTCCCATGGCCTCCGAATTCCCTTCTGTATGTGTTCCCGCCGTGGCCCATGATAGGGCGAGTGTTGCAGCGCATCTCTCGCTTTCGCGGCAGAGTCATCCTGGTGGCTCCGGATTGGCCGCGTCGGCCGTGGTACGCAGATCTGATTCAGCTGTCGGTGGGCGAGCGGGTGACGTTCCAGGTAACGCCGGACTTACTGACGCAGGGTCCGATATGGATAGAAGATCCGGGCCGCTTTGGTCTTACGGCCTGGCTATTGAGCGGTCAAGGCTAAGAAAGAAGGGCTATTCAGAGAGGGTGATCGCCACTCTGCTTAAGGCCAAGAAGCTTTCGACGTCAGCCTCCTATGCGAGAGTCTGGAGGATTTTTGAGGCATGGTGCGGTCGCCAGGGAGTGGCGCCCTTCAAAGCTTCTCTGCCGGCTATTCTTGCTTTCCTGCAGGAGGGCGTCGAAAAAGGGTTAGCCTATAACTCTTTAAAGGTTCAGGTGGCGGCCATTGCCTGTTACAGGGGCCCAGTGGATCGATCGGCTCTCGCGTCACAGCCGGACGTGGTCCGTTTCCTCAGGGGGGTGAACCATCTCCGCCCGCCGGTCAAGCGTATTTGTCCAACGTGGAATCTTAAGCTCGTCCTTGGGAAGTTGCAGGGGGCACCTTTTGAGCCTCTGTCAGCGGCCACGTTAAAAGATGTCACACTGAAAACAGTTTTTTTGGTGGCAATGGCTTCAGCGAGGCGAGTATCGGAGCTGCAGGCGCTTTCTTGCAGAGAACCCTTTTTGCGTTTTTCGGAGACTGGGGTGTCGGTGCGTACGGTGCCGTCCTTCCTGCCGAAGGTTATTTCTGCCTTTCATGTGAACCAGGATTTGTTCCTTCCGTCCTTTCGGAGGGAGGATTGGGGGACACGATTTTTGTCTTTACGGCTGCTAGATGTACGCCGTGTGCTTCTCCATTATTTGGAAGTGACGAATGACTTTCGTCGGTCGGACCATCTCTTTGTCGCTTTCGCGGGGAAAAACAAAGGGATGGCGGCGTCTAAGGCGTCCATTGCGCGTTGGGTCAAGGACACTATTGCTTCAGCGTATGTGCTGTCAGGGAAGAAAGTACCGGAGCACCTTCATGCTCATTCCACTCGGGCTTTGGCAACCTCTTGGGCGGAGTCCGGGGGGATGTCTTTAGAGGAGATTTGCCGAGCGGCCACTTGGTCGTCGACAAATACTTTTTCACGGCATTATCGTTTAGATGTGGCGGCCCGTTCAGAGGCGAGTTTTGGCGCGGCAGTGCTGGCAGAGGCGGCATTGGCGTCCCACCCAGTTTGAGTTTGCTTTGCTACATCCCACTAGTCTGGATTCATCTGCTGCTTTGCTATGGAAGGTAAAATTATGGTCTTACCTGTTAATTTTCTTTCCTTTAGAAGCAGCAGATGAATCCAGAGCCCCTCCCCAAAAGGCACTGGTTGTGTGTATGGTGTTTAGTTGATTGGGTTAGTTGGGGCTATGGTTGGTAAGTGTATTATTTCATTGCTGAAAAAAAAAAAAAAAAAAAAATTTTTTTGGTACAAAAGAGAGACATAGGCTAATTTCAAGAAGAGAAAGACACATTTTCTACTGGAATGGAGTTTTGTTGCGGCTCATTCTCCTTTCGGGATGCTTGGGCAGAGTGCATAACTGAATCAACAGAAAGAACACCAGGCTTTAAGGCCAACTGTTAATCAGTTCTCTATCTCCACCTGCTGGTCGATGTGAGCTATACCCACTAGTCTGGATTCATCTGCTGCTTCTAAAGGAAAGAAAATTAACAGGTAAGACCATAATTTTACCTTATTTAAAGTATTACAGTACAGTGGTGCCTCGCACAGCGAACGCCTCGCACAGCGAACGCTGCGCACAACGAACTTTATGTCTTAATTCGTACAACGGACTTCGTTTCACACAACGAAGTCCGGGGTTCCTGCGGGGTTGGATCGCAGCGGGGTTGGTCGAGCCGCGAGGGTAGTCTCCTTCTCCTTACCTGCCCTGTCGCAGCACACAGCCGAACGGAAATCTTCCCGATGTCAGCGCTGACGTCGGAGGGAGGGCTTAAGCAAAGCCCTCCCTTCCTCCGACGTCAGCGCTGACATCAGGAAGACTTCCGTTCGGCTGTGTGCGGCTGCGGCAGGGCAGGTAGGAAGAAGGCAATGGCGAACGAAAGAGGGGGGAGGGGGCGGTCCGCCCCGAAGAATGTGCACAGCTGGTCAGGTCCCCCGATCGACCGACAACAGGCCCGGCCGACAAACCTCCCTGCCCTGTAGCCGTGAATCTAAATTACCTCTTACAGCAGCTTCAATAATCCAGCTGCTGTAAGAAGGTAATTTAGATTCGCGGCTACAGGACAGGGAGATTTGTCCGACCGGGCCTGTTCTGTTGTCGGTCGGGTGCAAAAGCGCCACAAAGGTGGAGGCAGGGAGGGAGGAAAGGTGGAGTGGAGAAGAAAAGACGCTTAAGGGGGGAGAAGGCCGCTGAAAGCACATGTTGGAGCAGGGGATGAGAGGGAGGGAGAGAAGGGGAAATATTGGACAAGGGCAGAAGGGATGCTAAATCATAGGGTGACAGGCAGAGAGAACAACAGGAAAAAGAGTGGAAGCAATCTTGAACCCTGAGGGTGAGGGCAGAGAGAGGTGGTGAGATGATTGATCATGGGGAGAGGGACAAAAGGGAATAGAGATGGGATAGGAAGATAGTGGAAGTAAAAGGACAGGGAGATGTATGTTTTTAGATGTATCTAAATAAAAATAATAACAAAAAATTTATCTTTTTTATGTCATCTTAGCATATTTTATGCTGCAGAACGAATTATTTTTTTTTACATGTATGGGAAAACGCGTTTCACATAACGAACGTTTCACATAACAAACTTGCTCCTGGAACCAATTAAGTTCGTTGTGTGAGGCACCACTGTATTTCCTTTTTTTTTTTTTTTTTGCTGGTTGCTTGAGTTCCTGTTAACAGAGAGTCTACTGTATTATTTATTTATTTTCAAGTTTAAAGTTTATTAAAATATTTGTTTGACCGCTTAATCTAATTTCTAAGCGGTTAACATAATAAAATTACATAAAAACAAGTGAAACAGTTACATTGAGACGTATATTAAAACGGGGAAAACACTTGACTTGCACAGACATACGGCAACAAAGGGACGGATGGGGAAGAACTACAATTGATATAGGATAGGCAAAACATAAATGGCTAAAACAATAGGCTAGGTAAAAAGATTTAATTATAAACTTGGTCCTTAAAAGGGCATTTTAACCAAAAGCGTCTCGGAATAAAAATGTCTTTAATCCTGTTTTAAATTGTTTTATATCTGATTCGTTACGAAGATATATAGGCAATAAATTCCAGAGAGAAGGAGCAGTAACAGCAAAATTGTTGGTGCGTAAAGTATTAATTGATTTTAAAGAAGGTATTTTGAGAAGTTGAGCAGAGGGATTTTGACGTAACATACGGGATTAACAGGCTATTAATAAAATCAGGTTGGCTATTCAGTCTGGTTGTAAATGTTAAAAGTGAAATTTTATAGTTAATCCTATGTTCGATTGGCAACCAATGGGCGTTGATTAGGAGAGGGGAGACGTGATCATATTTCTTTGCCCCGCTAATGATCTTAATAGCGGTATTTTGGACAATCTGTAGTCTGATCTCCTTTTTTGTAATGTCCTTATAAAATTTTCTTTTCCGCCTGCAACCTAGGTGGATTTCAATAAAACAAACATTGACTATTTCACATAATTTTCATAACCAAACAAACTGCACCAAGTAACCCTCTTCTGAAATTTCAAACATAAAATCTCACAAAGACATTTTCAATCCAAAAGGAATATTTCACACCATTTCGCTCTTGGAAAAAGCTTGTACAAGTAAAATCTTTTAACAAGGAACTGAAAACTTACTTAACTCCCGACATAAATAATCTCAAATAACCTGGCAACTGATACCACAATCGTGGGACCTGCAACTGAAATTGTGTCCCCAACTGACTCGATCGACAATCGCAACGCTGTTTCAGATCTTAAAGAACGTGTTGGCAGGTACTTCCTCAGTGCAATTGTCAGAACTTTATATTTAGTCCTAAACGCCATCGGTAGCCAGTATAGTTGTTTTGGAGCGGCTGGGGCACGGGCAGTGTGTCTGAGAATGAATACATGGATAGGAGACCATCGCAGGGGAGGAGACATAAGCATCCTGGGACTGTCAGCCAAGTCTCTTCCCTGAAGAAGCCTTTTCTGGGAACGTCAATCGCTCCTCCTAAACTTATTTGTTCCACTTCTTCACTGACGCTGAAACCGTGGATTGAAGACAAAGTTTTATATTATTTTTCTTTCCAGCTTATGATTTATCTTTAATCTTATCTATTGTTTTGCCTTTTGTCTTTGTTCTGTTCTATTTCTATCATTTAAATTTCTCCAGAATTCTACTGTTCAACGGTTCCCCCTTCTGCATCTATTCCTTTCTCTCCTCTCTTCTACCTTCCAAAGTATTTAGATCAATGCTGTCTTGTTAAAATGTTTATTTTTATTTTTTATTTTTCCTCTATCTCTACTTTTCACTTCTCTATTACCCTCCAGGTACTTTAGTTAGATTGTGAGCCTTCGGGACAGTAAGGGAATTTTTCAAGTACCTTTCTTATTTCTAATCTTAATGTATATTTTCTGTAAACCGCTTAGAACCTAACGGATGTAGCGGTATATAAGAAATAAGAAAAATAAATTACATTACATTAATTCTGGCGAAATATGCTCATATCTAGGTACCCCAGAAATCAATCGCATTATAGTATTTTTCACAACCTGCAGAGCTTTCACTCGGGGCTCCTTTTACGAAGGTGCGATAAGCGTTTTAGCGTGCGCACCGGATATACTGCGCGCTAGCCGAAAATCTACCGCCCGCTCAAAAGGAGGCGGGTAGCGGCTAGCGCCCGCTATTCCACATGTTAAGGCCCTAGCGTGGCTTTGTAAAAGGAGCCCGCTATATTTTACGATGCCTAAAAGCAGTGCCTTACAGAAATCGCGTTTTGTAATCACCAGACGTTGTATCGCTGTCCGAAAATCGGACCCAGCCATCATAGATTTTAATCTTGACAGTACTCGTAGCTGAAAAAAGTCCCCTAAATCACTTGCAATATAGGGACCTGCATAGTAAGTCTCGCATCCAACAATACCCCCAAGATTCTCATATGTGGTAAAATTGGAAATTTCACATCAGTCACTTTGAACTTCCTTTGCATTCAGGAGTACACCATCATTCCCTAAAAACATCACTTCAGTCTTTTGCAAATTCAAATTTAACTGATTATCCCTCATCCAGTTTTGTATATTTTCCAAACATGTGGTCAGTTTATTTTTAACATTATCAAGCTTGTTACTTACTGGGAAGAAAAAGTGTATATCATCGCATAAATGCGGTAATGAACCCCCAACTCCTCGAGCACCCGCCCTATCGAAGCAATATAGATAACATAACATCAAATTTTATTTGTATACTGCAATACAGTACTCACCCAAAATTTGTGAGGGTTCTGTTCCAGGAGCACCTGCGAATTTAAAAAAAAACCTCAAATGCGGTTTAGGAGCGGATCGGAGGCAGATGAGGGCTGCAGGGGCGGCGATGGGTGCTGAAAATTGGGTGCGGTATCGTTCTTAGTATTTTCTGACCGCCTCTTCCGGGAACTAAAGTCAGGAAATGCTTTGACACGTTATCTGGTGTGTCAAAGCAGCTCCTGATTGGTGTAGCCTGACTTTAGTTCCCGGAAGAGGCGGTCAGAAAAAACCCACGAAAGACTGAGTCTGCGATTTGCGAACCGCGAATTTGTGGGGGTTCGATGCGGTTAACAGGCTTTAAGTAGAAGACCGTACATAAGAGGTGAAGGGTACAAGTAACATAAGAACATGACAAGGTCAGAGTCAAATCCACTAACGATAAGGTATGAGAAGAGCTCAAGTAGATGCAACAGCTATTGAATTTCGATACGGAGTTCCAAAAGAAGGAGGCGGGAGAAAGTCAGGTCTAGAGTTGAATGAGTCTGTGCATAGAGCTTTTTCCATTATCTTGAGGAGCGTGTGAGACATGCAGAGAGGGTACAGAGTTTTAAAACCAGGGCCAATAAGGCAGATCCCTTTGGGATTCTTTTATTTTCATCGTCACCACTGATGACTTACCCTTCCCACATTTTATTACAAATTTCCAATTCATCAAAAAACAGCGGAACCAGCTCAAAACTGTTGCTCCCACACCATTCTTCTGCAGTTTACCTAACAACAGTACAGGATCCACCGTGTCAAAAGCAGCCGATGTGTCCAGAGACAACATACAAAACATCAGTCCTTTATCTAATCCTCTTAGCAAAGGTAGACACCATCAGTGTCTCAATACCATGACCTCTCCTATCATTCAGTATCCAATGTACAGTAGAATTCCGATTATCCAGACTATCTTCGGCAGACGGTAGTCCAGATAATCAAATATCGGGATAATTGGACATTAATTTTTGGTCTTATTTTTAATTGAAAAAATACCTTCAGTGCAACCCCCCCTCCCGACAAGAAAAGGCAGCATTCCCCCTTCCTCCCTGAATAGGCATTAACAACCCCCTCTCGGACCCACAGGAAAGACCCCAGGCCTACCTGGTTTCCCTGAAGGTCTAGCGGCAGCGCTAGGGCAGGAGCGATCCTACTCACTCCTGTCCATGCTCTGTCAAGTGACAAAAATAGCTGCCGAGACTTCCAGGGAAACAAGGTAGGCCTTTCCTCTGGGTCCGGGAGGGGGTTGGTGGTGCCTGTTTAGGGAGGGAGGGAGGGGGGAATGCTGCCTTTTCTTGTTGGGGGGAGTGCACTGAAAGTAATTTTTTTCTTTTGTTTTTAATAAAAAATAGTTTCCAAGTTTATTTATAATTTGATATACTGACCGTCGACAAGTATCTGGTCGGTTTACAATGCCAAAATTTAAGTTATAAAATAGGGCAAAATGTGGACAGGACAAGGACAGAAACATCGAACAAGATAGATACCAGAGGTGCTAGGGGAGGGGAAGATTTTAAATTACATCAAAAAATAAAAATTAAAAGGCGGTAAGAGGGGAAGGGAGAAAACAGAGAGGGAAGGGAAGTCACTTCTTAAAAGCGGTTCTCAGAAAGGATCTTGTCAGGTATTTTGGAAAGGTTTTAAGTTTGGTTTTAAATTTGACGAAGAGAGGAGGAATGTTGCCTTTTCTTGTCAAGGTGCGCTGAAGGTAATTTTTTCTTTTGTTTTTAGTAAAAAAAAACCAAAAACCCAGACATCCAATCATTACAGGGGGCGTGCTGATGGTGTGGGAAAGTCTCCCATTTCAGGGGGGGGGGCTGGGCCGTTGGCAGAGGTGGCAGAAGCAGAGAAGGAGCACTAGTGGATGAGTGATAGGAATTGTACTTTGGGGGAACTCAAATATAAACCGAGACACCCCTCCCAAAGCAATCCAGATAATTGGAGTTCAGATAATCGGCGTTCCACTGTGTATTAGGCGTTTTCTGCAAGACTATGCATCCTGTCCATCTATTGCTTAGTGCTTTTCAGACACTTGTGTTTGTAAGGTTCACATGCATGGCAAGGAACAAGGAGGGATCTAGGAGGGATAGTAGGAGAAACAGTCCAAAGCAAACTCGCTTATCCCTATCTGTTTTCACTCTCTACCGTCCCCAGTCCCACTGTTAAAGTTCATTCTCTTGGTGTATCTCTCCTGTTGAGTTGGCTGTGCAAATGTTTAACAGCTTTAAGCCCAGGGGAGAGGAGGAGGGGGGGGGGGACGCTCATGATGTGCACCTTTGATACGTGCTTCTCAAAGCCACTTTCTGATTTAATATTTTGCTTTCATATTCAGGAATAGAGCTGGCACCGGTAGAAGGAAATCCGCACAGATACGTCTGGAAAACTTGCTGTTGGCGAATGGCAGAGGATGTAAGACAAATATTAAGGGAGTTCATTGAGTTTATAAAATGTCAATGTTTAAGGAGCACTTAGACTTTCAGCACCATTCCAAACATCTTTTAAATTTGGAGGCGCTGTATGGGGAAGGCAGTGTTGGGGTGTTCTAGAGCAGGGATATGAACCACAGAGATCAGGATTCAAATCCCGCTAACACTCCCTATGGCCAAGGATAAGTCATTTTCCTCTTCGTTGTCTTGGGTACAAACTATGCTAAATAACGGCAGATGCATACATGTAGCAGGGGTGTCCAATCTTGGCCCTCGCCAGGTTGGGGTTTGAGGATTTCCCAAGTGAATATGCATGAGATCTATTTGCATACAATGGAAGCACTGAATGCAAATAGATCTCATGCAAATTCATTGGGGAAATGCTGAAAACCTGACTGGATTGCAGCCCTCGTGGGCCGACGTTGGACAATCCGGATGGCTTGGAGGTGGAAAAACCGGTTATTATCTGGGATATCTGAGCCAAACGTTCAACTATAACACTGATATTTGGGTGTTTACACAGCTTCTACATGGAAACTCATGGTGCTTTTACATATAATTAAACAATACGTGGTTAGGGAACAATCTTCAAAGTTGAGGGAATATAATGCAATAGCTGGAAAATAAATAAATAATCCCTCTATGTAGCTCCAACTTTTTATCTTATTAATCAGATTCATACGTAGTTATTATTATTATCTTCATCATAAGCTCAGAGACATAAAGTTCCTGGGAAACGAGCCCCTATTAAGGAACTTGCCACCCAGTCATTGCATATGACCACGCATAGAATATGCCTTTATAAAGTGTGTTATTAATGACTCAAAGTTGTCAAAATTGGCACTTATCTTGAAAGATGTTTTAATGACCCTAGTATCATTCGTGTTTCAACAGGATGTGAACTCTGTTTTTAGGATGTTCTTTAGAAAATCCCAGTTAACATTTTATGGGGGAAAAAGTCTGGATGTTTGCAGACGTTATCAGACAAACTCAAGAACGAAGGAAGTTATTTCTTGCCGTGAGACCCAAGGTGGTTTCTTTGGGTGCTTCATTTCTGCTTTCTTATCCCTGTAAATGCATGATAAGATACTTGGGGGTTAAATATATGTTTTTTTTTCCCCCTGGAACAACTAAGGGCATTTATTGATATGAAGAAATTGGTTACTGGAAATGTTTAGTGTTACTGAACAGTTAAAATTGAATGTGGGATAACTGTTAAGCCATTCCTTAATATTTGTTTTCTAGATATAATAATCTCCTCTTTAGTTTCACTTGGATTTTTTTTTTGACTCTTGGTCTAATTGAAGTCTAAGGAAGATTGTATTTTTCTTTATTTCTTTGTTTAAATGATTCTTTCTGTATTTTCCAAACAAGTATGTACTTGATTATAATTTTCAAATATCAATAGAAATAAAATAAAATAAAAAAAACACCTCGCAGGGACGGGCTGGGGAAATTGAGTTCCTGTGGGGACGGGGAAAAATTTGTCTCCATGTCATTCTCCAATGTAGATCCAAATATATTTGCATATCTCATGGGAGGCGTGGCCTAGTGCTTAGAGCTGCTGCCTCGGCATCCTGAGGTTGTGAGTTAGATCCTAGCCTGCTGCTTGTGACTCTGGGCCAGTCACTTAACCCTCCATTTCCCCAAGTATAGTTAAATTGTGAACCTGCCGGGACAGATAGAGAAAATACGTAGAGTACTTGATTTACTATTCAATGTATTATAAACCGCTTTGGGTAAATCTCTTCATGAAAAAGACAGTTAATAGAGCCCAATAATTAAAAAAAGTGCTGAAAATTGATATGGAGAATAATAATAGGCGGTTCACAACAAATAAAAACTGATCATACAGCAAAGAATGCAATTTAAAATGGAAATACATCAGATAATAAAACATAAGAAATGCATAAAATTTTAAAAAGACGACAGAATACAAATTAGGATATACCAATTATCAGGGAGTGGGGATGTCTTACCAGACATGTTGATCTCATTGGCTTCCTTCCTCTTGGAAGCACACTGAGAAGGAGGAACTGTTGGTTGGCTGGAAGGCTTTTGTCCAGCCCCAGTGTTTCTGATAATAAACTCATGCATTGGTCTTGCCATGCGATGTACTCGGAAGTGTGAAAATTTTAAAATCAACACCAGTCTAGTGAATATTGTTGAAATGCTAAAGACACAAAGAGAGTTAAATTGTTTATTTGTCCATAAACGTTTCTAGGAGCAGTTCAATCGATACGAAAGAGCGATCTATGCAACTCTCAGTGGGAATCTCAGACAGGTGAGTGGTGGTGGGGGTTTTCTGTGTGTTTTTACACCATGGCATTGCTGGGCTTGTATTTCCCTCATTGGAAGGTAGAAGGGAACAGATTCAGCTTTTCCGTGCTTTTGTCTGTTTAACTAGCAAGCTTTTAGGATAAAATAATTTTGCTCTTTTTGGGCTAATTTTGTCTTGTATGTGCTATTTCTGTGGTTTTCCATCCTGCTGCCTCTTTATTTTGGGATTGTGCTGAGGGTGCCTTTTAATTATTATTATTTTTTTAATGCTACTAATTAATTGTGCTTTCTTGTGATGGTCTTTGTGGATCTCTTCATTTTTCTTGTGCAGTTTTTTGTATAGGTTTAATGCTTGATGTATGATCATAAATGGAAATTTAAAACAATATGATAACATTGTTTACACGGTGGACTTTTACTCTTTATGAATAAAGCTGGAACCAGTAGAAGCTCCTTGTCAGACACTTTTACCACAGCATTGTTCATTTTGTTGCAAAGCTTCTTCCAGTGTGTGACACTTGGGAGGACACCGTCTGGGCACACTTCAGGGTCATGGTGGACAGCCTCGTTGAGCAGGAGATTCGTGCATCAGTGATGAGCGTATATGAGACTGAAGAGCTGCCCAGAGAGTACCTGGAAGCCAAGTAAGATGCCATATACTGAGAATGTGTGCATGTTTGTGTGTGTTGAGCTCAAGATTTCTAAACCCTGGAAAGTTTCAGCGTTGAACTGTTCTTTCTTTATCGTCCTTCCAGACCGGCACAGAAACTGATGGGTAATAGCTCACCACGACCAGCAGATGGAGACTGAGACACAAACTTTTGGCTGTAGTACAAGTGGGCTGTACAGTCCCAAGTACAATCAGTCTGCTCTCAGTCTCCAGCAGGTGGAGGTGGTAAGCCTGTGCAGTCTTTCCATGGTTTAGTGTAGGGCTGTTGGATTTTGTTTAACTTGACCTTCTTGTCCCCGTTTGTGGTGCCAGATTGAGCTTGGGGGACCCTTTCAGGAGTCTGTCACTCGACGGGTCGAATCCCTCCCTCCATTTCCCCCACCTCCCCCCAATTTTTTTCTATAGAGGTTCCTCAGCTGTAAGCCTTTCCACCGCTATCGGCAAGACATATAGCTTAGAGAGCCAGTGGGGTCTGTTCTATTGAAAAAAAAAAAAGTCCTGAGGCAGTGCTGGTCTGAAGGGAAGCCTTCAATTAAGGTAAATTGATTTTTATTGCCAACCGGTACTTTTTCTTTTTCCTTATAGTGGTTTTTGCATTGTGTTCCAGGTGCGTCGTTGATGTGACCGGCGTGTGCACAAAATGCACCGGCCATCGCGAAGGGGAATCCTCATTTTAACCGTTCTTTTTAACTGCTCCTCTCCCGTCTCTATGGTGAAAAGGGGGATTTTATGTGCACTGGAGGTCCTTGGATTGCCTAGAGACCTATGTTCTTTCTCCAGTAAGACCTCTATTCCCTGGTGACAGGCAGGTGGCGGCCTAACATCTGTTGTGCTTTCAACAGATGAACCAAAGTGAGGCTTGGAATGAGTACTTGCAGGGACAATTACAAGCTTTGTCCAATTACTAATCCTGAATTATCAGATAAATGCTACATAGCTGTCGTCAGATTACAGCACACAGTGGTCTGTGAGTATAATTGTGTTTTCAGTTTAGGTTACTTTGCCGCATTTCTTTAGAAAAAGATCATGCTTTATACAATGCTATTCTTAGACTTTCAAATTAAAGAGCATATTATGCGGATCTCTAGCCAAAGTAAAACCACAGCCTTGCACGATCTTTTGGCAGCGGGCCTCCAGGGAAGCAAGAGGGGGCTGAGTCTTCAGCCCTACACATGGCACTGGGTTTACTTTGATACATACCAGACAGTACTGAGGGGGGAGGGTGGAAGTATCAGGGGAGAACAAATTCCATTGCAGATTTGCATGTGGATCTCGTTCTTTCGTTTAATGCATTTTCCTTTTTGTTTTTTCACCCTCAAGCTGGACTTTAGAAAAAGTGTTTGAAGAACTTCAGGCCACGGATAAAAAGGTATATATTTAAAAGGCACCCTTTCTTTGGAGATTTTTCTTTTCTCTCTTTTTCGTGTTTCCTACAGTAATTCCCATCCTCCCGCGTTGGCATGAAGAAACCACCAAAGTCTAAAATAGACAAAATGCCTTTCCTGATGGAGTTTTTTTTACATTGTTCCAGTTCGTACTGGCTCTTCTAAAGGAGTGTGCTTAAAGGTGTCGGGTCAAAAGCGCGCTGGGACAAAGGTGTGTGCAGACAATTGAGCGCAGTGCGGAGGTGCGCGCCGCAGAAAATTACTATTTTTACTGCTCCGACGGGGGGGGGGGCGGCGTGGGGGGGAACCCCCTCACTTTACTTAATAGAGATCGCGCCGCATTGTGGGGGCGTTGTGGGGGGTGTGGGGGGTTGTAACCCCCCACATTTTACTGAAAACTTCACTTTTTCCCTGTTTTTAGGGAAAAAGTTAAGTTTACAGTAAAATGTGGAGGGTTACAACCCCCCAAACCCCCCACAACGCCGGTGCGATCTCTATTAAGTAAACTGGGGGGCTCCCCAACAAAACCCCCCGTCGGAGCCCCTAAAAACTAATTTTCTTCGGCGTGCGCCTCCGTCTTGCGCTCAGTTGTCGACGCACGCCTTTGTCTTTCGCGGGGTTGTCTATGAACCGTGCTTGAAATATTATTTTTAGTCAATACTGATGCTGTTACCCAAACTGTTTAGCTAAATTTGGATAGGTTTACATAATATTAAAGTAGAATCTAACATTTGAGATGATGGCAGATTCTGTAGCCATGTTTGCAGCTGCTGTGTAAATGGAGGAAACTTTATCAGGAAGCAGCTGCTGTAACTTCGGTTTTTACAGAGCAGCTGGGAAGAGGCAGAGGCCAAGAACACATCTTCTTTTCTCTTGTGTATGACTCCAGCTTGTTGTGTATTTATTTACTGAAATGTCGCAGCATTTACAGCGAACAAACATTGCAAAAGCAATCGAGCGTTTCCTTAGCATCCTTCCAGACTAGTCTCTACCCTAATGCACAAACTTCAAATGATTTGGAACACTGGCTACCTACAAACGCAAGAATTATATTCAAGCTATCTTGTATCGTGCTCCACACATTACACGCTAACACAACAGAACAAATAATTCACCTTTTCTCCAACACCTAGCATCAATAGCACATGCCAACTGATCATTCCCTCATCCAAAGAAGTCAAATGCATTTAGCCACAAGAACCTGGATATGGCCTTCCTTCAAACATAAAGACCGAGGGCTCGATGCACACATTCATGGTGGGAGCAATGTTCTTTTTTTTTTTTCAAGTCCGTTTTTTTCTTGAAGTCCGTTTGGATACTTGATTCATGGGTTCCTGAGGAAGGGATTTTGTTTCCGAAACCAGGCTTGGTTGAACCTGGTTTTGCGGTGTTTCATCTACGTTGTTCCCGCACCCCTGGACGTTGAATGAAGACTCTTCAAGCTAAGTTGCTTTTTTGATTTTTTTGCTGGGAGTTGGCTGGGGGGTTCCCTGAGTGATTGCAGTTTGTGAATCCATTTTTTTTTTGTGTTCATTGTGCACTTGTTTGGGATTGTGCTATTTAATTTCAAAACACACTATAGGTACCCCATGATGGTGTGTAGGTGGGGGCTTTCTAGCCTCTACCTCTTCGCTTGAAGCGTTGGAGTTTTTCTCCCGTCGCTTATCCTGCGCACTGAGGGTACCTTACATTGTCACACTCTTATTATTATTTTAGTATACATATTCCTTTGTATGTTGGCGGTTTTGCTGTTCTGCAATCACTCACGGAACCTTTTGACCATTTTTTGCCTCATCGTTGGATTCTTTTAAGTTTCGTTGGCAATTCTTTTTTTGGAGTCAGTTGTCTTTTTTTTTTCAAGAGCATTGCTCAGCACGAATAGCTTGCAAATTATATGCATGCTATTCGTGTGGAGCAGCTTGGTAAAAGGGGGGAGTTGCTGAATTTAGAATGAAATGGTGTGGAAGAAGAAGTAGAATCACTCGACTACCAAAATCAAAGGGACTGTGAATTTCTGAGCACCATCCTGGTTTGAAAGTTTCATACACTTTCACAATCTCTTTGTTTTTGGTAGTCAAGTGATTCTGGGGATTTTTGTTTACTTTCACCCAGTACTTTGATTGTGGAAGAAGAAGTGACATCGGAGAGGGTGGGCTGGCAGCTGCGGGTATACAGTATATGGGAAGATGCTACAGCTGGTCTCTTCAGGAAAGCAGCAGCGGCAGAAGGTGGGAGAGTGGCATGTGAGGGAGGTATTGCCCCCGACCCCACCAGCTGCGCATCTTAGAGGGAACATTGGTGTCACTGGTTCCGTAAACCTGGAAATTCAGTGCCGGAGCCTGGACGTGGGTCGACGTTGATTTGACAGGCAGTGGCGTAGTAAGGAGGGGGTGGGGGGCAGTACGTCCTGGGCGCCGTCTTGATGGGGGTGCTGGCACCTGTCCTCCTCTTCCCCCCCACAACTACTGCACGCGCCCCTTCCCTTCCCCTGTACCCCTTTCACATTCCCGACGCAAGCAGCAACCCCCAACCCGCTGCTCCCGCCAGCGTCTGCTCTTTTCTCTGATGTCACTTCCTAGACCCACGCATAGGAAGTGATGTCGGAGGAAGTGACGCTGGCGGGAGCAGCAGGTTGGGGGTTGCTGCTTGCATCGGGAATGTTAGAGGTACGGGGGAACGGGTGTGTGCGGCAGGAGGGGGCAGAGAAGGAGCAGGTCGGGGGGCACCACCCCCCGGACGCCTTGGGAGGGGGCACCACCACCCAGGGTGCCTCGGGGGAGGGGGGGAGCACCACCACCCCAGCTGCCTTGGGGGGGCTCCACCCTGGATGCCTCTCTCCCTAGCTATGCCACTGTTGCCAAGTATAACGCTGGCAATGGTCAGTCAAATGCCGATGAACGCTGACTGAATATTGGGCCTGATGTTTTTAGGAAAATGTGACTTGGCAGCTCAGAAATCTAGCGTAAGTTCTGGTGGTCTGCTGAAGCCTAGTCATGTGTTTTGGAGGGATGACACTTTGTTTTTCTATTACCTTTCAGAGAGTGTTAGAAGAAAACAAAGAACACTACCATGTTATTCAAAAGTTCATCATCCTTGGAGGTGTGGATGGTAAGATTCGGTGCTTCACAGTTTTGAAAGATCTTTACCAGAATTGTTCCTTTTGCTCCATTGGCGGGTGTAAAAATAGAGAGGGGAGTCGAGTGAGCTACACTGTAGCAGCCATGACTTGACATGCCTTTCAAGTGTTAAGTAAGGTGCTAAACACTCAGCTTTATGTTTTGAAACTGAACTCCCAGCATACAACTGCTTTGGAGTGGGGGAGTGGCCTAGTGGTTAGAGCAGCTCCGTCAGCACCCTGAGGTCGTGAGTTTGAGTCCCTGGGCAGTTCACTTAACGCTTCATTGCCCCCTGTACAAAATAAGAACCTGTCTAAAATATGTAAACCACTTTGATTGCAACCACACAGAAAAAGCAGTATAGCAAATCCTTTACCCTTTACAATCAAGCTATTGTGACATCATTGATGAGGTTGGCTCTTATTGGTGGAATGATGCACTATGACATCACAAGCTCAGCTCTGGTTAGCTGAGACTGAAACTCTACGTAGTTAGCAACATAGGCCACTGGGAGTGGGGGAATGGCCTAGTGGTTAGAGCAGCTGCCTCAGCACCCTGAGGATGCGAGTTCGATTCCCACTGCAGCTCTGTGTGATTCTGGGCAAGTCACTTAACACTTCATAGCCCAGGTAAAAAATAAGTACCTGTCTAAAAATATGTAAACCGTTTTGCTTATGTAAACCACACAGAAGAGGCGGTATACAAGTCTCATCCCCTTTATCTATTAATGGTGAATGTCTCTACCTCGGGGCTAGTAACTCTGTGTTGGTGATTTATAGGTTTAATGGATGAATTCAGTGAGTGGCTTTCAAGGGGACGGATTCCGCTACCGGGGCACCTCCTCCGTTTCATGACTCACCTCATTCTTTTCTTCCGAACGTTGGGCTTGGAGACAAAGGTAATTGTGTCACTTTTTACCTTCAGGTCCCAGGAGAGCAAATGAAAGCTCTGTGCTAAGCTAGTACCATTTCTACAGGTGAATCTGAGTTTAGACCAGTTCCTTCACTTAAGGGAGAGAGGGGGCACTGCTCCAACAGCTGTCTTTCCAATAAGATAGGATTTGGTAGTTTTGGTGCTGATTTTTATTAACTGGTTATGATGTGTTTTTGCTTAATAACTTTATTTTTTTTTTCCAAATCTTTATTCATTTTAACAAATACATCAAGTGTACATTAAATATAAATTATCATAATACATTATCACTTGAAAATTCCATCACAATATGTAACTAAAAGATTTATATCCCACCCCCCTCCCATAACCATACACAAATAATAAAATTCTTATGTATATTAATCATATAAAACTATGCAAATATATATATATGCAAATCTCCATAACTCACCCCCCCTTTCTTCAATTATCACATAAGGAAAAAGAATAACAAATTAACATTAATCATTATAATAATTTATTATTGGCCCCCACATATCCTGAAATCTAGTAAAATGACCATTTTGTACTGCAATTAACCTTTCCATTTTGTACAGATGACACACTGAGTTCCACCAGAAGCTGTAATTTAGTCTAGAACAATTCTTCCAATTAAACGTTATTTTTTTGTATCCCCACACCTGTAAGGATCATCAAAAGCTTATTATTTGCTGCAGATATTTGGCTTTTAGCTCTCATACACATTCCAAATAGAACCGTATCATATGACAATGCCACATGATTTTCCATTAAAAGATTAACTTGATCCCAGATTGAATAACTTGATTTTTATATACTGCAATACCACAAACAGTTCAGAGAGGTTTACAGACAGCGATATTACAAAAAACTTTCAAAATTAGGCACTGAGGGACATTATCCTCAATGTGACTTAGCTATTAAAATCACTCAAAGCTTAATTAACATTCTTATACACAAGCTTGCACTTCTCCCTCCGTATACACGAGGGTTAGGGGCAGAGCCGGCCCACGAATAACTTTTATGGCCGACTCTGACCTACCCCCGCCTCACTCCAGCCTTCTGAACCTCTCCTCCGCCTCCCGGACCTTACCTGGTGGTCTAGCAGTGAAGCGGGGCAGGAGCAATCTTCCTATGCTCCTGCCCCGTGCAGAGCCGTCATCAAAAATGGCTGCCGTGAGTTCCCGTTGTAGTCTCCTGAGACCACGGGAACTCACGGCAGCCATTTTTTATGACAGTTGTGCATGGGGCAGGAGCGTAGGAAGATCGCTTTTTGCCCTGCGTCACCGCTAGACCACCAGGTAAGGTCTGGGGAGGTCCGGGACGCAGGATGGAGGTGGGGAATGGATCGGAGGAAAAGCCCACGAATAACCAAATTCGCGAGTAATAACCCCTGTATACGGAGGGAGAAGTGTATTATCTTATAGTAATACAAAATAAACCAAAATATAACTGTGTGTATGACTCTTGAGTCTTTCCTCCGTCACTAACAATTTTTGTTCCCTGTCAGGAAGAAGTTTCTGTTGAAGTTTTAAAGACCTACATTCAGGTACAATTTCTGAACTATTGCAAAGTAAAAGATTGTTGGTTTTTTTAGGGGGTGGGGGTGGATTACAGGTGGTCAGGGCAAGAGCTGGATCAAATGGTCCCCAGGCAAGGGTAACTTTCAGCACTTCAATGTTATCCCTTGCAAGCTTGTGGCTTTGCACATTCACAAGCTGACTTTGAGAGTGATGTGGCACCCAGGCCCATCCTTTGCAAAGGCCCTACCGGTGGTAGTTTAAACCAAAAGTGAACACTTAACCCAAGGAAGGTTTGTGCAAAGGCAGAGTGATGTGGGAATCGGTGATGAGCAGTTCCCTAGCAGAGGGGTTCAGAAGACCGATTGACATTTGAAAGTTGCAAAAAGGCCCAAGAGATGATCACAAGGTTGAATCATAAAGCAGTGTTTAAGACTTAACTATTTGTGACATTATTGATTATTCTATGATAATGACCAAGAATTTGATATCGCACAGTACATATTTAAAATTATTCAGATATCTTTGACCAGGGAACTTGCACCAGATTGGTTTCTTAATTAATTTATTTTTTCTTTAAAAATGTATACACTTCTCCCTCCATATTCGCGGTGATAGGGGATTAACAGACCCACAAATAACTTTTTCATATGTTATTCACTGTTTTCCATTAAAAAACATCGTGAATATGGTGAAACCGTGAATAACATGGTGGGAAACCTGGCCTGTTCCTGAAGGAGAGGCAAAACACGGTGAAGAAAGTGCTGGGAATCAGCGATTTCTCTATGCAAGCTGACGTAATTTGAGGGGAGGAGCCAGCAAGCTAAAAACCGCGATTGCTGAAACTACGAATATGGAGAGAGAAGTGTACCGTATATTGCCTATACAGTTTATATATTAACAGGCATAAAATATTAAACAAACATACATAATTCAGTTGTTAAAAAGAACACTCCTAAAAATGGTCAATAAGCATCAAAAAATGTCAAATCCAGTTTGAATGTAAAATTTCAACTCAAAAAAGCCTTCACATACAGTGGGGTTTTAACATTGTCTTAAAATTCAATCCAGCATCACACAAACGCAAAATTCCTGGCAAGGTATTCCACAGCTTTAAAGACAGCATAGTGGCACCAATCTTACATTACATTAGTGATTTCTATTGCGCCATTACCTTGCGGTTAAAGGCGGATTACATTCAAACTAAAAACAAGAATTACATTCAAAATTTGAAAGAATAGAATAAGCGATGATATAAAATTTTTAAGGTAATAAAAAAAAAAAAAAAAAAAGTTGAGTAAAGAGTTACCAACTGGAAGTAGAAGTCTTTCGGAGATAAGAATGGGGTGAATTATGTGGTTTTAGATAACATTAGGTAAATAGAAGAATATTAGAGAGTCCTAAGGGTATAGAGAGTGTTGGATGTTGGGTTGGGATTGGTCGTGCTGGATAGGTTTTATGTGTTTTTTTGAAGAGTATGGTTTTAGTATCTCTCTTGAAGGTGTTGTAGTTTGTAGTTGAAGATAACAGGGTGGTGATTTGTCTGTCCAGTTTAGCTGCTTTGGAGGCTATTAGGTTGTCATAAAGTTTTTTTCGTTTGACATTTTTGGATGTGGGAGATCAACATCTTACCTTCCAAACATAATTTCATACTGTTTTCTGATCTCAAACTTCTTTTAGGCTGATAGATTAAACAAAAAACAGACCTCTTGGAAAACAGCAGGAGAGACTTGGTACAAAGTTTGATGAATTATGGAAAGAATTTTGAATTGGACTCTTTGTTGTTTTGTAACCAGTGCAACTGTTTCAATACTGGTGTTTAAATGAGTCTTTCTAAAAGTAGCTGTAATCAATCTAGTTCATACGGTCAGCTAATGAATACGTAAAATATGCTTATATAATATGTACGGATATCTATTTGTGGGTGTCTGTATGTCTGTGTTAAACGTGTGTTTGTTTTTCATTCTGCAGCTTTTGATAAATGAGAAGCACACGGATCTAATTGCTTTCTACATCAGCCACTTGCCTCAGGAGTTTGCTATTACGCAATACGCTATGTTTTTGGAAGGTGTGACGGACTCTGAACAGCGTCAGCATTGTCTGGAACTGGCCAAGGAGGCAGGTGAGAGCTCTACACTGTGTGCCTCGAGGTGCTGGCTGACTGCCTACAGGATGTGTCTCTCGCAGCGAGAGGCACGTCCTGTAGGCAATCAGCCTGCGCCAACCCCTCTCCTTCTCTCAATGCGTCTTCCCTACCGGCAAACCCCCCCCTCCCCACTGGCGGCTCAGGGCCCATCTGGAGGATCTTCATGCATGCATGGACATCGGGTCATCGCGTCGATGTCCGTGCACTTCTGGATGCCTCGAGCTGCGGCCACTACATTTAGTGTGCCGCGGCTCGACCACAGTTTGCGGGACACTGCTCTACGCATACTACAAGGGGGAAGCAAAGATCTGGCCTACTGCTTTTCACTGAAGATTGAAATGGGATGAGTGACCTGGCCTGCATCTGTTTTCAAACCAGTATGCTGCATCTCCACAAGCAAAAATACTGTTTGTATGTTTGTTTTATTTTATCAAGTTGAGCTTGGACACTCAGATTTCATCTGTGGCTAGCTCATTTTTTTATACATCCAATTTGACACGAGTCAGATTTATTTTTTAGCTTACTATGGAAATGTTACTTCCAACCTAAACCATTTTCATAATTGTTCCATAAAGTTTCAAAATTCCATGCTGTTTGAGAGGGTGAAGAGCTCTGTGTAATTTCAAAGGATATAGCCGCTCAGGTCCTAAAGTTTATCAGAATTTATATACCGTATTTTTCGGTCTATAAGACGCACCCCTCTGTAGAGGAGGAAAAACCAGGGGAAAAAATTTCCTCTTCTACAGGGGGGTGCGTCTGGTGGTCTGCTGCTAAGCAGCCTGAAGCAGCCTGCCCGCAGCCTGAAGCAGCCTGCCCGCAGCCCGAAGCAGCCTGCCCGCAGCCCGAAGCAGCCCACCCACAGCCAGAATCCGCCTGCACCCAAAGCTGCCAGCAGCCGAAGCAGCCCGCCCATAGTCAGAAGCCGACCATAGCGAAAGAGCCTGCCTACAGCCCGAAGCTGCCCGCATCCGAAGCCACAGCAGCAGAAGCAGCCCGCCCATATACACAGCCCACATACACAGCGCTGTACATCAAAACATAGAAGGGACACTCCCTGCTCAAAAGAGCTTACAATCTAGTCAGGACAGACAACTTGGGCAAGAAGATGCATCAATACATAGTGCTCTCAGGTGGGGGAATCGTATAGAGCTGCATTATGATGTCATCAAGAATTCTGGGCATGACCCAGATGCATTGTGATGTCACTGAGTGTTCAGACAGCTTCTACTATACAGAAGAGACGGTCCCTGCTCAAAAGAGCTTACAATCTAGTCAAGACAGACAAACTGGACAAGAAGATGCATCAATACACAGTGCTCAGATGGGGGAATTAGAGGGAATGATAAAAACATATTGGTGCTTAGCAGGAGGGTTGAAGTTTGGAATTGAAGCAGCTTCAAAGAAATGGGCTTTGAGTCTGGATTTGAACAGGGCTGTGGAGTCGGTAGATAAATCCTTTGATTCCGACTCTTCAGTTTCTGGTACTCCAGTACCCAAAATTGTCTCCGACTCCAACTCCACAGCCCTGGATTTGAATACCGCCAGAGACAGAGCAGGTTCCTTTACTGAAGCTATAATTGTTTTTCTTGAACTGAGCAGAGACACAAATTAGGTGAAAAACTACAGACCAATATCACCTATTAACTATGATTGTAAAATGTGTGCAAAATTGCTTGACAGATAGGTTGGCCGTACTGATGTCTCAATTAATGGGTAACTCGCAGAGCGGCTTTGTTAGAAGTTGAATGGCGATGGACAATGTTCGTCTTGTCATCCTATGTGTGTTATGTCATTAGACACAGAGAAAGGGTTGTTGTTGTTTTTTTATTTATGTTGAATGGAAAGAAAATGAACAGGTAAGCATAATTTGTCCTTATCTAGGACTATTAATAAAACCACACATTGACTCGGCACATCCAAAACACAGCAGCAAGGTTTCTCTCTGGATGTCCAAGTCACAGCATGCAAGTTCCTTTACTGAAGCTATGATTGTTTTTCAGGGGAGTGTGTGGCGCAGTGGTTAAAGCTACAGCCTCAGCCCCCCTGGGGTTGTGGGTTCAAACCCACGCTGCTCCTTGTGACCCTGGGCAAGTCACTTAATCCCCCCATTGCCCCAGGTACATTAGATAGATTGTGAGCCCGCCGGGACAGACAGGGAAAAATGCTTGAGTACCTGAATAAATTCATGTAAACCGTTCTGAACTGCCCTGGGAGAACGGTATAGAAAAATTGAATTTAAAAAAAAAAAAAAAATTGAGCGATTTTAACAATGATGTATGTGATGAGATTTTTGTTTAAATGGTTTCTCTGCTGGGGGCTACTGGGCTTCATAAATTACGAGCTCCTGACAGAAAATAAATAGAGGGGGGATAGAGAAAAGCAGCTTTTATTACTATTATTATTTTTTATTTATCCAGTTTTCTATACCGTTCTCCCAGGGGAGCTGAGAACGGTTTACATGAATTTATTCAGGTACGCAAGCATTTTTCCTTGTCTGTCCCGGTGGGCTCCCAATCTATCTAATGTACCTGGGGCAATGGGGGGATTAAGTGACTTGCCCAGGGTCACAAGGAGCAGCGTGGGTTTGAATCCACATCCTTAGGGTGCTGAGGCTATAGCTTTAACCCCGCTGCGCCACACTTTCCACTTTTGCCTGCCTAGTTCATTTATATTGAACTATTACTGCATTGAAACTAATTCGATCCACTTTCCCTTGATTCGCTGAGTTTAACGTGTCTGATACTTCTCTGTGCACAGACAGTATACTCCTAGACATAAATTTGTATTCTTTAGCACTCTCCAGACCAGTAGAGGTTAACTTTACGATTGGGTATATATCTAATCATGACCAGCAGGTGGAGACTGAAAACAAAACTTTGGGACAGTATATCCTAGCCCCTCCTCTCTATTTCCCTCAGTCTTCTTTCAGTCTCCAGCAGGTGTTGAGTGATCTGTACCCATCTCCCTTGGTAGGGCTGTTGGAATTTGTTTAGGGGGTTTATTGTCCCTGTTTTTAGCCGGACGGAGCTTGGGCGGACTCTGTTTGGGGGTTCGTCCGACCTCGGGGGTGTCAAACCCGGCGGGTCACGAGCGGGGTCCCTCCCCCCACTTCCTCCACCTCCCCACATTTTTTTAGAGGAGCCTCAGCAGTAAGCCTTGCCCCCTAAATCAAGCAAGGCATATTGCTTCGAGAGCCTGTGGAGTCTGTTCTGTAAAAAAAAAAAAAATAAATAAATAAAAAAATCCTGAGGTAGTGCTGGTCTGAAGGGTTGTTTCCCTTTAAGAAAACTGTATTTTACTGTATTTTTTCATGTAACCAGCACTTTTTTATAGCTAGGTCGCGTATGGAGCAATTGTGCCCTTCTCCGGGGGAGTAGGCCACAATTTTAGTCCAGCCGCGAGGCATTCGCGGCCGGCCTGAACTCGGCGGTTTGGGTCGGTGAGGTGGTGGAGCTCCGTCGGCAGCGGCTGCAGGCGCCCAGAGCTCCCCGCCGATGGTGCCTCGCGAGTCGGCTTGGAGCAGTGGGGAAGCCCGGTCTTCCACAACCGCCCACGGAGGGATTCCCCGAAGGTTTCCCTCTCAGCTGATTTTTTGACAGCTGATGCCGGCTTGCCTGCTTTAGCGGCTGAGACTATTCAGGTTTCTCAGCCGCTTCAGGCTATGGAGGGAGCTTTTTTGGCGGGAAAACCGCCATCTTCTCTGTCTGGCCCCTCCATTTTGTCTTCCACCTCAGGTGACCTTCCCCCTGTTTTGGCTAAGCAGGGGCAGGTTTCTGCTGGGTCCCCTGCTGTGGCAGGGAGTCCCTTGGGACCCTCGGGGGGTTTTTCCCCTGATTTTTTCTTTTCATTATGCAAAGCCTATTTTCAGGCGGCTGGGGGTCCCGGTTGCGCCCAGGGGGTCTCGGGGGGTGGGGTTTCCTCCGCGCTCCCTGCGGCTTTGCCTCTCTCGTCTGACGTGACGTCCCCTCCGCCGCCTCTCTTGTCCAAGCGTCCGCGGGTGTCGTGGGACGAGGATTTGTGGTCGGAGGAACGTGTCGGTCTGGAGGAGGACCTGGACCCTTCTGAGGAATTCCAGGACCCTCTGGAGGGGACGGAAGCTGGCGGCGGGTTGTCGGGTTTCCCGTTCTCCAGTGACGAGGCGTCCGTGGTGCGCCTTTTTCAGAGAGATGAGCTGCCTGACCTTATTCAACAGGTTTCTTCGGCTTTGCGTTTTGAGGACGCGCCGCCGGAGACTCCGCGTGTGGGGGACCCTCTGTTACGAGGGATCCGTTCCGTTTCCCGCTCTTTTCCTATGCATCAGGATATTCGGGATATTATTCTTGAGCAGTGGAAAACGCCGGAGACGCCGTTTCGGCTGGCGCGCAGCATGGCTCGCCTGTATCCCATTCCTGAAGGGGATCGGGCTACGTTAGCTTCGCCAGTCGTGGATGCGGTGGTCTCGGCTATTTCCAAGCGGCATACCGTGCCTGTTGAGGGCGGTTCTGCCTTGCGGGACTCTGAGGAGCGCAAATTGGAGACCATCCTTAAGCAAAATTTTCAAGTCTCTGCCTTTGGGGTCCAGGCGGCTATTTGTGGGGGACTGGTCGCTCGCGCCGTGTTTCGGTGGGCGGAGCGGGTCTTGGATCGAGAGTCTGACGACTGGTCTCTGGTGGATCAGGAGGTAGCGAAGATTGAGATGGCTGCCTCATTCCTCTCGGATGCTCTGTATGACTTGGTGCGGATCTCGGCTAAGTCCATGGCTTTTGGCGTGGCCGCAAGGCGTGTGTTGTGGCTGCGCGCTTGGGCGGCGGATGCTGCGTCCAAAGCTAAGCTTACTAAATTTCCCTTTCGGGGGTCATTTTTATTTGGAGAGGACTTGGATAAGTTGATTCAGACTCTGTCGGACTCGAAAGTTCCCCGTTTGCCGGAGGACCGTGCCCGCCCGGCGTCTCGGGGTGGTGCGGCCCGGGGGCGTTTGCGGGAATTTCGCAAGTATCGCCCTGGGCGTGGGGCTGCTTCTTTCCAGTCTCCGGGGTTTTCCCGGGGTCGGTTCTTCCAGCGCATGCAGCCCTTTCGGGGGGCCCGTCGGGGGG
Organism: Geotrypetes seraphini; assembly: GCF_902459505.1. Lineage (NCBI taxonomy): Eukaryota > Metazoa > Chordata > Amphibia > Gymnophiona > Dermophiidae > Geotrypetes > Geotrypetes seraphini. The sequence continues at coordinate 13,340,419 of NC_047090.1, read as the reverse complement.
CAGGGAATCCCTCCGCCGGTTCCCCCGCTTCCCGTCCTGCACAATGACGCCTTGCCGGCGCCCCCCTTGGTTCCGGTGGGGGCCCGGCTGCGCGACTTTTTTCCCAAATGGGCCGAGATCACGTCCGATCAGTGGGTCCTGGAGGTGGTGCGGGACGGTTATGCCCTGGAGTTCGCCCGCTCTCTGCCGGATTTTTTCCTCGCTTCTCCGTGTCAGACTCCTGGGAAGACGCTGGCGTTTCGCCAGACCCTTCAGCGCTTGCTAGATCTCAGGGCAGTAGTTCCAGTGCCCCCCCCGGAGTGGGGCACGGGCAGGTACTCCATTTACTTTGTGGTGCCCAAGAAGGAGGGGACTTTTCGGCCCATCCTCGATTTGAAAGGGGTCAACAGGGCTCTCAAGGTTCCCTCTTTCCGTATGGAAACGCTGCGGTCGGTCATTCTGGCGGTTCAGCCGGGGGAGTTTCTCACTTCTCTCGATCTGACGGAGGCCTACTTGCATGTTCCTATTCGGACCTCTCATCAGCGTTTCCTGCGCTTTGCGATCTTGGGTCGGCACTATCAGTTCTGTGCGCTTCCCTTTGGGCTGGCCACGGCTCCCCGGACGTTCACCAAGGTGATGGTGGTCGTCGCGGCAGCCTTGCGGTCGGAGGGCATCCTGGTACACCCTTACCTGGACGACTGGTTAATTCGGGCCAAGTCGTTGCAGGAAAGCTCCCGGGTTACGGCTCGGGTGGTGGAGTTTCTCCGGTCGCTGGGCTGGGTGGTCAACCTTTCCAAGAGTCGGTTGGTTCCGGCTCAGCGTCTGGAGTACCTCGGGGTGCTGTTCGACACCTCCTTGGGGAAGGTCTTCCTCCCAGAGGCCCGGGTGAGCAAATTGCAGTCTCAGATTCGCCTGCTTTTGGCGTCCCGGTGTCCTCGGGCGCGAGATTTCCTCCAGGTCCTGGGGTCGATGGCGGCGTCCCTGGACGTGGTGAGGTGGGCGCGGGCCCACATGCGTCCTCTCCAGTATGCTCTGCTCCGGAGGTGGTCTCCCCAGAGGCACGGGATGGATGTTCCGGTTCCCCTGCGAGGCTTGGCGCGCTGCAGTCTGCGTTGGTGGCTCCGGACCCCTCACCTAGTTCAGGGGGTGGGTCTGGATCTTCCGCAGTGGACGGTGCTCCTTACGGATGCGAGTCTCCTGGGTTGGGGGGCCCAGTGTCTGGGTCACTCAGCTCAGGGAACCTGGTCCACGGAGGAGGCCTCCTGGTCGATCAACGTGTTGGAGACCAGGGCGGTCCGGCTGGCGCTGTTGGCTTTCCACTCCCTTTTGTTGGGCAAGTCGGTCAGAGTCCTGTCGGACAATGCCACGGCGGTGGCTTATGTCAATCGTCAGGGGGGCACCAAGAGCACTCTGGTGGCGCAGGAGGCGGCTCGGCTCATGGTTTGGGCGGAGTCGCATCTTCTGGACCTCTCGGCCTCTCACATTGCCGGGGTAGAAAACGTTCAGGCGGACTTCCTCAGTCGTCACTTCTTGGATCCGGGAGAGTGGTGTCTCGGCGCCGAGGCGTTTCAGTTGCTAGTGCGTGCTTGGGGGCAGCCCCTGATGGATCTGATGGCTACAAGTGGCAACGCCAAAGTACCCCGCTTCTTCAGTCGTCGCAGGGACGGTCTGGCCGAGGGTCTGGATGCTCTGGTCCAACCGTGGCCAACGGAGGGGCTGTTGTATGTGTTCCCTCCTTGGCCATTAGTGGGCAGAGTACTGCTTCGCATTGTTCGCCATCCGGGGCTGGTGGTCTTGGTGGCTCCGGATTGGCCTCGTCGTCCGTGGTATGCGGATCTGGTGAGGCATCTGGTGGCGGATCCTCTTCCTCTGCCTCTCGAGTGCGATCTTCTGACGCAGGGTCCCATTCCCATGTTCGACCCGTCTCCCTTTTGTCTTACGGCTTGGCTCTTGAAAGGGGCCGCCTGAGTAAGAAGGGATATTCCGACAAGGTGATCTCTACACTTTTGGGGTCCCGGAGGCTTTCTACCTCTCGGGCTTATGTACGGGTTTGGCGTCTTTTTGAGGAATGGTGCCGAGCGCGGGGAGTGGTCTCCTTTCGCGCTTCTCTGCCTAACATTCTAGAGTTTTTGCAGGATGGCCTGGATAGGGGCCTGGCCTGGTCTTCTCTTCGGGTTCATCTGGCGGCCCTGTCGGCTTTTCGGGGGCTGGTGACAGGTCAGCGTTGGTCAGCCATTCCTGATGTGATTCGCTTTCTTAGGGCGGCCAAGTTGATCAGGCCTCCCATAAGGCCCTCGATTCCCTCTTGGGATCTCAATCTGGTTCTCTCTGTTCTAGTGCGCCCTCCTTTCGAGCCGTTGGATGGCTGTTCGTTGAAGGACCTTACGCTGAAGTCGGTCTTTTTGGTGGCCATTACTTCTGCTAGACGGGTGTCTGAGCTACAGGCTTTCTCTTGTAGGGCTCCCTTCTTGGAGTTTTCGAAGGAGCGGGTTGTTTTGCGGCCTGTTCCTTCCTTTCTGCCGAAGGTAGTTTCTCCTTTTCATGTCAATCAATCGGTGGTCCTCCCGGTCTTGGGTAGTCGGGAGGGTTCTTCTGAGCAACGACAGCTGCGCAAGTTGGATGTCGGTCGGGTCCTCCATGCTTATGTGCAGCGGACCCGGGATTTTCGGAGCTCCGATCATCTCTTTGTGCTTCTGGCGGGTCCTCGTCGGGGGGCTGGCGCTTCTAAGGCTACTATTGCGCGTTGGATCAAGGAGATGATTGCTTCCGCTTATCTTCTGAGTCAGAAGCCGGTTCCGGAGTTTCTCAAGGCTCATTCCACTAGGGGTCAGGCGGCTTCTTGGGCTGAGTCGTCGCTCGTGCCTCCGGTGGATATTTGTAAGGCTGCGGTTTGGTCCTCCTTGCATTCATTTGTTCGGCATTATCGGGTAGATGTTCAGGCGCGTCGGGACGCGGTGTTCGGTGAGCGTGTTCTGGTATCGGCCCTTCGGGGGTCCCGCCCGTGAGAGGGACTGCTTTGGTACGTCCCAATCGTAAAGTTAACCTCTACTGGTCTGGAGAGTGCTAAAGAAGGAGAAATTAGGTTCTTACCTGCTAATTTACTTTCTTTTAGCTTCTCCAGACCAGTAGAGGTCCCCACCCTGTCTGTTGTTGTTGTTGTTGGGGCTGTTGCGCGGGCAGTTTTTGGTTTTTGCTGCGGGTTCTAGTATTTTTCTAGGGCCGGGGAGAATTAAAGAACAGCGGCTGTGGCTCGGCTGGCTTAGCTGGCGAGCTGTGGGGACCTTCTTCCTTCGGGAATTTCTCCTCTGCATTTTCCAACAGCATTTTTGGGTATGTTATTTGTTACTCCTTTCGGAGTATTGTTTTTTCTCTCTGTTGTTTTCCAGTTCTTGGTTCTGCTTGGCTATTCGGCAGACTGAGGGAAATAGAGAGGAGGGGCTAGGATATACTGTCCCAAAGTTTTGTTTTCAGTCTCCACCTGCTGGTCATGATTAGATATATACCCAATCGTAAAGTTAACCTCTACTGGTCTGGAGAAGCTAAAAGAAAGTAAATTAGCAGGTAAGAACCTAATTTCTCCTTATGCTGTTCATTGGAGGGGGTTCCTACTGCCAGACTTTGGATGTAGAAATATTTAGTATAATATACATTCATATAACTTTTTATAGGACTTGATGTGGCAACAATAACAAAAACAGTTGTGGAAAACATTCGTAGGAAAGATACCGGTGAATTTACTCACCATGACATTGTGCCAGCCCTGGATTCCGGTACCACAGAGGTAAGGCAAAAAAAAGTATATTTGCTTACAGTGGAAGCAATACTTGCAAATTAATGCCATGTATATTCATTTGGAAAATCTTGACAACCCGAATAGGTTATGGCCTTCAAGGATCATGGAGCCCACCCCTATATTACAGAATAGGTTCCTGCATCCTCAGGGTGTCTAAATGGAGGGTCCCATTTGTAGAAACCTGATGACAGATAAAGGCCAAATGGCCCATCCGCAGCATCCACTATCTCCTCCTCTCCCTTTAGGCTAAAGCACTTAACACTTGCATTGTGAGGTCATAGAGCTTTATGGTTATAGAAACATGATGGCAGATAAAGGCCAAATGGCCCATCCACAGCATCCACTATCTCCTCCTCTCCCTATTGGCTAAGGCTCTTAAATTTGCATCTCCTCTTCCTATAGGCTAAGGCTCTTTAGACCTGCATTGTGAGGTCATAGAGCTTTATGGTTATAGAAACATGATGGCAGATAAAGGCCAAATGGCTCATCCATTTTGCCCATCCGCAGCATCCGCTACCACCTCCTCCTCTCCCTAAGAGATCCCACGTGCCTGTCCCACGCTTTCTTGAATTCAAACACAGTTTTTCTCTCCACCACCTCTACTGGGAGACTATTCCACGCATCTACCTCCCTTTCTGTAAAAAGTATTTCTTTAGATTACTCTTGAGCCTGTCAACTCTTAACTTCATCCTATGCCCTCTCCTTCTGGAGCTTCCTTTCAAATGAAAGAGACTTGCCTTGTGCACAGGTATTTAAAGGTCTCTTATCATATCTACCCTCTCCTGCCTTTCCTCCAAAGTATACTGTGATAATGTGTGGGAGCAAGGCCTTCATAAGCCACAGACAAATGATACAAAGTGCAACAAAACCCTTTATTAACCGTGGCTGGTGATATAAAAGCGTAATGCAGCTTCATCAAAGGGGACTTAATAAAGATACTTTCAAATAAGTAGATGGGACAATATTTTTTTAGCTGTTTAATAAAGATCATGAAAGGCCATTTGATGCCTTCTGTGAACTTTCTCCTTAGCAGATTTAATATGTCAGACAGATTTTTCTTTTTTGTGCTTTTGGTTTACCTGAATCATTCCAATTGCATGGCATCTTTTTTGGATTTTAGGAGGATCGTTTGAAGATTGATGTGATTGACTGGCTCGTCTTTGATCCTGCACAGAGGGCCGAAGCACTTAAACAAAGCAATGCCATTATCAGGAAATTCTTAGGTATAAAGCTTGCTTCGTCGGTTTCAAAGATGTATGAGAAATATTAGCTTCTTACTGTGGGCCGGTGAGGTAAATGCTCAGACGCTCATTCAAGTCCTATGAACAGTTACTTTAATTGGCCCTTATCTTGGGAAATCGGGATCTTAGGGGCCCTTTACTGAACTGTGTTATATGATAATGGTACTTAACGCAACAAAAATAGCATTCCACATTAGTTGTGGCATCTGTGTGCAATAAGTGTACGATTGATTTTTTTTTTTTTTTTGGGGGGGGGATGTTTCATGTACATTAAGGCTGGAGTAAGTCTTAACAGAGATTTCGGCAGTTGGAACCCAAGCACAGTACTGGGTAGAGCTTTGGATTCTTGCCCAGAAATAGCTAAGAGAAAAAATTTAAATTGAATCAGGTTGGGCAGACTGGATGGACTCATTCGGGTCTTTACCTGCCGTCATCTACTATGTTATTATGTAATGTTACATTGCTGCATACGGTTAACACAGGAGTTCTTACCACCTCTTAGAAAGTGCTCCTGCAGTAATTTTTTTTTTTTTTTAATCGCCATATATTAATGCTAACATTGGTGTACAGCCATAGGAACATAAGAATAATCACACTGGGTCAGACCAGAGGTCCACCCAGCCCAGTATCCTGTTTCTTCAGTGGCCATTCCAGGTCACAAGTACCTGGTAGCAACATTCCATGCAGAATCCCAAAAGAGCCACAACATTCCATGCTACTGATCCCAGTGGCTTCCCCCATGTCTGTCTCAACAGTAGACTATGAACTTTTCCTCCAGGAACTTGTCCAATCCTTTTTTTAAACCCAGCTACGCTAACCGCTGTTACCACATCCTCCAGCATCAAGTTCCAGAGCTTAACTATTCTGTAAGTGAAAAAAATATTTCCTCCTATTTGTTTTAAAGGTATTTCAAGTCACTTCATCGAGTGCCTCCCCTAGTCTTTGTAATTTTTGAAAGAATAAAAAATTAATTCACCACTAAGGATTTTATAGACCTCAATTCATATCTCCCTTCAGCCGTCTCTTTTCCAAGTTGGAGAACTCTATCTTCTTTAGTCTTTTCTCATTTGAGAGGTGTTCCATCTCCATTATCATTCCGGTCCCTCTTCTTTGAACCTTTTCTAATTCTGTATCTTTTTTGAGCTATGGGAACCAGAATTGAACTCAGTATTCAGTGAAGTTGCACAGTGAAGTGATACAGAGGCATTATAATATTCTTAGTCTTTTTTACCATCCCTTTCTTAATGATCCCTAGCATCCTGTTTGCTTTTTTTGGGGGGGAGGGAGGGAGGGGGGCCACCATTGCACATTGGTTTCAATGTATTGTCTACAATGACACATAGATCTTTTTTCTTGGGTGCTGACTTTTAAGCATCTGGTAACTTTGAAACACTGGAAAACAAAATAAAGCCTTTTTTGCTGCTAAAAATGGGCTTGGTGTAAGAGAGACCGGGGCATTATAATATTCTTGGTCTTATTTACCATCCCTTTGTTAATGATCCCTAGCATCCTGTTTTCTTTTTTTTTTTTTTTGGCCACCTCTGCACATTGGGCAGATGGTTTCAACGTATTGTCTACGATGCCACCTAGATCTTTTTCTTGGGTGCTGATCTTTAAGCATCTGATAACTTTGAAACACTGGAAAAACAAAATTAAGCCTCTTTCGCTGCCATGCTAAAAATGGGCTTGGCATAAGAGAGACCTGCCTAATGGCATGCTAAGCCCATTTGTTAGCATAGCTTAGTAAAAGGACCTTCAATTGTCTCTTGCTGGGAAGTTTCAAGTTTATTAATTCTTTTGATTAATCGCTTAATCATAGTTCTAAGCGATGAACAATTTAAAATACATTCAAAGGGGAACAATACAATATAATACAATACAAACTTAAAACAATACAATAGGTTAAAAATTAACTCATCATATTCATAACATAAGGTAAAAAAGGGGTAATGAAATACAATTTAATATAGGAAACCAGAACAAAAAAGGAAAGGTACATGAGGGAACAAAAAATAAAAGCATATTAATAGAATAAAATCAATGACCTGGGTATTAAGAAATTAAATATCAAAGGCATCTTTAAAAAGAAATGTTTTTAAATTACTTTTGAATCTTCCCAGGTCCTGCTCCTTTCGTAAATAAATTGGAAGAGCATTCCAGGTCTGTGGCGCGGTTACTGAAAAAATAAATTGGCGTCTTGTATTTATAATCTTAAGTGAAGGGATAGTTAATAAATTTTGTTCATTTGATCTTAAAGCTCTGACAGGATTATATGGAATTAGGCATTTATATATGAAAGCTGGTGTTTTATTGAAAAGGGATTTGAAGGTAAGCAAACAAAGTTTATATGTTATCCTTTGGATAACTGGAAGCCAATGTGCATTTTTTAAAAGGGGTGTAACATGATCAACTTTCGAGAATTGGTAATAAGTTTAATGGAAATATTCTGAATAATCTGAAGGCGTTTAATTTCATTTAATGATATTCCCTTAAAAAGTGCGTTACGGTAGTCTATTTTAGAGATCACCAAAGAGTGAATTAGAATATTTAATGACGTTAGACATAAGAATTTGGAGATTGAACGAATTTTACGTAATCTATAGAATGTTGTTTTAACGATATTGCTGATGTGATTGTGGAAATTTAGTTATATAAGAGAGATAGAAGGTACAAAGGATGGAGAGGAAAACGGGGGATCAGGAGAGGGAAGAACAGCCCATTTGGTTAGGGGAACCAGCTTTGATTTCCACTTCGAAGTCATCTAACCCCTCGTCGTCCCAGGTACAAAAGCACTTTAGACCAGGGTGTTAAAGTCCTTCCTCGAGGGCCGCAACCCAGTCGGGTTTTCAGGATTTCCCCAATGAATATGCATGAGATCCATTAGCATACAATGAAAGCAGTGCATGCAAATAGATCTCATGCATATTCATTGGGGAAATCCTGAAAACTCGACTGGATTGCGGCCCTTGAGGAGGGATTTTGACACCCCTGCCTTAGACTGTAAACCCATTAGGGGAGACAGAAATTACATATAAAACCATTTTGGTTGTACCACAGAAAGATGGCATGTCAAATCCTTTCCATTTCCTTTCCATTCGCACTATTTCTTCCCAAGCCAATCCCTTTCACTTTACGCTTGCTTTCCCCGCTCCCTTGACAGAAGGAGGAGGCAACATGGTCCCAGCTAAAACTAAACTAAGACTTAGTTTTATACACCGGGTCATCAACCAGTTTGGAGCTCGACTCGGTTAACATTAAGAACAGAGTAATACAAAAGAACTGTACAAAAGAAATCTAATTTGGAAAAAGTTGAATAATTAATTTACAAAATGTTTGGCGAACAAGACTTGTCTTCAGAGCCTTTCTGAAAGATAAGAAGGGGCTTAAGCTTCTCAGCAAGAGTGGCAAGTTATCCTAAAGCTCAGTTAGTTTGTATGTTGTTCTTTGCATTTCTCTCACTACTTCGGGAGCTGCAGATCTATATTTCAAAGCAGACATGATGGGAACAAGCTGTGAGATTTGACATCTTGAAGTATAGTTTTTTTCCTGTTCTTCGTAGCATCCAGAATAGCACCAAGTAGGGAGAGGAACAGCCTCTGCTACAAGTGCCGATGCTCCTGTTCTTGGTCTCTTGGGAATCCCATAAGATGGGCTGCGTTTGATGGCCCTTCCTGCAGCCCTAGAATTGCAGGAGATTGGGGGCCCTTGCTTTATGGTATCAGAGGGTTAAGAAACCTCTAGGATGGGATCTTAAATCCAGTCTGGAGCCATCGGAGAGTTGCAAATCATTTTCCATTTGTGGCTGATCCCGTTCTATACTCTGCCCTTTGCTGCAGCTGAAAAAAAAGTTACTTTAAATCTTATGTTTTGCAGCATCCAAGAAACACGAGGCAGCAAAGGAGGTGTTTGTGAAGATTCCTCAAGACTCCATAGCAGAGATATACAGTCAGTGGGAGGAACAGGGAATGGACAGCCCACTCCCAGCTGATGATGACAATGCTGTCCGAGAACATTTGTGTATCAGAGCATATCTGGTAAGAAGGGGCTCAGTGTTCAAGGCCCACCTCTTTGAGAGTGCTTTCAACTAGAGAATGACACGTGACAAAATTCATCACTGTTCCCGTCCCCACGGATAACTGCAGGAAACCATCCCAGTGTCATTATTTAAGGAGTATGAATGGGCCCAGACGCTGAGCCTCAAGCCTTGAATTGAAGAATGCTGGTGTAGAAGGACTGAGCTTGAGATAGACGCTAAAGAATGACATGGGATGGTTAGAACATAAGACCATAAGCGTTGCTATACTGGAAGGTCCATCAAGCTCAGTTTCCAGCAGTGGCCAATTCAGGTCATAAGTACCTGGCAGAAACCCAAAGTGTAGTAACGTTCCAGAGCTGAGATTGTGATGTCATAATGCCTCAATCCACCAATGCCTAAAAGCTTATCAGTGATGTCACAATAGCTTCATTGTCCTATAACTAGGCTCACATAAGAATCAGAGTCTGAATGGGCCCAGCCACTGACCCTCAAGCCTTGCATTGAAGAATGCTGGTATAGAAGGACTGAGGTTGAGATGGACACTAAAGAATGACATGGGATTGTGATAAAAATATGCTGATACACCTCCTTTCCTTCTTGTAATTTAGGAGGCCCATGAAACCTTCAATGAGTGGTTTAAACACATGAACATGGCCCCACAGAAGCCGGTTCTGGTGAGAGAAGCATCCTTCACCGAGAGGGTGGCCCACGAACATAAAGAAAAACAATATGAGGTATGGTTTTTAATGTGCAGATGAGTGTGAAAAGCTACCTGTCAGGGTGGGGGGAGGAGAGAAAGAATTGGGGTGGAGGTGAGGAAAGGAGAGAAGAGATAGAAAGAGGTGAGAGGGATAAATCCTGCATATAGTGAAGGGAAGGGAGACATGCATGGAGAAGAGCGAGGGAGAAATGTTGGACATAGCGTGAAGGGCAGGGAGAGATGGTGCATGGGAAGAGAGATAGAAATGTTGCACATCATAATGGAGGGGAGGAAGGGAGAGATGCTGCATGGAGGCGAATAGAGCAGTTTGACTCTGCACAAGGCAGAGAGAGAGAAAACAAATGTTGGATATGACAGTGGAAGGTAGAAGAAAATTAATTTTATTTCCTATTTTGTGATTACAATATGTCAGATTTGAAATGTGTATCCTGCCAGAGCTGGTGTTAGACCGCGAGTGTGAGCTAGGACCTAACAGAGCGAGGAAAAGTCTTTTGTTTATTTTGTTTACACCACAGTGCCAGCATGGGGTTGGAGAGGGAAAAGAGGGGTGGGTGGGTGGAAAGGCTGCAAAATAAACCCACCAGGACGTTTGAAAAAAACAAACAAAAAAAACGCCCAATTGGACATGAAAATCGAATTGAAAAATCAATTCAATAGGCCAAATCGAACTGAAACTTTTTTCTTTGAATCGGGCAGCATTCGTCTGCAGTACAACATTCTGGACATCTTGGAGAATACAAAGATCTTAGTTATAATTTTTTTACCCATTTCTAAGCACGCTTACATTTTTAATAGTAATGTGCAGAATGAATATGTAAAGTGTTGTACAATTTCCACTTAACCCTCTGTCTCTCCCCCTCTCACTTTCAATAAACATAACAAATAATGTGGGTAGTGCCAGTCTGATTTTCTGTGGGTTTTTTCGTTACCCATTTAGTTATAAATAGGATACAAATATTATGAATAAACAGTCTTATGCCTAACACTAAACATTTTCTCCTACAGATGGATTTCGGTATATGGAAGGGGCATTTGGATGCCTTAACAGCTGATGTGAAAGAGAAAATTTACAATGTCCTACTCTTTGTGGACGGAGGATGGATGGTTGATGTCAGAGAGGTAAACTGAAGAACCTTTCTTAAACTTTAATCAGTAAATGCCCTTCATCAACTATCAGGTGTCAAAGTTGGAAACAAATGTTTACTGTACAGTACACACAAACGCAGAAGGACTGTCAAGATTACCCCAGAATAGAAAACCCCTTCTGTTGCGGGAACTCTGTTATTAGAAGCATTAATTTACATAGAAACATAGAACATGATGGCAGAAAAGGGCCACGGCCCATCTAGTCTGCCCACCCTAATGGCCCACCCCCTAACTACCTCCATGAAGAGATCCCACATGCCAATCCCATCTTTTCTTAAAATCTGGCACGCTGCTTGCCTCAATTACCTGTTGTGGAAGATTATTCCAGCGGTCAACCACCCTTTCGGTGAAGAAATATTTTCTGGTGTCGCCATGAAATTTCCCACCCCTGAGTTTCAACGGATGCCCTCTTGTTGCCGTGGGTCCTTTAAGGAAAAAGAGATCCTCTTCCACCTCGATACGGCCCATGACATATTTGAACGTCTCGATCTTGTCTCCCCTCTCTCTGCGTTCCTCGAGTGAGTACAGCTGCAACTTACCCAGTTGTTCCTCATACGGGAGATCCTTGAGTCCTGAGACCATCCTGGTGGCCATTCGCTGAACCAACTCAACTCTCTGCACATCTTTTTGATAATGCGGCCTCCAGAATTATACACAGTATTCCAGATGGGGTCTCACCATAGAATACTGTGTACAATTCTGGAGGTACTTAACTTAATTAGTAAATTGGCTTCAATTGTGAGCTTTTTACAAAAAAAATTAACTGGGTGAGTAGTGCCTGTCGTCTTAGGTGCGATCCTGCAAAAGATAGGTGCCTAACTCTAAAGTAGGCGTGTTTAGGCCTTTAAAACCCTGGCCTATATTCCAGGCGCTTGAGTTAGGTGTGATTCTATAATAGGTGCGTAAACGTGATTGATTGAGGTAGGCACATATAGTGTATTATCCCAGGACAAGCAGGCATGATATTCTCACATGTGGGTGACGTCCTCTACGGAGCCCCAGCGCGGACAGCTTTTCAAGCAAACTTGATTGAAGTTTCAAGTTTGCTACACTGCACCACGCATGTGCATGCCTTCTTGCCCACTAGAGGGCGCATCCCCACCTCGTGGTCCTCAGTTCAGTTTTTTCCGCGGAGCCAGAAGCCCTGTGGAAATTGAGCTCTGATAGCTTGCCTTCTGTCACCGCGTCTGGGTCTATTTCGCTCGGTCGCTGTGCTTTACTTTCTTTTCTTTGTTAAAAAAAAAAAATCTTTCTCCGACTTTGTTTTTTTCTTTTTCTCGGTTCGGCTCCGGGGGCCCCCGTGAGCTGCGGCCGCGGGCTGTGCTCGTTCCGGCAGTGTCGGTTTTCATGTCCCGTCCCTTGACGGGTTTTAAGATAGGTGCCTAACTCTAAAGTAGGCGTGTTTAGGCCTTTAAAACCCTGGCCTATATTCCAGGCGCTTGAGTTAGGTGTGATTCTATAATAGGTGCGTAAACGTGATTGATTGAGGTAGGCACATATAGTATATTATAGGCGCCTATCTTTTTAGACGCCATTTACGTAATCCCCCCCCCCTAAATGCCCACCACGATTCTCAGCTTGCAGAAATACGAGTACAAACCAGATAGTACTGACAATCAGAGGAGAAAAGGACATTTGAAATTCTTCACGTCTACATGGGATCTAATTAACTGTTTTATCAGTGTAGTTGGAGTAGTGCGAAGGGCGTTCCAGAGTTTAGAATGAAATGGTTAGTCCACTCTTCAAGGTAATATATAGAAATAAAAGAAAAACATAAAGGAAAAAAAAAATTCCCTTTTTATTGGACTAACTTAAATGTAGTTTATGATTAGCTTTCAAAGGTACACTTCTCCCTCCATATTTGCTGTGATAGGGGATTAACAGAACCGCAAATAACTTTTTCATATGTTATTCACTGTTTTCTATTAAAAACCATCGTGAATATGGTGAAACCGCGAATAACATGGGAGATCTGGCCTGTTCCTGAAGAAAAGGCAAAACACGGTGAAGAAAGTGCTTGGAATTAGCGATTTCTCTATGCAAGCTGATGTAATTTGGGGGGAGGAGCCAGCAAGCTAAAAACCGTGAATAATCTAAACCATGAAGGCTGAAACCACGAATATGGAGGGAGAAGTGTAGAAGGAAGAAAGGATTACCTTGGACTGCTAATCATAAACTACCCAGAAAGGAGTCGAATTTTTAAATTTAATTGAAGGACTGAAGGTTCCTGATCATATAAAAGAAAAGTTAGAAAAACCAATTTCGATAAATGAATTGCAGATAGCTTTGAAGTCCTTTAGAGCTGGATCCGCTCCAGGTGGTGATGGTTTTACAGTTGAGTTTTATAAATCATTCCAAATTACCCTGTTGCCATATTTGCTAAATTTATGTCAGTCTCAACTAAATAAAGATTGTATTACAGGTACCATGGCAGAATCGTTAACCATAGTTTTGCCTAAGCCAAATAAAGATCCTACAGTGGTTACAAACTACAGGCCTATTTCTTTAATTAATGTTGATGGAAAACTATTAGCTAAAATTTTGGCTATACGTTTGACTAAAGCTCTCCCTTTTATTATTGGTTTGCACCAAACAGGATTCGTTGCTCAAAGGCATTCTTTTAACAACACTAGGCTTGCATGTCATATGCTGAATTTGTCAAAAGCCTTAAATGATCCGTTTTTTTCTGTATCTCTTGATGCAGAGAAGGCCTTTGATCGTGTTGAATGGACCTTTATGTACCAAACGTTGGCATGGTTTGGTATTGGCCCAGGATTTATACAAATGGTTCAAGCATTGAATAGTTCCCCTGTTGCTAAATTGTATATTAATAATAATTTTTCAGAAGGATTTAGGTTGCAACGGGGGGTTAGACAAGGTTGTCCCTTATCTCCTTTGCTTTTTGATATTGTTTTGGAACCCTTGTTATTAGCTATTCAGCAAGCGGAGGAGATTCAGGGTATTCCTCATAAGGATCGAGAATATAAGATCTCGGCTTATGCGGATGATATTTTGCTCTATTTAAGGAATCCTGAGACATCCATTCCATGTTTACTTAAAATGATTGAGAATTTTGGGAAATTTTCAGGCTATAAGATAAATTAGTTTAAATCAGAAATTCTTCCACTCAATGTACACTGTACAAAAGGTTTGTTTGATTAATTTCCTTTTCTTTGGAAGGAAGATGGAATAAAATATTTAGGCATATGGATTAAAAATACATTGGATGAAACAATGAAAATAAATGAAAAATCGTTGTTGCAGAAGGTTACAGAAATGTGTGAGCAATGGAATCCTTTACACCTTTCTTGGTGGGGGAGAGTCCAAACTATTAAGATGATGATCTTGCCTGTGGTTTGTTACCAGTTGGCTATGTTACTGGTATATTTTCAAGGGTCCTTTTATAAAAAATTAAATAGCATTCTGTTAAAATTTATTTGGCTGGGTAAAACTCCTAGAGTGGCTTTGGTATCCTTACAAAAATCAATTTCAGAGGGAGGGGTAAATTTTCCAAATTTTTATAGGTATCATCAAGCCTATATTTTGCGCCATGGTATGTATTGGATCCTCCCAGAACTCATAGGAAAACTCCCAGACTGGTTTTGGATAGAATGGCAACTCATGTCTTCATTGCGTCTGTGCCATGTGCTCAGTATCAAAATGCCTAGCTACAGTAAGGACAACAGAATACTAGCCGATAAATGGAAAACTTTACGGTATGTAAGCAATTTAACAACTATTCCAATTTACAAATCTACAAGTCAATCTATATGGGTAAACTCCAAGATTCAAATTGGCGGAGAAAGGCTAGTCTGGAAGCATTGGATGATAGCAGGAATACTTATATTGGATGATGTTATTTCTAATGGTACTATGCTTGAATTTTCACAGTTGCAGCATAAGTTTGGACTTAATAAATCAGAAAATTTTAGATGGTTGCAACTGAAGCATGCCATTCAGGCGGGGTTCCCTGATTGGAAAAACCTTAATAATTATAGTATGGAGTTTCTTTGTTTTCAGACCAGACTTCTTGGGCCGCCCAGTGGTATAAAATATTAAGTGGATTTACTAAAAAGAAATTAAAAACTGGTTTAAGAGATATTTGGAGCATTGAGATTAAGCATGAAATTACTGCATCTCAATGGCCACAAATTTGGTCTTGGAGGATGAAATGTATGGTGTCTGCATCTATGAGACAAACTTGGTTTTTTCTGTTACATAGAGCGTTATGGACCCCTGTTAGGTTGCAAAAATTAGATAGTTCTTTGTCTAATAGATGCTGGCATTGTCATCTAGAAGTAGGAACTTTAGATCATTTATTGTTTCATTGACCATATATTATGAATTTTTGGAAATCAATTTGGGACCAAATTAATAATTTATTAGATAACCCAGTGGCATTATCTTATGATACTGTGATATTTGGTATGGAAATGAGAGCAAAAAGTCAGATTTCTGCTAACAACAATAAATTACTACTAATAATGACTGGGGTTGCCATTCAGCAAATTACATATAATTGGAAGGATTGGAGGAGATTAAATTATAACTTTTGGTGGAATTCTTTATGCCATATCTATAAAATGGAAAGATTTATTGCTTTACAAAGGGGATACTTTAAGAAGTTTCAGGATGTGTGGAAACCATTAACAAAATATTGTAAGGATTAAGTAAAATTATTTCCCTTTTAATTATCAGTTCAGGATATAGGGAGGGGGGGTATTTTTATTATTACATATATTATATAATAATGGAAGATATGGATGGGAGGGATGGAAAAGGGGAAGGGATAAAAATTTATATAATGTACCAATGATTGTTTATAAGTAATATATTTATTGTTACTGTGAATGAATATATTTTACACTTAATGTAATTTTGAAAATGAATAAAGAATATTAAAAAAAATAATAATAAACTACTCAGAATTTGGAAAAGAGGTCCCAGGAATCTGACATCGACCATGGCATCTTTAGAGGTATTGGTAAGGATGGGACAAATGTCAATGCAAGCCTCAAAATCTGATAGAATGAGAAAGCTAGATCTAGAGGGGGCTGGAACTGCACGTGGAACGATTACAGGCAGTACTGCAATGAAGGCCTCCAAGCCTAAGAAAAAGGCTGGCAAACAAGAGCCAAGTGATTCAGACTGTTGCCTCCCAAAAGTCTGGGGGAAGATCTGCACAGTGCAGCCATAACAACCATAAATGCAGTGATAGAGTAATCTGAGAAAGTACTTTTTTACAGAAAGGGTGGTAGATGCGTGGAACAGTCTCCTGGAAGAGGTGGTGGAGTCAGAGATTGTCTGAATTCAATAAAGCCTGGAATAGGCACATGGGATCTCTTGGAGAGAGGAAGGTTACTGCGGATGGGCAGATTTGATGGGCCATTTGGCCTTTATCTGCCATCTATGTAAAGAAAGCACGAGGGTTAACAAGCCTCAGAAAAAGTATCAGAGTACCCATAGTGGGATGGATTCGGGTCATGCATGGCACACACACATGGGATGGAAATTTCAGATGGAAGACGGGAGCAAAGAAAGGGGGTGTTGGTGCTGGGTTGTGTTTAGAGATTAGTTGCAGGTTTACCAAGAGGACAGATCTCCACTGGGCAAACCACCTCAGTCTTGGAACACGGAGACACTGTGCTGTGACTTGTGGCAACGTGCAGATTAAAAACAGTTTGGAGGAAATACTGGAGGATGTGATTAATGTGACTAATGTATCTACTTGTTGTCTTAGCACAGGACTGTATGCAAACACGTTCCTGGAGGAAAAATCCATTAGCGACTAGCTGGGTAGATTGGTCATCACTTATCCCTGGAAATAAGCTATAAGAAATAGATTTTCTTTTTCAGATCTATGGAGTAGTTGACTCACTCGGGCCACTGGCTGATGCAGGACATGGGGCTCGTGGACCCGGCTGTGACTAACATGGCTTCTCTTATTTAGGATGTGCATGAAGACCCTGAACGTGCCCATCAGATGATTTCGCTGCGCAAGCTCTGCTTGCCAATGATGTGCTTTCTGTTGCACACGGTTCTGCACAGCACGAGTCAGTACCCGGAATGCCTGCGAATCGCTGATCTGGTTTCTTCTGAGCGCCAGAAGCTCTATACAGTGAGTCTTACTAAGCCCAGCAGTCAAATTTGAGGGGTTGATATCCTGTCCAGTTGACGAGTGAGGCTCTTTCCTGTCCTGTTGTGTGCAAAAGTAGAATACACAATAACAACAACAAAAAAAAAAAAAATCAAACGTGCTGTTAGTAAGTATTGCCGAGTCTCTCTCATTCACATACATATAACTCGGACGTGAATATGCTCAAAGACGAGTTGGAAAAACAGATCTCAATACTTTAGCTTTGAACATAAAAAGTGTCAAAAAAAGCCTATACCATCATAGGTTCTGGTTAAAAAAACACACAACTCCACTAAACATCAAAATTGATAGTAATAATCTTTCAAGCAAATATTTATAACTAGTCTTTAAGCCCGTTACATTAACGTGTGCTAGAATAGATGTGTGTGTCTATCTTTTTTTCTTTCTCTCTCTCTCTTGGCCGCTTTCTGTCTCTCTGTCTTTCTTTCTGTCTCTTTTTTTCCTAGGCTGTCCACCACCACCTTCCCTGCTCCCCCTATCCAGCAGCAGCCCTTCTCCCTTCGTTTTAGGTCTCCTCTGTCCAGCAGCACCCCTTCACTGCTCCCCCTGTCCATCAGCAGCCTTTCTCCCTTTGTTTGACCTCCCCCCAGTCCAGCAGTACCTCTTCCCTGCTCCCCCGGTCCAGCAGTAGACGTTCTCCCTTCCTTTTACCTCCCCTCCTGTCCAGCAGCAGGCCTCTTCCTTGCTCCCCCTGTCTAGCAGTAGGCCTCCCTTCCTGTTACCTCCCCCCTTGTCCAGCAGCACCTCTTCCCTGCTCCCCCTATCCAGCAGCACCCCTTACCTGCTCGCCCTGTCCAGCATCTGGCTTCCTGGACCGTTCGCGTCTGCCCTCCTCTTCAAAGCAGCCTGAGGTTCACAGCCAGCTTTAGCGAACCTCGCAGGTCGCTCTGCACGTCAGTAGCATGTTCCTTCTGACGTGATCCCGTGCGTCAGAGGGAACGTGCTATGGAGGTGCAGAGCGGCCTGCGAGGTTCGCTTCAGCCAGCCGTGAACCTCAGAAGGCTGCTTTGAAGAGGAGCAGCGGTTTGTGAGTAAGGGTGGGAGGGGGGAGTCGCCGGCATGTTCCCTGCCTCTGTGTTCGAAAATGGAATTCGGCACGGAGGGACACAGCATGCTGTCGGGGAACACACCGTCAGGATTTTATTATAGAGGATTGTAATTCTTCAATGTATGTGAAAAACTGTGAAAAATCTACAGCAATAAACTTGAAACAACTGCACTGAGCATTCATATAGATGTTAATTGTAATGTGGTAAGTTGTAAGTCAGTTGTACAGCTCTGTCCCCCAACAAAAAAGGAACAAAACCACTTATCTCATAGCGTCCAATAGGGCGGGACAGGCATGTAACAAACCCTCCACTTTAGTTCACTCCCGACAGCCTGTATCATTGCTTCTTTAGCACTCTCCAGACCAGTAGAGGTTAACTTTACGATTGGGTATATATCTAATCATGACCAGCAGGTGGAGACTGAAAACAAAACTTTGGGACAGTATATCCTAGCCCCTCCTCTCTATTTCCCTCAGTCTTCTTTCAGTCTCCAGCAGGTGTTGAGTGATCTGTACCCATCTCCCTTGGTAGGGCTGTTGGAATTTGTTTAGAGGTTTATTGTCCCTGTTTTTAGCCGGACGGAGCTTGGACGGACTCTGTTTGGGGGTTCGTCCGACCTCGGGGGTGTCAAACCCGGCGGGTCACGAGCGGGGTCCCTCCCCCCACTTCCTCCACCTCCCCACATTTTTTTAGAGGAGCCTCAGCAGTAAGCCTTGCCCCCTAAATCAAGCAAGGCATATTGCTTCGAGAGCCTGTGGAGTCTGTTCTGTAAAAAAAAAAAAAAATCCTGAGGTAGTGCTGGTCTGGAGGGTTGTATCCCTTTAAGAAAACTGTATTTTACTGTATTTTTTCAACTAACCGGCACTTTTTTTTACAGCTAGGTCGCGTATGGAGCAATGAGCACTTCTAAAGGGAAAAAGTGCTCATTGTGCTCCAGACGCGAGGCACTCGCGGCCGGCCTGTGCAAGCGGTGTTCAGGCCGGTGCGGTGGAGGAGCTCCGTCGGCAGCGGCTGCAGGCGCCCAGAGCTCCCCGCCGATGGTGCCTCGCGAGTCGGCAGGGAACGGTGGAGAAGCCCGGTCTTCTCCGTCCGCCCACGGAGGGATTCCCCGAGCCGCCGACGGTCGGGTTTTAGAGGATTCCCTCTCAGCTGATATTTTGACAGCTGATGCCGGCTTGCCTGTTTTAGCGGCTGAGACTATTCAGGTCTCTCAGCCGCTGCAGGCTATGGAGGGAGCTGTTTTGGCGGGAAAGACGCCATCTTCTCTGTCTGGCCCCTCCATTTTGTCTTCCACCTCAGGTGACCTTCCCCCTGTTTTGGCTAAGCAGGGGCAGGTTTCTGCTGGGTCCCCTGCTGTGGCAGGGAGTCCCTTGGGACCCTCGGGGGGTTTTTCCCCTGATTTTTTCTTTTCATTATGCAAAGCCTATTTTCAGGCGGCTGGGGGTCCCGGTTGCGCCCAGGGGGTCTCGGGGGGTGGGGTTTCCTCCGCGCTCCCTGCGGCTTTGCCTCTCTCGTCTGACGTGACGTCCCCTCCGCCGCCTCTCTTGTCCAAGCGTCCGCGGGTGTCGTGGGACGAGGATTTGTGGTCGGAGGAACGTGTCGGTCTGGAGGAGGACCTGGACCCTTCTGAGGAATTCCAGGACCCTCTGGAGGGGACGGAAGCTGGCGGCGGGTTGTCGGGTTTCCCGTTCTCCAGTGACGAGGCGTCCGTGGTGCGCCTTTTTCAGAGAGATGAGCTGCCTGACCTTATTCAACAGGTTTCTTCGGCTTTGCGTTTTGAGGACGCGCCGCCGGAGACTCCGCGTGTGGGGGACCCTCTGTTACGAGGGATCCGTTCCGTTTCCCGCTCTTTTCCTATGCATCAGGATATTCGGGATATTATTCTTGAGCAGTGGAAAACGCCGGAGACGCCGTTTCGGCTGGCGCGCAGCATGGCTCGCCTGTATCCCATTCCTGAAGGGGATCGGGCTACGTTAGCTTCGCCAGTCGTGGATGCGGTGGTCTCGGCTATTTCCAAGCGGCATACCGTGCCTGTTGAGGGCGGTTCTGCCTTGCGGGACTCTGAGGAGCGCAAATTGGAGACCATCCTTAAGCAAAATTTTCAAGTCTCTGCCTTTGGGGTCCAGGCGGCTATTTGTGGGGGACTGGTCGCTCGCGCCGTGTTTCGGTGGGCGGAGCGGGTCTTGGATCGAGAGTCTGACGACTGGTCTCTGGTGGATCAGGAGGTAGCGAAGATTGAGATGGCTGCCTCATTCCTCTCGGATGCTCTGTATGACTTGGTGCGGATCTCGGCTAAGTCCATGGCTTTTGGCGTGGCCGCAAGGCGTGTGTTGTGGCTGCGCGCTTGGGCGGCGGATGCTGCGTCCAAAGCTAAGCTTACTAAATTTCCCTTTCGGGGGTCGTTTTTATTTGGAGAGGACTTGGATAAGTTGATTCAGACTCTGTCGGACTCGAAAGTTCCCCGTTTGCCGGAGGACCGTGCCTGCCCGGCGTCTCGGGGTGGTGCGGCCCGGGGGCGTTTGCGGGAATTTCGCAAGTATCGCCCTGGGCGTGGGGCTGCTTCTTTCCAGTCTCCGGGGTTTTCCCGGGGTCGGTTCTTCCAGCGCATGCAGCCCTTTCGGGGGGCCCGTCGGGGGGCAGGGAATCCCTCCGCCGGTTCCCCCGCTTCCCGTCCTGCACAATGACGCCTTGCCGGCGCCCCCCTTGGTTCCGGTGGGGGCCCGGCTGCGCGACTTTTTTCCCAAATGGGCCGAGATCACGTCCGATCAGTGGGTCCTGGAGGTGGTGCGGGACGGTTATGCCCTGGAGTTCGCCCGCTCTCTGCCGGATTTTTTTCCTCGCTTCTCCGTGTCAGACTCCTGGGAAGACGCTGGCGTTTCGCCAGACCCTTCAGCGCTTGCTAGATCTCAGGGCAGTAGTTCCAGTGCCCCCCCCGGAGTGGGGCACGGGCAGGTACTCCATTTACTTTGTGGTGCCCAAGAAGGAGGGGACTTTTCGGCCCATCCTCGATTTGAAAGGGGTCAACAGGGCTCTCAAGGTTCCCTCTTTCCGTATGGAAACGCTGCGGTCGGTCATTCTGGCGGTTCAGCCGGGGGAGTTTCTCACTTCTCTCGATCTGACGGAGGCCTACTTGCATGTTCCTATTCGAACCTCTCATCAGCGTTTCCTGCGCTTTGCGATCTTGGGTCGGCACTATCAGTTCTGTGCGCTTCCCTTTGGGCTGGCCACGGCTCCCCGGACGTTCACCAAGGTGATGGTGGTCGTCGCGGCAGCCTTGCGGTCGGAGGGCATCCTGGTACACCCCTACCTGGACGACTGGTTAATTCGGGCCAAGTCGTTGCAGGAAAGCTCCCGGGTTACGGCTCGGGTGGTGGAGTTTCTCCGGTCGCTGGGCTGGGTGGTCAACCTTTCCAAGAGTCGGTTGGTCCCGGCTCAGCGTCTGGAGTACCTCGGGGTGCTGTTCGACACCTCCTTGGGGAAGGTCTTCCTCCCAGAGGCCCGGGTGAGCAAATTGCAGTCTCAGATTCGCCTGCTTTTGGCGTCCCGGTGTCCTCGGGCGCGAGATTTCCTCCAGGTCCTGGGGTCGATGGCGGCGTCCCTGGACGTGGTGAGGTGGGCGCGGGCCCACATGCGTCCTCTCCAGTATGCTCTGCTCCGGAGGTGGTCTCCCCAGAGGCACGGGATGGATGTTCCGGTTCCCCTGCGAGGCTTGGCGCGCTGCAGTCTGCGTTGGTGGCTCCGGACCCCTCACCTAGTTCAGGGGGTGGGTCTGGATCTTCCGCAGTGGACGGTGCTCCTTACGGATGCGAGTCTCATGGGTTGGGGGGCCCAGTGTCTGGGTCACTCAGCTCAGGGAACCTGGTCCACGGAGGAGGCCTCCTGGTCGATCAACGTGTTGGAGACCAGGGCGGTCCGGCTAGCGCTGTTGGCTTTCCACTCCCTTTTGTTGGGCAAGTCGGTCAGAGTCCTGTCGGACAATGCCACGGCGGTGGCTTATGTCAATCGTCAGGGGGGCACCAAGAGCACTCTGGTGGCGCAGGAGGCGGCTCGGCTCATGGTTTGGGCGGAGTCGCATCTTCTGGACCTCTCGGCCTCTCACATTGCCGGGGTAGAAAACGTTCAGGCGGACTTCCTCAGTCGTCACTTCTTGGATCCGGGAGAGTGGTGTCTCGGCGCCGAGGCGTTTCAGTTGCTAGTGCGTGCTTGGGGGCAGCCCCTGATGGATCTGATGGCTACAAGTGGCAACGCCAAAGTACCCCGCTTCTTCAGTCGTCGCAGGGACGGTCTGGCCGAGGGTCTGGATGCTCTGGTCCAACCGTGGCCAACGGAGGGGCTGTTGTATGTGTTCCCTCCTTGGCCATTAGTAGGCAGAGTACTGCTTCGCATTGTTCGCCATCCGGGGCTGGTGGTCTTGGTGGCTCCGGATTGGCCTCGTCGTCCGTGGTATGCGGATCTGGTGCGGCATCTGGTGGCGGATCCTCTTCCTCTGCCTCTCGAGTGCGATCTTCTGACGCAGGGTCCCATTCCCATGTTCGACCCGTCTCCCTTTTGTCTTACGGCTTGGCTCTTGAAAGGGGCCGCCTGAGTAAGAAGGGATATTCCGACAAGGTGATCTCTACACTTTTGGGGTCCCGGAGGCTTTCTACCTCTCGGGCTTATGTACGGGTTTGGCGTCTTTTTGAGGAATGGTGCCGAGCGCGGGGAGTGGTCTCCTTTCGCGCTTCTCTGCCTAACATTCTAGAGTTTTTGCAGGATGGCCTGGATAGGGGCCTGGCCTGGTCTTCTCTTCGGGTTCATCTGGCGGCCCTGTCGGCTTTTCGGGGGCTGGTGACAGGTCAGCGTTTGTCAGCCATTCCTGATGTGATTCGCTTTCTTAGGGCGGCCAAGTTGATCAGGCCTCCCATAAGGCCCTCGATTCCCTCTTGGGATCTCAATCTGGTTCTCTCTGTTCTAGTGCGCCCTCCTTTCGAGCCGTTGGATGGCTGTTCGTTGAAGGACCTTACGCTGAAGTCGGTCTTTTTGGTGGCCATTACTTCCGCTAGACGGGTGTCTGAGCTACAGGCTTTCTCTTGTAGGGCTCCCTTCCTGGAGTTTTCGAAGGAGCGGGTTGTTTTGCGGCCTGTTCCTTCCTTTCTGCCGAAGGTAGTTTCTCCTTTTCATGTCAATCAATCGGTGGTCCTCCCGGTCTTGGGTAGTCGGGAGGGTTCTTCTGAGCAACGACAGCTGCGCAAGTTGGATGTTGGTCGGGTCCTCCATGCTTATGTGCAGCGGACCCGGGATTTTCGGAGCTCCGATCATCTCTTTGTGCTTCTGGCGGGTCCTCGTCGGGGGGCTGGCGCTTCTAAGGCTACTATTGCGCGTTGGATCAAGGAGATGATTGCTTCCGCTTATCTTCTGAGTCAGAAGCCGGTTCCGGAGTTTCTCAAGGCTCATTCCACTAGGGGTCAGGCGGCTTCTTGGGCTGAGTCGTCGCTCGTGCCTCCGGTGGATATTTGTAAGGCTGCGGTTTGGTCCTCCTTGCATTCATTTGTTCGGCATTATCGGGTAGATGTTCAGGCGCGTCGGGACGCGGTGTTCGGTGAGCGTGTTCTGGTATCGGCCCTTCGGGGGTCCCGCCCGTGAGAGGGACTGCTTTGGTACGTCCCAATCGTAAAGTTAACCTCTACTGGTCTGGAGAGTGCTAAAGAAGGAGAAATTAGGTTCTTACCTGCTAATTTACTTTCTTTTAGCTTCTCCAGACCAGTAGAGGTCCCCACCCTGTCTGTTGTTGTTGTTGTTGGGGCTGTTGCGCGGGCAGTTTTTGGTTTTTGCTGCGGGTTCTAGTATTTTTCTAGGGCCGGGGAGAATTGAAGAACAGCGGCTGTGGCTCGGCTGGCTTAGCTGGCGAGCTGTGGGGACCTTCTTCCTTCGGGAATTTCTCCTCTGCATTTTCCAACAGCATTTTTGGGTATGTTATTTGTTACTCCTTTCGGAGTATTGTTTTTTCTCTCTGTTGTTTTCCAGTTCTTGGTTCTGCTTGGCTATTCGGCAGACTGAGGGAAATAGAGAGGAGGGGCTAGGATATACTGTCCCAAAGTTTTGTTTTCAGTCTCCACCTGCTGGTCATGATTAGATATATACCCAATCGTAAAGTTAACCTCTACTGGTCTGGAGAAGCTAAAAGAAAGTAAATTAGCAGGTAAGAACCTAATTTCTCCTTTCTAGCGCTACCTCGGGAGAAAAACGTATTCTTCATCCAAATCTCGCTGATGAACTGTAAGTCCGGTTATCAATGATGGCCGCCACAAAACTAGCCCATTTGGAGACATTATCTTCTGAGTGAAAAAAAGATAGCCAGGAAATCTTGCTTGGGATATTTCTCTTTTATTCTCTGGGCTATATGAATGTCGGTTTAGATAGGTTCCTAAAGGATAAGGGGATTGAAGGGTACAGATAGAAGTAGAGGTAGGTTATAGGAATAGTCAGGGACCACTTCACAGGTCATAGGCCTGATGGGCCACCGCGGGAGTGGACCGCTGGGCGCGATGGACCTCTGGTCTGACCCACTGGAGACAACTTCTTATGTTCTTTCCTTTTTTCTCCTCTTTTTTGTGTTACCTACCAAATGTGTTCCCCGCTAAATGTTATTTTTCTCTCTTTAAAGATTGTAGTTCATCTCTTTCATCTTCCGTACCAGTTATGTATTAGAATGGATAGAATTTGATTGTAATTATGTTAGAGAGTTTTGTTCTACCCCCCATTTTTAAAATGTTATACGCTTTGAAGCTTTTGATATTGTGTACATAACAAAAATTTAATAAACTTGATATGCTAACTCAAACTCAGTGGCGTAGTAAGGGGGGACTACCCCAGGCGCCATGTTTGGAGGGGCGCTGACACCGCCTCCTCTCTGTCCTCCCGTGTACCTTTATAAATGTTTGCAGGTGCGAGCAGCATCTTCTGCTTGCAGTTCACGCCTTGGCTCCCTTCTGATGTCACATCCTGGTTAGAGGTCTGCACGGGAACGGGGATCGCGGGGATCCCGCGGGTTCCCCCCCTGGCCCACGGGACTCCCACGGGGACGCCCCCTGGCCCACGGGACTCCCACGGGGATGCCCCCTGACCCACGGGACTCCCACGGGGACGCCCCCTTGCCCACGGGACTCCCACGGGGATGAAAACAACCTACCTAAATTCTGGCGATGCAAGCATGCAGCTTACAAGTCTGGCGTCGCGTCGGGAAATAGCCATGTTGAGCAGTGAGCTCAGCACGTACACAGATGAAAGCCTTGCTTGCTGATTGGTCCGGCGGCCCCGCCCCACCGTGCCGCCGGACCAATCAGCAAGCAAGGCTTTCATCTGTGTACGTGCTGAGCTCACTGCTCAGCATGGCTATTTCCCGACGCGGGCATTAGGCTGTTTTTTGTCATTTCGGGTGGGGGATGGCAGCGGCAGCAGCAGCCTGAAAAAGAAATCATCCTGGCCGGGTTCGGTGTCATGCTCCGGAGCTTCTACAGCCTTCCTATCTCCCTCTCCCTTCTACCTGCGGCTCTCTTCGGCAACTCAGCAGCAACGATCGACACAAGCTTCTGGCGTCGGGGCCTACCCTCTGCGAGTCCCGCTTGTTTCAACTTCCTTTTTCCACAAAGGTGGGACTCGTAGAGGGAAGGCCTCGATGTCGGCAGCTTGTCTTGATCACCGCTGCTGACGAGTTGCTTAAGAGAGCCGCGGAGCAGGGGGGTGTTGCCAGGTGCAGGTAGAAGGGAGAGGGCCAGATGCAGGACTCGTGGGTGAGGGAGGAGAAGAGAGAGGGGAGAGAAACAAAAGGAAATATTTCATACTGGGCTGGGCCGGAGTGGAGAGAGGGTGGAAAGATTCTGGCTACAGGGTGCAGTAACAAAGGAAAAGGGGGGAAAGCTGAAAATGGAGATAGTGACACAAAGAAGAGAAAGGGTAAGCAGGACCTACAGAATAAGGATAGAGATACAGAGGGGACATGAAGAGGAGGTGAAATAGAGACATAGAAGTAATGCTGAAAAAGTGTGTGTGGGGGGGGGGAGATAAAGACATTGAAAGGGCAAATGGTGAATATGGGGTAAAGACAAGGACAGAGACAAATGAAGATTCTGAAAAAGTGGTGAGATAGGGATATAGGTGAGATGGACACAAAGAAGGGTGATGCTGGAAAATAGGTGGAATGGTAATTCTGACAGACACAGAAGGGAAATGCTGGATCAAGGAGAGATGGGGCTCAGGCTGGATGGAATGAGGAGAAATGCCTTGTTGGCCCGGAACTTCCTCTCCTACGTCAGAATTGACGTCAGGGAGCGGAATGCTGGTCAGCGCGACGCTTCTGCAGGGAAAGCTTGGGACAGCGGTGGCTTGGGGACTATTCCCCGATGGCGGTGGCAGCAAACCGAGTGGCTTGGGGGAGGGCACGGAGAAAGAAAGAAAGGGGGCAGACAGAGAGACAGAAAGAAGGGGGAACAGGGAGACAGAAAGAAAAAGTTGGGGGAGAGAATGAGGTCTGGAGGAGAGGAAACATACAGGAGGCTGAAAGAAAGGAAGAAAGATTGGATGCACAGTCAGAAGAAGAAAGTGCAACCAGAGACTCATGAAATCACCAAACAGCAAAGATAGGAAAAATGATTTTATTTTCAATTTAGTGATCAAAATGTGTCTGTTTTGAGAATTTATATCTGCTGTCTATATTTTGCACTATGGCTCCCTTTTACTAAACCGCAATATTGTTTTTTAGCGCAGGGAGCCTATGAGCATTGAGAGCAGCGCGAGGCATTCAGCGTAACTCCCTGTGCTAAAACCTACTATTGTGGTTTAGTAAAAAGGGAGGGGGTGTATTTGTCTATTTTTGTATTTTGTTACCGAGGTGACATTGCATAGAGTCATCTGCCTTGGGAAATGTATATGGCAGATATCTTTGTTTTGTGTTCAAAAGAAAAGGAAATGCATTTCTGGTTTTATTTCTACAGTGTTGAAGTACTTGTTGGCCCTTGCTGTGACTGGTGGGGATCCCCAAGCACCGCCAGCAGAGGACCTCCTCTAGAGATGGTCAGAACTCCCCTCCACCAAGCGCAGCAGTCGCTGGCAGCATCCATGAGCCACTGAGGTGCCAGCATCTGTGACTCAGGGACGCTACTGCTGCCTGCCAAGCTTGGCAAAAGGGACCCCAGGCCAACTGCAAAGGAAGTCCTCAGCTGACAGTTTGTGGGTTCTCATCAGCTGAGTATTTATATTTTATATTTACATTAGAGGTTCTGGTAGAAACCCATTTACAAAGTATGTATTCTTCCCAATTAATATTTCCAAATTAATAGTCTCTTTGCTTATTTGTAAATGGGTCTCTACCAGAGCCTTTAATTCAGTAGCATAATTAAATAAAATAACTATTTCTGAAGTTTATAGGGAAGGATGGTGACGGAGGGGATTCCTCGCGGGGACGGGTGGGGACGGAGGGGATTCCTCGCGGGGACGGGTGGGGATGGAGGGGATTCCTCGCGGGGACGGGTGGGGACGGAGGGATTCCTCACGGGGACGGGTGGGGACGGAGGGATTCCTCACGGGGACGGGTGGGGATGGGTGGGATTTTGGCGGGGACGGGTGGGGACGGGTGGGATTTCTGTCCCCGCGCAACTCTCTAATCCTGGTCGCTTTCAACTCCTAACTCCTCTCACCTTGGGTTCTGCATCCCCGACCCTATATGTCATGCCTGTCTGTCCAAGTTAGATTGTAAGCTCTTTCGAGCAGGGACCGTCTATTAAATGTCAAAATGTACAGCGCTGCGTATATGGTAAACAGTGGGAGTAGTAAGTGAGCCGAGGCTGGCACAAGCAGCAGATGGAAGATGCCGTTTGTGCCAGCGAACATTTCAAGAACACGGGAGGTGGCGCAAGGCGTGGTGATGCCGGGCGCCACTGCCCCATCTGCCAACCTCCCTCACTAAGCCACTGCTCAAACTTGAACATTCTGGCATACCAAAAGCAAGAACATGCAGGATTATAATTTCTCTTCCCCTATCACCGAGTCTTACCTAGAGTAAATGAGATCATTTTTTTCTCCTTTGTTGCTTTAGGTATTCTCTAAAGAAGAGTTGAGGAAATTACTACAGAAAATGAGAGACTCCTCCCTTATGCTGTTAGACCAAGACTTGGATCCACTGGGCTATGAGATTCAGTCATAAGTTGTCCCATTTTCTATACTGCCTTTGAAACACTTCAGTTGCTCTGATTTGTACAATTAAAGAACCAAATGTCAAATTTTTTATTTTTATATTTATCAGATAACCTTTTTTTGTTGGTGTTTTACATTTAGCACCTTATTTCATAATACAAGTTTTCATGAATAAAAAAGAAAATGTCCTTGAAGTAGAAATATTTGTTTCATTCATGATTACTGTATTTAAGAAGAGCAAGATTAGGTTGTCCATTCTGCTTTGGGGTCCAGATCCTGGGTTCATAATGTCACCTCTGTTGCTTCTTAGATTATGCTAGGGTTGCATATGATGGCAAATACACCAAAACAGTTCATCCAGTCTGCTCATTAGCAATTAAGTAGATGGACATACAAATTCCCATATAAACTCTGATATTTGCATGCCCCTCCTCTGTGTCCCTCACGTAACCAACTAAGAAGTACAATTACCATTTTAGAACATAAGAATAGCCTTAGTGGGTCAGACCAATGGTCCATCAAGCCCAGTAGCCCATTCTCACGGTGGCCAATCCTGGCCAAAACCAAGGAGTAGCAACATTCCATGCTACCAATTCAGGGCAAGCAGTGGCTTCCCCCATGTCTGTCTCAATAACAGTCTTTGGACTGCTACTGTTGCTCTATGCAGGTTATCCGCTTGCTGTGTTGCTGTTTTGGGTTTTAACTAGTGCTCTTTGAAGGGCACCCCAGAGTTTCATTTCCATTTTCTTGCCACCAGAGATCCTTGGAAAGAGAGGTAGCAACTGGAGGGAGGGGAGAGGAGCAGAGCACGCTCAGATGTAGCCAAAATGAGCACTGAGAGGATAGCAATCTGGCCGGCAGCAAGGAGAGAACAGAGGGCAACAAAATGGCACATAAACAGCTCATGTTGCCTCTAGCTTCTCTCTGCTCATTGTTCATTTAGGGATGTTCTTTTGCCATAATGCCGCTCCCTGAAGAGGGCTGCCTGAGGTCTCCACCTCAGTTGCCCTAATTATAGGGCCATCCCTCAGTAGAATGTTTCACTTTTGAATTCTATATAAATAAATACAAATACTCAGTAGATACAATTTATTTTGGCTTTTTTGGATCTCAGCGATGTCATTCGGTAGCGAATCTACATTTGATCACGCTAAAGAGTTGCATGTCAAATCTTCACTGATCCTCTTATCTTTGCAATTCTATATTTCATTTATTATCAAGCTGTTAAACATTAAAGCAAATATTTTATATCAAACAAAAATTAATAACAGCTTTATTTTTTTCTAGTCCTGCTGTCTCGAGGTAAATTCTCCCACTCCACAGTCATTCCTCAGCTTAATTTCATTGTTGTTTTGAAGTAATGATTCTTAACTTTTTCAGTTAGGACACATCAGAGAGGTGATGCTTATATATGTGAAACACTGCATATACAACCCTCCTGGATATTTGGTCTGACAATATAGCATTTCTTATGAGTTGAAGGTGTAAGAAACGTAATCACAGTGAAATGCCAGAAGTCTTTTTGGTAAAGCAGAAAATCTTTTATTTCTTCTTGGCCAGAAAGGGTTCAATTTGCATCGAAAGAATGACAAAGTAGGCACACATGGTTAATCCAAACATTTCTTAGCCCCTCCTCCCTGCCTGCTCTTTGAATGGAGTGATGGCAATTCACACCTATCAGATACTTTCTTGATTACTTCCTGTCTCTCTGTCCATAATTCTCCCATTCTTCTTACTCCCCAGACCTCCGCCAGTATTTATAATTGCTGATATTTGGGCATTTGCTCTTTCCCTCACATGCTTGCTTCAGGTTACGTATTTGGGCTGATTATGGTTACTTATGCTGAGACATCTGATTCCATGTTCAGTTGACAGTAGGCATTGTGTTCAATGCCCCCCCCCCTATCTTCTAATTCAGCAATATTTCTTATTGCTCTATGCACACAGTGTTAACCTGTAATTTCCAGTAGAGGGAATCCAGTAGATGGAATTTATAGGTTATTACATTGTAACAATATCAATTATAACCTTATTAATAATTATTCTGCTATTTCTGACTTCATTTTTCTCAAAGGTAAACATGCTCTCTCCATCCATAAAGTCCAACTTCTCTACCCAAGAAGTGTAGATCATAAGTAGGACATTTCTCCATGAAAATCAATTATTCTGTCATCGGAGCAATAACATCAGTCTCTCTATCAGGCACAACTGTGCAATGCAAAACCTAAAAAGAATACTATGCTATTATTCAAACAGCAAAATAATGTTGGCAGTCCAATGCACAATATTTTGTTCTTATGTTCTTATTTTAAAATTCTGCATCTTTATTTGTAATTTCCCCAATCTGAAAGGGGTATGGGCAGGAGGGGGGTTTGAGGAAGGAAGGAGAAAGGGGGGGTGAGGGAATGTGTCAGATATAACAAGCAGGTAGGGTGGCGGCCTACGGCAAGATCCTGCATCCCCAAAAAGAGGAAGAGGTTAAAAACAGGATCCTAAAGCGGCTGGATCCGCCTCTTGCGGACACAGCAACCGATCCGTGGGATCCTGTTTTTACCCTCACCCATCCAGGGCAGCCCTTGTAGTGGGCTAGCAAGCGTCAGACAGTACGCCGGCTTATTTGATTGGTCGGGCCGGACCCAGTTACAGCGATTGGGGGCCTCGCGCCAGCTAGCGGGCGATGGCCCGCCCCGGACGTAATGGGATCAATACGCTAACGCGACGCCTCGGCCGACTGCTTCGATTGGTTGGGCCGAACCCAGTTACAGCGATTGGGGGTCTCGCGCCAGCTAGCGGGCGCTGACCCGCCCCGGACGTAATAGGATCACTACGCTGACGCTAACGCGAGTCCCAGCGACGGCGCCGAGGAGGGGCCTCGCGCCGGCTCGCGGGGGCGATGGCGGCGCAGAAGGGGCGCATCGCGGCGGCGATGGCGGTCAACCTGCTCTCGTCTATCTGCATCGTCTTCCTGAACAAATGGCTCTACGTGCGCTACGCCTTCCCCAGCATGACGCTGACGCTCGTGCACTTCGTGGTGACGTGGCTGGGGCTGTGCGCGTGCCTCCACTTTCGCGCCTTCGCTCCCAAGAGCCTGCGGCTCGCGCAGATGCTGCCGCTCGCGCTCAGCTTCTGCGGCTTCGTCGTCTTCACCAACCTGTCGCTGCAGAGCAACACCGTGGGCACCTACCAGCTGGCCAAGAGCATGACCACGCCGGTCATCCTGGTCATCCAGAGCCTCTTCTACGGCAAGAGCTTCTCGCTGCGGATCAAGTGCACGCTGGTCAGCGCTGGGGTGGGATGGGGGCGGGATTTGCAAACTTTTCACAGCCTCGGGTGCTCCCCTTTCTTAGAGGGTGCGCTGACTTTTAAAAAAAAATTTATAACATTTTATTGAAGAAATGCAACAAATACATAATAATATAATACAGTAAAATAGTCATTACATTTAAATTTAACTTCTAATAAATGTTTATCATTCCTTCAAAATAAACATTTCAAATTACCTAATACATCTCTCAGTATATTCCCTCAATTTCCAACACTCTACCCCCCATATTCCCCCCATTGTTTTATTATTACATTATAATAAATGAATTAAATAGAAATACAGTTCAAGTAATTTAGCATATATTAAAATCATCCTTCCTATTTCCCCCCTACTCTAGAATGTGCGCCGACTTTAAAAAAAGTTAATGACTATTTTACTGTGTTATATTATGTATTTATTGTAAAATGTTATAAAGTTAAAAAAAAATAAAATAATTTATTGAGCTCAGAACGGATTACAAAAGTACATTCACAATATAGACAGGACATGACTTAAACGATAATGCAGCACAACAAAGAAAAATGGGGAGACCCAATAATCCAGTGAAAGCAATCCACCGATAAAAACAAAAAACTGTGGATACAGATGTTCTGGAGATAATTTATTATACACTGACATATAGAAACATGAAAATTTAATTTAAAAAGTACAATGATAAAAAAAACAGTGATAAATATCCAACTGGACTCTACACGGTCCGTGTTTCGGCGAACACGCCTTCCTCAGGGGTCCAATGGTTTGCAAACTCACATACAAAGAATTGGACTGAAAACAGTCTATTGTCTTTAAACATGTCAGTGTATAATAAATTATCTCGAGAACATCTGTATCCACAGTTTTTTGTTTTTGCAGCATTTCAAATACAGGTACATAAAGGTAGTACAGCGTTACAACTCCAAACATGGTTGATAGTGTTAATGTTCATTTTAAATGCGCCTGCCTAGCTTTTAAGATCCTAGACGGCATCCTCCCTCCCCTAATCCCACTATCTCGGAACTCCTCGAGTCCTGACACCACCAGGTCCACCAAAAAACTTAAACTATCCTTCCCCTCGCTAAAAGGTATCCTTTATGCGGGAAAATTGGGACAATCTCTCTACTTCAGAATCACAGGACTTTGGAATAATCTTACTGCCCCACTACGGAATCGGGGCTCCTTCCAACTATTCCGTAAGCACCTGAAAACTAGGCTTTTCACAAAAATGTAATGCTCTCCTCCCCCCTGTACTCAACCTCCAAACCCAATATGTTATTCCTTCCTATATTAAGCTCTTGTAAACCGTGCTGAGCTCTCTAATTATGGAGAAGATGCGGTATTTAAACTTAAGGTTTGGTTTAACGTTTGCGTTCCCATGGGGACACAATGAAGTTACACCGGGAGTGACATTTATGTAGATAGCACATTTTCCTCTTGCATTGGGAGGGAGAATCTCGAGGAAGCCACACGGCTTCAGCATAGTGCACGGCCCTGCATTGGACACTGAGTGACATTGTTTTTCAAGTTATCTTAGACTTATCTGGCATCATGCTTGTTGCAGTTTTTTGGGTCTCGCTGCATCCGAGTGGGTACAGTTTCAGCTGTTTGGCTCTCACAACTGAAACGTCGGCTCTACCTATCCAGAGCGGTCACCTCATCGGCAAAAAACCCTTCATCAAATTGAGAAAACTCTGTGCTGTGCTGTAGAAAACTCAAAAAGATAGATACACCGACGGTGGCCAGCGTTTCACAAATCTGCTGCCTCAGGGTGTAACACAACCGATCAGACTAGAACCAAGACAAAAATAACATAGTTATAAAGGTTTCTTAATGTTCCAGTCATTATCTTCAATAGCTCAAATAAAGCCCACAAGACATACCTTTGAAATGGGACGCTAAACGCGTCTCCTGCATCCTAAGAGAGTTCCTCACAAACTCACACTGAATTTGAACACTCCTGGTGTAATGACATCATAGCCGGAAGTGGCAACGCGTCGTTATTAAGATGCTATTGCTTCCACCTGATTTGCTAACAGACTGGCAATCAAAGGAGTACAAATGTATTTAAACCCATGAAAAAAGTGCTAAACCAGTGCAATATTAAAACGGTTTTTCACTTTTTTTAAACAATATGAAATGCTTTTTGATACCCTTTTTCTATTGCACTTATGCAGCGCTTTAATACTGCACTCTCTTAGGATGCAGGAGACGCGTTTAATGTCCCATTTCAAAGATATGTCTTGTGGGCTTTATTTGAGCTATTGAAGATAATGATGAACATTAAGAAACCTTTTTAACAATATGTTGTTTTTGTTTTGGTTCTAGTCTGATCGGTCATGTTACACCCTGAGGCAGCAGATTTGTGAAATGCTGGCCACCCGTCAGTGTACCGATCAGTTGACGATAAATTGAACAACTTTTCATCTATCTTTTTGAGTTTTCTACAGCACAGCACAGAGTTTTCTCAATTTTGATGAAGGTTTTTTGCCGATGAGGTGAAAGCTCAACCACCTTTAATAAACCACATTTTGTGGAGGTGGGAGGGCCCTTATCTGAGGCTTTTTCCTTCTACTTAACTTGTGGAGCCTGTGCTGTTCTGGCATCACACAATTTGACATCATGCATTAATCTATGTGACAGTGTTACTATTTACTGTTATTTCTCTTGAAACATTCTTCTTCTTTGAGCCCTTGACCTGTTTTACCAGCGTAAGAACTTTTTGTCTCGTATTCCTGCTTCTTAGCAGTGCACGTCGCTAAAGCAGTATTTTATCATTTCTAACACTTTTCTTTTCTTTTTCTTTACAGATTCCTATCACTTTAGGAGTCGTCTTAAATTCTTACTACGATGTTAAGTTTAATGTCCTTGGAACAGTGTTTGCTGCTCTTGGTGTTGTCGTTACAGCTTTATATCAAGTGGTTGGTATTGTGTTTGATAACAAGATGCTGTAGCTTATTTTTATGTAGTTACTAATTAGTTTTGTATAGTGCTATAAGTGATGTCCCTGTCCAGAGAATATAGTGTAGTACGCATTGTTACATTTCCAGTTGTAGTAGTAATACTTTCACAGTATCGTGTAAGATACCATTTAACTTTGTGTCTTGCCAACTGCAGTGCCTTTGTAACCTTTTGGAGCCAGTCTAGTCTGCCTCTGTTCCTGATAACAGTGCCAAAGAGCTTACGGACTTCAACCTTTAGCCTCACTTCTTGCATACACAGATCCTTTCTGTAGTTATTCCTTGACACCTTGAGTTTTGATACTGTTTTGATTTCCACAATTTCCACTGGGGAAACTGTTCCATAAATCCACCAAGCTTTATGGAAAAAACAAACAAACCCCCAAAAACCCAACAACACCTTGAATCTGTTAGCTTTTGAACATTTCTCATGATCTTTTGTGGAACGGTGGGGGTAAGGGACTGTCGCTGAAACATCGTGAGGCACTTTCTACACTTTAGAAAGTGAGAGACAAGGGTCTACAGCAGACATGGGCAACTCCGGTCCTTGAGGGCCGGAACCAAAATGGGTTTTCAGGATTTCCTCAATGAATACGCTTGAGATCAATTTGCATGCGCTGCTTTCAATGCATATTCATTGGGGAATCCTGAAAACCCGACTGGATTATGGCCCTCGAGGACCGGAGTTGCCCACGTCTGGTCTACTGTTTTCAGACCAGTGGTGCAGTAAAGGTGGGGGGGGGAGGTCCACCCTGGGCACCATCTTGGTGAGGGCACCGGCACACTTCTTCCTCTCCACCCCTCCCCTAAACTCCTTCTCCACGAGTGCACGTGCCCTTCCCTTCCCCCTTATTTCTTTAATGTTCCCAGCA